>NC_064814.1:50670566-50809232 GCF_023721935.1 Panthera uncia
TAGATAGATAGATAGATAGATAGATATGATGGATGGATAGATATGTAGATAGATAGATAGATAGATAGATATGATGGATGGATAGATATGTAGATAGATAGATAGATAGATAGATATGATGGATGGATAGATATGTAGATAGATAGGTAGGTAGATAGATGGATAGATGGATAGATAGATAGATAGATAGACAGATAGATAGATATGATGGATGGATGGATAGATATGTAGATAGGTAGGTAGGTAGGTAGATATATAGATAGGTAGATAGATGGATAGATATATAGATAGATAGATAGATATGATGGATGGATAGATATGTAGGTAGATAAGTAGATAGATAGATAGATAGATAAGGCTAAGTGTTTGGGTGGGGGAAGTTTAGGCATTTTCTCAAGGTTAAACAGTCATAGTGGAAGCAGAATTTGAGTACAATTTGAACACAGGGATACTGACTCCAATCTGACTCTTTGCCAGAAATAATCCATAACTATATTTGGAAGCAGCTATACACAGTACATTCTTCTAGCACATTCTCCTAGCTGGTGTGAGGATTAAAGAAGTTCCATTAAATGAGTTAATACATGTGACGTGCCTGTTACAAGGCCCGGCATAGAGCAAGAGCTCAAAAGTGTTAACTACCATTAGCATGAGATAACAAGCCTTGGCCGCAAGGCAATTATAGCGTGCCTGAGGAAACAAGTCATTAATTCATAAATCATTAAACCACAATATAAGAATCATAGTTTAGTATTAAAAAAATGGTGCAAGAAAGTACCTCAAGCAAAACCAGAAACTCGGTGTCTACAAATGCCAAGCAGTTTAACAAAGTTCAGTAGGGATGTGGGGCACTGGAAGACACAGGTCCCATCTAATGGGACAGCCACTCACCGCAACCTATTGTAGCCATGTGGAGACGCCATTTCAATATTGCCAAATGTGTTATCTTTAATTTTTTTGATGTTCATTTTTTTTTCTTTTTTTGAGAGGGACAGACAGAGCGTGAGTGAGGGAGGGGCAGAGAGAGAGAGGGAGAGACAGAATCCGAAGCAGGCTCCAGGCCCTGAGCTGTCAGCACAGAGCAGGACATGGGGCTCAGACCCATGAACCACGAGATCATGACCTGAACCGAAGCTGGATGCTCAACTGACTGAGCCACCCAGGTGCCCCACCGAATGTGTTTTTAAAGAACCCAGAAATTTAGGTGTTTATGTGAATTTTCCCTATTTATACATGCTGTGCACTATTTCAGTGCTATAAAAAGTGTGTAATCTTTGGGTTACAAGCTACAAAATTTGTCTAAATGCGTAGTCTTTGAAAGAAAATTTTATTTATTTATTTTGAGAGAGAGAACACACACATGTGCAAGTTGGGGAGGGGCAGAGAGAGAGGGAGAGAGAATCCCAAGCAGGCTCTGAGCTGTCAGCCCAGAGCCTAACGTGGGACTCGATCCCACAAACAGTGAGATCATGACCTGAGCCAAAATCAACAGTTGGACACTCAACCTAGCGAGCCACCCAGGTGCCCCTTAAATGCATAGTTTTAAGATGACTCTCGGAGGTCACATCTATTTTTCTTACTTCCTTGTTTCTCTTAACTCTTCTACTCACATTCAATCTTGATGAAAGAATCCAGCCTCGAGAAGTATCACCTGCACAAGGTCACCCAACTAGAGGCACATCTGGGAATTCAATCTGCACAGACATCAGTGTCGAATCACTGCCCAGACTGGCCCCACCTCTATGAGTTCAGTCCCCTTGGGCTGGACTACAGAAGGAACGCTTTGAGAGGAAGTGAGCTTGGGATAAGATTTGGGAAGAAACCCAACAAGTGAAAGAATGTCATGGGAAAAGCATAGAGAGATAAAGCTCAAGCCGGTTTCAATGGATACTAAGATCATTCCAGTTTGAGCTGGGAAAAGTCTTGTAATGGCTGAATGAGAGTTCAGGGAGACACCGGAAGTTTATACTTTATGCCGCCCTCTATGGGGACCATGGGAATTTGACAGAGCTGCGTGGTATAATGAAAGATAAAAAAAATGGACTTTCAAAGGGCAAGCTGTTGCCAGTGCTCATTCTACTGTCAAGAGGTGCCATCAGACACGTCGCTTCCCTTTGAACCCAGATTTTGTATTTCTACAGGAGGAGGAAAGGGAGGGAACAGAAATCAGGAACTATGATTTATCCAAAGAACAAGCAGTGAACGAAGGATAATTTATCAATCAAACTCCGGGGACTGGATGCAACCCAGTTAAGATTTTTCCCTTCTACCAGACTTGGTTGGGTTCTTGAGAAAAACCAATCAATTTTAAACGTAGATTTGTAAGATGCCCTGTCTGAGTGCACTGAGCCCACGTTAGTGACCCGGCTCCAAAAATTGCTGTTCTAGATGCACGCAGAAGTGGACGTCAGTAAACCAGGGTGATCTCTATGCCAACAGTCCATGTTGACCATTCATTCAACAAATATTCACTGTGTGCTGAGCCCTGGGGATTTGATGTTGATCAAAAGCAGACCCGCGCTTCTTACTCATGAAGTTTAAAAGTCTACTCATGGAGCGAGACATTAATCAAATAAATGTAAATGTACAATGTGATAAGTGCTATAAAGAGGCATTGCAGGGGCTCAGAAAACATCTGGTAGGAGGACTGAACCTAGTCAGGGAGATCAAAAGAGGCTTCCCTGAGGAAGTAATGATTGAGATGAGCTCTCCAAATTAAGAATACACTTTTACAGCAACCGGAATAGAGAATCCAGTTAGAGGAAATAGCCGTAGTCGTGTGCAGAACCCAGATTGTAGTGGTTCACAGGAGCAGGTTACCGACTTTTCAGGAAATGTGCAAGCCAGTTGAGGTCATGTTGGGAATATTTACACCGCGGACATAGGCAAATGCTAGAAGGTCAGGGTTCTTATTTTGGTTCTTGTGTTTTAGCGTGCTGCGAGGAGTGGGGGATCATTTAGTTTTCACGGACGGCCAGTTTCCAAACAATTGCCCGCACGTGGAAGGCAGTTAAGTAGTCCAGGAAATGGATAATGATAGCTCAGACTAGAGATTTGACCATAGAGATGAAGAGACCTATCAGACTGTGTATACTAAAGACAGAAAAATCAATAGGATTTGCTGAAGGACTTCAACATAACAGTGAGTGGGTATAAATTTTATAGCGGGATGTATGGTCAGGACCCTTCCCCCAATAGAAACATTGAAAGAGGTTCACCATTTTTGGTGGCAAGGGGAGACCGGAGTTGCTTTGGCACATGTTTGGCTTGATGTCTTGGAGACAATCAAAAGGGCCTTAGGGATGAGTGGTTTGGGATGGAAGTATAAATTGAAGGGTCATATTTATGAAGCAATTGAAAACATGGGCCTGGAGGGGCGCCTGGGTGGCTCAGTCAGTTGAGTATCTGACTCTTGATTTCGGCTCAGGTCATGATCCCAGGGACGTGGGATCGAGCCCTGAGTCTGGCTCCACACTTAGCATGGAGCCTGCCTAAGATTCTCTCTCTCTCTCTCTCTCTCTCTCTCTCTCTCTTTCTCTCTCTCTCTCCCCCCTCCACCTAGCCCCTCCCTCAGTCGTGTTCTGTCTCTTTCTAAAATTAAAAAAAAAAATTAAAAAAGGAAACATAGCCTTGGAATAGTACAGTAAGCATACAAATGAGAAGATAATTAGATTTAGCATCGAGTTTTAAGGACTTCCCAATTTGACAGATATTTTTGAGAAGAATGAGCCTGAAAAGAAGGCTAGAAAAGAGCAACCCAAGTTCTGTTCATTTCAGCAATAAGTCATTCATAGGTTGGGCAAGGGCTGCCGTGACTGCTTGGACGATGGCAAATGGTAGACTGAAAAGGATAGAGGGGGTGGATGGAGGAGAGGTGGGGACAGTAGGTATGGACAACTCTTTCAAGAAGTATGGTTGTGATGGATAAAGATATGGGATCAAAAACTGTGGGGTTTTTTTTAAGTGGAACTGATATTAAGGATGTTTATGATAAAACCGAAAACATTGGATTGGCCAAGTGGGGAAGAAGAATCTTTATGAAAGTAGAGTAGGCAGGAAGGTATATACAACTCAAAGGAAAAGGTACCAGAGCCTATGGTGCTGAGGAAAAGGGATGAGCTGGATACTGTTGGGTTGAGGTTCTTATTTTATTTTATTTTTTAGACAGAGAGAAAGAGAGCAGGCAGGCAGAGGGAGAGAGAGAATGCCAAGCAGGTTCCATCCCCAGCATGCCACGGAACTTGAACCCAAGACCCTGGGATCGTGACTTGAGCTGAAATCAAGAGACGCTCCACCCACGCATCCCGAGGTTATGCTTTTAATACCACAAACCTATCGGTGTCTCTCTCTGATGGTTTTTACTGTTATCAGCTCATCGATCGAATTGCTATACTGGTCACGCGGGAGAGGAAGAATCGAACCAACAGCCCTCTGTGGTTTCCCTCTGAAAAATCCTTGAACACAGTTTAAATTACAGGCGTGTTGAATGTCTCTGATCTTGAGAATCTCAGAACCTCAGAAGCAGAAATTAATGATCTTATCGGACACCTTCATTTCAATTCATTCCCTGAATATGTATTGGGCCCTCACACTCCAGACACCCTGCGAATCACCGGGAATTCTAAGATAAACGGGAAAGCCTCTGACCTTGAAAAGGTAATGGAATAAAAATATTTATGCAATTAACTACAATAAAGTTGCCAATACTACGACCGGATGAAACTGGAGGTTTCCAGAGGAGGGAGCTAGTTCATTACAGGGCCACGAAAACGATCCAGGTCTCTAGACTCCAAATGGAATGTCGTCCTCACCATCCATATATAATATTACTCTTATTATTCCACACAAAAAAAGATTTGCTATGTAAATCTATTTGTTTAACCCACAAAGATAATACACTATTTCAGCCTTCTTGTTAATGTACTGCCGTCACTAATCCAAAATCAACACTCATATAAATACTGTTGGCTGAGAACTCTATGATTTGGATGCTGGTATAAACCACTCATTTCCCTCTAAACGTTAGTTTGAAAACCATTAAACAGTAGATGGCCATCACCCCACATCCAGACTAGAACAATTCTACTTAGCTATGTCTATATAAGGCCACAGAATCGACCACAATTTTGCTAGTACGCTTGTGTTTTTTTTTTGTTACTGCCTCTGTCATATTTCTAAACTACTAGTAACCAAAACGTTCGCCTGCTTTTTAGTTTCATGTCTTTAAATACTTTCGACTGACACTATACTAATGATGAAGAAGTAAAATTTTAGCTACTGATATTTTGGCATCACGTGGAGTCAAACGTACATTAAAATGAGCGTTCGCTTTGACAGCCCATATACTAAAATCGGAATAATATAGAAAGGATTGGCATGGCCCCTATGCAGGGATAACATACATTAAAACGAATTCTTACCTTCTTGAACTTTTTCAGAAATGTATTAAATATTTATGAAAGGCCCACTGTGGCCTGGGATGAGGCCAAGTGCATTGGAGGGAAAAATAAGCAAGATGGCTTGGGCTCTCTAGGGGCTCAGAGTATAAATTCAGAGAGTCGATTTTTGACCTTTTGAACCTTCAATTTTTATTTTATTTTATTTTATCTTATTTTATTTTCTCCATTTCATTTCATTATTTTATTGACTTTGACAGAGAGAGCATGAACTGGAGAGGCACAGAGAGAGGGAGAGAGGGAGAGAATCCCAAGGAGACTCCACCCTGCCAGCGCAGGGCTCGATCCCATGAACCGTGAGATCATGACTTGAGCTGAAATCTAGAGTCAGTTGCTTAGCCAACTGAGCCACCCAGGCACCCCCCAAGTTTGATTTTAAAGCAAGTATTGGCTCTCATAGTGGGGAAATAAAACTTTCTAGAATAAAGACTAACCGTGAAGTTCATTGGGTTCAGTGACAATTATTCTGAAGCGTCAAAATATGTAACTCATTTATCCTCATTAGGGTTTTCTCCAGCTGTGAGGGCTGGTCCACAGTGTGCTTCCCTCTGACAAGGAGACGGTGGTGAGCAATCATGTGAAAATGGATTTGTTAATCTGTTCCCTCCACAAATAACCACCACCTGCCAAGGCATCCCACCCAAGAACCCTGGGATGAATATAAAGACCCACATGTCTTTGAGAGCTAAGCAACCCTGTGGAGAAGATAGAAACAGCAACAGCAATGCGTCGTGTAATTTATGCACAACGGTCATGAATGCAACATGCTGTGGGAATTCTGGAAGGAGATGAGATTCCCTCCGACTCGGGGATTGTGGGAAGCTCCTCAGTCCTGTTCAAGAACGAAAAGGATTTAGACGTTTGGGGAAAAGGGGGGAGACATTCCAGGGGAGAGCTTCTGTCTTTGCAGAGGTTACAAAACCTGGAAATCATGCGGCAAATACCACTGGGTATACCCAGATAAGAATTACACACACACACACACACACACACACACACCCTTTTTTCTTTTAACCATTTGGGAGCCACTGAAATGTGCCCACATTGAGGACTGGCTTTAGGAATAATCTGTTGTCACCAATTAGAACCACGGACTCCGTTCTAAATTTTCCCCTCCTGGTTGTTATGATTGAGTCCTCTCTCAACATCCAAGCAGACAGGAAGGGAAATCTTCGAGGCCACAGCTCGCTGGAGCTTGCCCCAAGCCTTGCCTCAAACAAAGATGGAGCCATGAGGGTTGGGAGGAGGAACACAGCTGCTGGGGAGCTAGAGAAGAAGGTTTGATTCTAAGTGCAAAGCATACAAAACCCTCATCTGAGTTCTGTTTCAGCTGGGACTCGACACCAGGCAAATCTGACTCTCCCCGGCTCAGTTCCCAAAACAGAGGTGGGGAGAGAAACACAGCCGTGCATCTTACTTGGGAGAAACAAACCAAAAGGAAGATTAATTTTTTGAAAGCCAAGTGCTAATCCGACAGTGGTTTTTCAAGAGTGCCTCGAGCATTAGTAGGTCATTAAATCTTTGTTAACAGGCCAGGGGGAAAAAAAATGTAAAAAAAGAGGGGAAAAAAGTGGTCATGGTTCTGTTTAAGTTTACTCAGCATGGAAATTTCATCAAATCACGGAACAGCAAAGATGAAAGGATCCACCGGACCCGCAACCAAGGCTAGACGCCCTTCAACGGCATCCCAAGGACAGGGTTCCGCTCCCTCTCGTCTCCTATGGAGTGCAATCTCACCAGAAACGGAATTTGGGTTTTACTTTTTATAATCCGAGAATGCAAAAAGTCTAATCTGTCTTCCACTCCCCTTCTGGAACTTGAAAACTGCCTGTGTGATCCTTCTAAATTTTCCTATCTTTGGGTTATTCCTTATGTACCACGGTTCTCTCCACATCTCCTCAGATGGCAGGGTCTGAAACCCCGAACTGTCGTCACTAACTACAGTCCTTCTCTTCCCTGAAAGATGTCCTTCCCTGAAAGGGGGGGCCACACCCCCCTTGCATTGTGGCCTGAGAAGTGCACGAAATATCTCACGTATAATCTGACAGCATGGGGTAACAGGCCTCGATTACCCCATTTTCAAAATAGGTAATTTCATTCAAAGGAGCCAAACATATGAATTAGGAAAGCAACTTTTTTTTTTTTTTTTTGGTCAGTACTTGTAAATTCATATCTTTAAGTCGTCGATCAAAGGCTGATGATTTGGGTCAAGAGAAGGCAAGACAAAAATGATATGGAATGTACCTGTTTGTACTCGTTTGGCAAGAAACCGAAGAGTCCATATGGATGCATGAGTGCACACACACACACATACACACACACACGCAAGCTCGTGTATTCAGTGTGCCTATCCCTAGGATCCCTTCTTGACTCACCTCTTTAGCGGCCCCAGGATCCATCTGGCTCCGAGCGAAAGTAAAGAGGAGCATTTGCTGTGCCAATTTCACACGTAAAAGATGGGAGAATGGTGTGTGGACGTTATAAATGTCCCAGTAATAAACTTAGGCAGAAAAAAATAAAGAAATCTCTTAATGTCCCTACAATTGTATTTAACAAAGCTATCAAACCCCCATTCCGATGATGGTAAAATATGGGAACTTTCTACTTCGAGATAAACTTGGCCATTTCTAGATGGCATGTAATCTCTTTCGGATGAACGCCCGGTCCAACCAGGATTTTCTTCCACACCACCGCCCCCCCCCCACCCCCGGTGTTGACCTGGTGTCGGGTTTTGGTGGGAGGAGATGTCACAGCCTATCTAGAATTCCACGCTGAATTCTGAGCTTTGCAAGTGGCCCCCGCTATACCCGCTACAGAGTGTCTACACCTCTCGCTGGATCCAGGTCCATTCTTCATTCCCTATCCCAGCCTCATCCCGTCCCATTTCCAGACCTGCCCACGTCCTCCGTCGTGCCTCTCCAGGAGGTGCAGGAAACTCTCATGTTCCCATCTCGCACCACGGTGAGGTTGTGGGGGACTCAGAGGAGGGAATCCACCTTGGGTGCTCTCTTCCTAAATAAGCCACATCACATCATCCTTTCTGTTTCATAAGCTCTTTCTGGGCTCCAGAAGCTTTCTCTTAAAAAGCCCAGCCCTTGCCATGGGAAGCCCCAGCTTCCAAGAGGAAGTCTCTATTACTAATTTTTATGAACATGCAGACGTGGACCGGCCTTCTTCGTGCTGGGATGTGTCTGCCCCTACCTTTCAGAAATGAGGTCTCTGACAAGACTAGAGGGTCCTGAGACGACAGGACAATTGCAGAGGGGAAAGACCTTGATTAGGGGACTTTACATCTCCAAGTTTGTGTCATTGGATGCTGAGTTATGGATTCGGGAACGTGGCATTCAGTTACCCATCCTTTTTTCTATGTTTATTTATTTTTGAGAGAGAGAGAGAGAGAGAGAGAGAGAACATGAGCAGGGGAGTGGCAGAGAGAGAGGGAGACAGAATGTGAAGCAGGCTCCAGGCTCCGAGCTGTCAGCACAGAGCCCGATGCGGGGCTCGAACCTACAAGCGGTGAGATCGTGACTTGAGCCGAAGTCGGACGCTCAACCGACAGAGCCACCCGGGCGCCCCTCCGTTGGCCATCTTGTAATAGAATGTCACGGTTTGTGAGCCAGTGAGGCAATTGTTCAAGGTCCTGGTGGGAAACACGTGCCTCACATGGTCCAGATGCAGACGGTTTGATGAAGGACCAGTCACAGAGGTGCAAACAGGGTGAAGGCGAGCAGTAAGGGGGGGTTGGGGCACCCAGCGGCTGGCAACCGTGGAAGCCTTTCTTACCCCAGGTCTGAAGAGGCAACCGGAGAGGGGAAGACGGTACCCAAGACTGGGGGAGCTGGAGCCGTGGAGAAAGAGCTGCCCCAGAGGAGCTGTGGTTAAGGAGAGATGCTATCAGTCACTTCTGGAACCTGAACACAAAGCAAGGGAGGGGTCAGAGAAGAAATTCATTGACCTCGCTTGTCTCTAGTCTTCCCGTCTCCTCTGCCTCCTGTGGACCAAACGGAGCCAGGTGCCAGCCTGCAAGCAAACCCAAGTAAGCTCCCTGGGGCTCAGACAAGGGCAGGGACTAGGTCTCATAGGAGATGGGAGGGATGGAGAGCAAGAAACCTGGTGAGCATAGCACTCAGTGTCCCATTCTAAAATCCTTGTTTTCCAGGGCCTCCTGGGCGGTTCAGTAGGTTAAGCATCCGACTCTTGCTTTCAGCTCAGCTCATGATCTCAGGGTCGTGGGATCCAGCCCTACGTCAAGCCCCGCGACGGCTCCATACTGGGCATGGTGCCTGCTTAAGATTCTCTCTCCCCCTCTCTCTGCCCCTCCCCGCACACGCTCTTCTCTCTCTCTGTCTCAAAAAAAATTAAAATCCTACCCTTCCTTCCCCTCTCACTACTGAGTTAGTCTAAGTGGCTCAAGTAGAAAGGCTGTGAATAATCACCCCCCCAGCCTCTTTTCAGTTTGAGTCTTACAAGGAATTCATAACCTTTTTTGGTAGGTTACTACCAGCTAGAGACTACATTAATATATATAATAATTATTATTATTAATTATTATTTACTGGCCTCTGTGCTGACAATGTGGAACCTGCTTGGAATTCTCTCTCTCCTCCCTTTCTGCCCCTCCAGCATTTACTCTCTCTCTCTCTCTCTCTTTCTCAATAAATAAACTTAAAAAATATTTTAGTTCTAGTAAAAAGACTTTTTTAAGTTTACTCATTGAGAGAGAGAGAGAGAGAGAGAGAGAGAGAGAGCTGAGCAGGCTCCACACTGTCAACACAGAGCCTGATAAGGGGCTCAAACCCACACACTGTGAGATCATGACCTGAGCCCAAACCAAGAGTTGGATGCTTAACCGACTGTGACACCCAGGTGCCCCAAGAATTTTTTCTTATTATAAGAGAAGTAGATGTGCTATCCATCCTACCAGGTGAATAGAGTTATCTGTATAACGTTTTACAGCTTACAAAGTTTTTGCATACACATCGCACATTCATACGGTGATCACTGAGTGGGACTCCTTCACGTTAATCTGATTGGTTAACCCCGTGTCGTTCATTTTTTTCAGGTGTAGGTTTCAGGATGGGCACGTGGCCCAGGCTGGCCAATGAGAAAGGTGAAAAGTCGGCTGCAGTATCCTTGCGAAGAGACATAAGATAGACCTCTCTCAGGGCATCGTGCATGTACATATGATGCCTCCAACTTCCTCAGCCATCTTGCTCCCAGCTTGGAGAGGACACCAACACCAAGGATGCCAGGCCCCTTCTCAGGATATTCTAAGTTTGGTATCAGCCAATCCCAACATCAACCCACCTCAATGTCCACTCCTCCTCCGGACTTACCGTTATGTTATAACCTAAATGTCTGTTTTGCTTACGCAGTTTGAGTCAGAGTTTCTTCACTTATAGCAGAAAGTATCCTAAGTATGCGCACGTAGCTTTGAATTTTTTTGCTTTATGATGGTCAAAAATTAGAAAGATGATACCTCTAAAAGCCCAGGCGATAAAAACGAAAATAAATAAGTGGGAAAGCATTAAACTAACAAGCGTCTGCACAGCAACAACAACAACAGCAAAGAGCGAAAAGAAACCCTAAAGAATGGCAGAAGATATTTTCAAACCATAAATCTGATAAAGAGCTAATCTCCTAAATCGATACGCAACCCCTAAGACTCTACCCCAAACCCCCAAGGCTAAGGCGGCACCTACTAGTATAAAGAGAAATAACCCAAATGTCCACTGACAGATAAATAGCAAACACAACGTGGTATATACATACAATGGAAGATGATTCAGGCTTCAAAAAGAAGGAAATTGCTGACACGTGCTACAACATGGATGAAACTTGAGGACAATATGCTGAATGAAATATGAAACAAGCCAGTCACAAAAGGACCAAGGCTCTGTGACTCCACTTCTATGAAGTATCTGCAGTGGTCAAGTTCAGAGAGATGGAAAGTAGAATCGTGGTCACCAGGGTCTAGAGGGAGAGAGAAAGGAACTGTTTAGCGAATACAGAGTTTCCGTTCTGCAAGAAGAAAAGAGTTCTGGGGATTGGTTGCACAACAGTGTGACTATATTTAACACTACTGAATCGTACACCTCAAGGTACACATAACATAAAGTGTTATGACATCTTGACAACATTGGGTCTTCCTATCCATGAACATGGAATACTGTCCGTGTTATGTCCATAACATAAAGTGTTATGTGTATTTTACCACAATGAAAAATAAAAAATAATAAAAAAAGTTTTAAATGAAGAAACAAAAAAAATTAAAAAAATATATTAGGGAAGAAACTATACCAATTCTTTACAATATTTTCTAGAAAAGAAGCAGAAGGAATACTTCCTAATTTCATGAGGCCAGCTTTGCCTTAATATCAAAACTGGGCGAAAGCATTGCAAGAAGAAATGTGCAGACAAATATCCCTCATGGACGTAGATGCCAAAATCCTCAGCAAAATATTAGCCAATCAAGTCCAACAATGTATAAAATCAAGTGAGATTTATCCCAGGTATTTGAAACAAAGATGGTTTCTACATTCAGAAATCGATTAATGTAATCCATCACACTGGTAGGCTAAAAAAAGAAAACTTACACGATTATGTCAATAACGCAGAAAAAAAACATTTAACAAAATTCAAAGCCATTTATGCTTTAAAACAAAACCCAAAAACCTCCCAGGGAACCAGGAATACAGAGGAATTTCCTCAGCTTGATAAAGAATAACTACAATAACCTCCAATTAACACGATACTTAAGGACTTCACGTTAAGAAAACTGAAGCTTTCCTCCTAAGATCAGGAACAAGGCAAGGATGTCTCATCTCCCCCTTCCTTTTCAACGTCATCTTAGAAATTCCAGCTAATGCAATCAGACAATAAAGGGAAATACAATGTGCATAGATTGAGAAGAGGGAAATAAAACTGTCTTTGCAGATGACATGATTATCTATGCAGAAAATCCAAACGAATCAACAACTGAAACTGAAACTAAGAGGTGATTATAGCAAAGCTGTATGACACAGGTTATAATGAAAAAAAAGTCAATGCTTTCTAATATACCCACAATGAACAGGTGGGATTTAAAATTAAAACACGGATGAAAGAAATCATAGAAGAACTAATGAATGGAGAAGCGTCCCATGTTCATGGATAGGAAGACTCAATATTGTCAAGATGTCAGTTCTTCCTTTCTTGATCTATAGGTTTCATGTCTTTCCCAATGAAATTTCCAGCAAGTTATTTTATAGAAATCAACAAACTGATTTTAAAGCTTGTATAGAGAGGCAAAAGACCTCATAGACTCCACCCAATATGGAAGAACAAAGTCGAAGAACTGATACTATTTGCCTTCAAGACTTAATATGCTACAGTAAACAAGATAGTGTGGCACTTGTGAATGAATAGGCAAATAGATCAATGGAACTGAATAGAGAACTCAGATAATTGACTCACATAAATACAGTCAATTGATCTTTGACACAGAAGCAAAGGCCATACAACGGAGAAGAGAGTTTTTTTCAACACATGGTGCCGGAATGATTGTACAGTCACAAGCAAACAGACCAAAAACAACAAGAAGCCTCTAGACAAAGATCTTCCATTTTTTTCATAAAAATTAACTCCAAATGGATCGCAGACCTAAATTTAAAATGCAAAGCTGTAAACCTCTTCAAAGATAACATTGGAGAAAATCTGGAGGACCTTGAGTGTGGAGGTGACTCTTTAGATTCAACGCCAAAAGCACGATCCATGAAAGAAAGAGTTGATAACCTGAACGCGATTAAATTTTAAAATCTCTGCTCTGTGAAAAACACCATTAAACAGAATGAAGGAGTGAGCCACACACTGGGAGGAAACACTTGTAGAAGGTATGTGAGATACAGGACTAGTCATCAAAATATACAAAGAACTCTAAAAACTCAACAGAACAAATAAGCCAATTTAAAAAAATGGGTCACAGACTTTAACAGACAGCTCACCCAAAGATCCAGAGACGGCAAATAAGCATCTGTCAAGATGTTGAACATCATGTGTCGTATGTTCAACACATGCTCAAGATGCTCGACATCATATTTAATTTGCAAAGACATGCAAATGAGAACCGCAACAGACACCCTTGCACACTGACTAGAATGGCCAAAATCCACAACACGGACAATACCAAACGCTGTTGCGGTTATGAAGCAACAGGAATTCTCATTCCTTGCTGGTGGGAATGCAAAATGGTGCAGCCCCTTTGGAAGACACTTTGGCAGTTTCTTACAAAACTAAATGCATTCTTTTTACATATAAAGACTTTTTTTAAATGTTTATTTCTGAGAAAGAGGGAGAGACCATGAGCTGGGGAGGGGCGGGGGGTGGGGGGAGACAGAGGATCCAAAGTGGGCTCCATGCTGATAGCAGACAGCCAGACTTAGGACTCGAACCTACAAACCATAAGATCAGGACCTGAGCCAAAGTTGGACGCTCAACTGACTGAGTCACCCAGGTGCTCCCAAAACTAAACATACTTTTACAATATGATCCAACGATGACTCCCTCTGGTATTTACCCAAAGGAGTTCAAATATTATGTCCATACAAAAACCTGGCAACTTTATTCATAATTGCCAAAACTTGGAAGCACCCAAGATGTCCTTATGTGGGCGAATGGAAAAACTGCTATATATCCAGGTAATGGAATATTGTTCAGCACTAGAAAGAAATGAGCTATCAAGTCATTAAAAGACACGGAGGAACCTCATATGCATATCACTAAGTGAAAGAAGCCAATCTGAGGGGTGCCTGGGTGGCTCAGTTGATTAAGCGGCCGACTTCAGCTCAGGTCATGATCTCATGGTTTGTGGGTTCGAACCCCGCATCGGGCTCAGTGCTGACAGCTCGGAGCCTGGAGCGTGCTTCAGATTCTGTGACTCCCCCTCTCTCTATCCCTCACCCGCTTGTGCTCTGCCTCTGTCTCTCAAAACTGAATAAACATTAAAAATCTCTGTAGTTTGTGCTTAATACTGCTATAAATCTCAAAATGCTTTAAAAACTAAAGTCTGTTAAAAAAAAAAAAAAAAAGGAAGTAAGGAAAAAGAGGAGCAAAGTAAAACAAAATAGAAAGGTAGAACCTGACAGAATCTTTACGATAATCTTGCATCAGAAAATCCAGCCGAGGCCGAATGCTACGGATGGGGCATTTTCACTGTGAGTTTGGTTTTCACCCTCCAAACAGACCAGCCAGTCTGTGTCTAATTGTGTTTATTTTTCCCCCTGCAGGGATGTTTAACAGTCCCCTAACCACTGAGATAGTCCCATAAAATTTTATGACAACAATTTCTTAAGTGAAATTTCCATTCAGTCTGTTTGTGGGACCTTCAAAAAAGCGGGAGAAAGCCAAATAGATATAACTCGGGACATTTTCCTGAGGTCTAATTTAATTATAAATCATGACTTTATGAGCCTACCATTCAAAACTCCTACGACTTCTCTGCAGCACAAAATAATTTACGGCCCCTCCAAGGCAGCGAGCTCGGGCCTAGAACCCAAGGGCACCCTGTACCAGATCCCTTTGGGAAACTTTACAAGTCATGTTCTGAGAAGGTGACGTCTGACATTGGAGGTCGGGGGGTGGGGGGGTGCTCAGTTCCTCCCCCTGCCCAAATACACACACTCCCCCGCAGGCCAGCATTCATGTGCACGGAACACAGCGATGCCAAAGAGGCCTCGAGTGTTTGGTTAATGGAAAGAGAAGAGGAAAACCAAGATACACGAATGACCAGGTTCCATTCCGTCCCTAGACAATCTGTTATCTGTATTTCCGCCCTGTTCACACCCTTGGTGGTGAGGCCACGCCTGGACTGCGCGATCACCACTGTGTATGTGGCTTTCGACTCTGCCTGCTGACCTAGGGTTTTCTTCTTTTTTACTGGAACATCTGGACACGCGTTAAAGACTTTTGGTATCTGTGCCAGGGGGTCCAGGAGGGCCAAAATTCACACTCCCTGGTAGGAAAAAAATTGAGCTTCTCACTAGAACTTATTCAAAGTTAGAGAAGCGAGGCCAGGATTCTGCAGGCGTGCAGTTCCTACGTCTGGACGTGAATTTATGACTCAGGCAACTCCTGGAGCACAGACAACAGAGGGGTGAATCTCTCCGTTGTGGATACCTGGCCACGGTCACGGCCACGGTCATGAAAAGTCCTGGCTGCAGGGCTCCCTATACTTCATGACACGGTATTAACCACTTGACCGGAGAGTTGAAGGGTCAGACGTTTCCCCATAAAGTTTTGGAGTACATTGTCCATCAGAAAGAAATATAAACCATCTCCAAAATTACAAATTAAGTCATCTCTCAAGTCCCGATAGAAGGCTGGGGAATAGACTTTATAACATGTTGGCTTTTTGTTTATTAAAAAAATTTTTTTTAAGTTTATGTATTCTTTTGAGAGAGAGAGTGAGCAGGGGAGGGGCAGAAAGAGAGGGGGAGAATCTCAGGCAGGCTCCGAAATGTCAGCACAGAGCCCAACGTGGGGCTCAAACTCACTAACCAGGAGATCATGACCTGAGCTGAAACCAAGAGTCAGACACATAACCGACTGAGCCACCCAGGCACCCCTATAAAATGTTGACTTTTCAATTCCCTTCCAGTAATATATGGATTGCCAGTGGGTTGTGTCCCTAACACAGTGGGTTATGTCCCTATGGTCTAATCTGGGCTCTTTTACTTGATATCTGTGGGACCAAAAGCAAGACAACCTCTCTGAACTTGGTTTCCTCTTTAAAAAAATCATGGTGTTATATTGGTTTCAGGCATACAATGTAGTGAGTCAACAATTCTATATATTACTCCGTAACATACTGGAATTAGAATAAAAAACGTAATTAAAAAATGATCATTTAGGGGTGCCTGGGTGGCCCAGTCAGCGAAGCACCCAACTTGGGCTCAGGTCATGAGCTCACAGTTCATGGGTTCGAGCCCCACGTTGGGTTCTGTGCTGACAGCTCGGAGCCTCTGGAGCCTGCTTCCGATTCTGGGTCTCCCTCTCTCTCTGTTCCTCCCCTGCTTACGCTCTGTGTCTCTGTCTCAAAAATAAATAAACATTAAAAATAAATAAATAAATAAATAATACAATTAAAATAAAATTAAATAAAACTTCAACAAGGGTCAAGTATAGTTTTCCACTGTCATGGAAGCATTTTTTAAAATGCAGTGGTGGGGGGCTTGGGTGGCTCAGTCGGTGAAGGGTCCGAGTTTTGGTTTTGGCTCAGGTCACGATCCCACAGTGTGTGAGTTCCAGCCCTGCATCGGGCTCTGTGCTGACAGCGCGGAACCTGCTTGGGATGCTCTCTCTCCCTCTCTCTGCCCCTCCCCAGCTCATGCTATCTCTGTGTCTTTCAAAATAAATCAATAAGTGTTTTTTAAAAATTAAAAAAAAAAATTAAAATGCAGTGGTTATGACACAATTCTGGGTTCTGAGTTCAAAGAGGATGCTGCCGATGACACCTGGACGGAGTCCCTACCCTTGTGAAGCCTGGAAAAATGGCCTGTCCTTTGGGGCAATCTGGTTCGCCTCCCAGGGCTCCCCCCTGGGCTCCGGGAAGCTTCCAGTCCCTCTGCTGAACCAGGTGATATCTTCACGGCGGGTGGAGCAGCTTAATGCAGATAAAAGTACGCGGGCTGTTGCATCCTGGGCTGCAATCTCCATCCCCCTCCCCCTCCCGCCACCACGTGGCCTCAGGCACCTGCTCTACGGAGGCTTCCCATTGCTGACATTCCTACCGGAAGGTGCAATCACATTTTTTAAATGTTAAATTATGAATGACCGTGGGTGCTACGAATGTGAAATTATGAATTAGCCTAGAGGCAGAGGGTCCGGAAGATGCAAACGTGTAAAAGGCAGGGGCGTGCGATCCGAGGTTAATGAAGCAGCCGGGCTGAGCCTGCTGTGTAAGACAGAAAACCAAAGGCACGCAACTGATACCTCGATTATCAAGGGCCTTTGCCCGTGACATTTGTTAATGTCATACATTCAACAATAGGGCGTCCATGTATAACACCCATCCCCCAGATCTAGCACATTTAATATTTCACCATCGTTGTGCAGATCTCTCTTTTTCTTTAAAATTTTTAATGTTTATTTATTTTGGGGAGAGCACAAGAGGGAGAGACAGAGTGCGAGCAGGGGAGGGGCAGAGAGAGAGGGAGACACAGAATCCGAAGCAGGCTCCAGGCTCCGAGCTGTCAGCACAGAGCCCAATACGGGGCTCGAACTCACAAACTGTGAGATCATGACCTGAGCCAAAGTCAGACACTCAACCAATTGAGCCACGCAGGTGTCCCAAGATCTCTCTTTTTCTTAAAGAGAGGAAGCGTCATAGATAGACCTGTAGTCCCTCCCGCCCACCCACCTAGCCCCTTCTCCGCCCTCCGCCTGGAGTAACCCCCGTCCTGGAAATGGTATGTTCCCATCTTGTATTGGTTTCCTATGGCTGACGTCATCAAACACTACAAGCTGAGCATCTTAAACAACAGAGATGTGTTGTCTCACAGCTTCCTTCCAGAGGCAGGAAGTCCTAGATCAAGGTGGCATTAAGGCTGGTTTCTGATTCTCAAGGCTGGGAGCCTCAAGTTTCCCTTGGCTTGTAGATGGCATTCTCCCCGTTTTCATGTCCTCTGTGCATGTCTGTCTCTGTGTCCGGAGTTCCCTTTTCAGTAAGGACATCAGTCATATTGGATTAGAGTCCATCCTAGTGACCTCTTCTTAATTAATCTGAGCATTTGCAAAGACTCTATTTCCAAATAAGGTCACATTCACAGGGTTTGGGGGGGGCGGTTAGGACTTCAGCATCTTTTGGTGGAACACGATTCAGCTCAAGACACATCTCATGTATGTTGGGCACTTGATGTGACCACCTTATGGTTCCTTGATGATTTTGTTGACACTAAGACTTCTTCCCAGCATGTACTTTTTTTTGAGAGAGAGAGAGAAAAGAAAGTGCAAGTGGGAGGAGGGGCAGAGAGAGAGAGAGAGAGAGAGAGAGAGAGAGAAAATCTTAAGCAGGCTCCATGCTTAGCATGGAGCCTGACACAGGGCTTAATCTCATGACCCTGCGATCATGACCTGACTTGAAATCAAGAGTCAGATGCTTCATTGACTGAGCCACCCAGGTGCCCCCATGAGACTTCCAGCACTCACCATCCAAAGAGCATCCAGGACACAACATTCCAGAACATACCATCCGGCGTGTGTTCAGTGAGCCACACGAAAACACATTACGTATGAAAACATGTGTGATGGGGATAAAGCCTAGTACAAAATCCAACCGCGCTTCCCCAGTAAGACTCCATCTTCCATCTAGAAGGCTCAGTAATGAAGTTTCATGCATTCACCCCTCCAAGAAAGGAGGATGCAAGATAAGAAATGTCCCTTCTTCACAAGAAGATGACTCAGGAAATCTACCCCTTCCTGCTTCAGCAGTCTAGGGAAGAGGGTCATGCAAGGTGGTCATCTCTATGCAGCAGTCACAAAGTCCGGCGTCGCATGGACCTACCACGGCAAATGTTTGTTTCTTGTTCATTTAAAGTTGGACACAGGACAGGCGTCCTGCCTCCAACCTGGAGCTCTGCCATCCTTAATTCTGTGGCTTCTGGTGAGTTGTCATGGCATGAGAAGAGAGGTGGAGGCATTCCTGGTTTTAGCCATTTCCACCTGGAGGTGGTAATTGGCCCCAAATAGTCATGGGGACCAAATGAACTGCAAGTGAATGCAATGGAATATTTGGCGAGCACTGACTGTCTCACCTACAAAGGGGAAGAAAGACAGATGGGTGTTCTCATATTTTCCCCTTATGACAGAACCTCAAAAGAGAGAAACAACAGAGACAGCTAGGCAGGTATGGGCAAATACAGGAATGTCAGGAGACCCTGGCGATGGCCCAGAGATGCTGCTATGAAAATCACCACGGTCCGTATCTTCAGCAGGGCAAGGAGTGGGAGCCCCACCTTGATGGAGGAAGGCGCCTGGAGAGATGCGCCACCGATGCATTCCTGATGCTTCATGGTTTCTTGGAGAATCAGAAGACTATGAGGTTCCATGTGCCTCACTGAGGGGATGTGGAGACAGTGGAAAGCCTGATGGACCAACAGAGGCCCAGGATCAAGATGAAAAGGCTGTAGCATGCAGGGTGCCTGCGGCCAGAAGCCAGTGGTCCAGACCGTTGGTTCTAGGGGTAGCTAGCTCCTTGGGACTGGAGCTAGCTGGTCTCCAGTCCCCAGGTATGGAAGACTGGGTTACCCACATCCCAGGTCGCAGCACCGTATAGCTCCGTTCACACCCAGAGAGGTCAACTAGGAAGAAAAGTATGAGAAAGAAACAGAAAAATATGGAAGACCAAACACTTTCCCAGATGACACTGAGTCACCTGACTGGCTCCTTAAAGTGGAAGCCGCTATGGTACCAAACACTGGCAAAGGTCAGTTTAATTTCTCCTCTTCTTCCTAGGACGGGGAGAAGATTCCAAGAAAAAATACCAGATACATTATAAAATATATATATATAAAGAAGTTAACATTTCTGCGGACGTCCTAATACAGTGTAGGTCAATTTGCAAATTTGCGACACATACTGATTTAATTACTTTCCATGGCAAATCTAGATTTAGGCGTATGCGTTACTAGAGAAAATGCAATGCCCTGAGTTCTTCATCCAGAAGGCAAGTTAGATGCGTGGCTCTCCTGGGTTTCATCCATGACAGCTGTGTACCTTCATTTTTTAACATGCAAGACGTCACTGGGGACAACACGTACTGTAAACTCTTTGACCCATGGCAGGGCGGAGGTCTGAGAGCTGACAAAGGGGTCCGTGGACAAGAACAGACATTAGGACAAGGAAGGTTTGCCTCGTGCCAGAGGGAGAGGAGGGAATAGTCTGGAAGCAGGGCACTCCTGCAGAAAATTGACCTCAGCAGGTTGGAGTCCCGTATCCAAGCCTACCGAATAAGAGACAAAGGCAATACACACAGAGTACCACATGTAGACAACCCCAACTCACCAAATTACATACAAACCGCTCACATACGAGTTGGCAGAGAGCTGGCTATCAGCGAGCAAGTCCGTGAGCTTCAATCAGGAACCCATTGAAAAAGATTCAGGGACACGATTCAGCTGCTTAACAAACTCAAGAATCCAAGATTGTATTCACAGAGGCAGTGAGTGTGTAGGATAATTTGTGCTTATTGGATCATATCTAGAATACTAACCATGGGTGGGAGACGGGACAGATAGCCCAGTGTCTTTACCCAGGGTGACATAGCTCTGAGACTAAATTCCATACAGTGTCCCAGAAATACAAAGGGAGAGGGACGCCAAGTTGCCCGTAGCAGTCAACATGCTCAGACTGTTTGCCTTAGTTGCCTTCACTTTCCCATCTCACAGCAGTGCTCCCTACTTGTGCTTGTTGGATCACCTCCCAAACATCCACCTGCATTTCAACCTTCACACAAGGGTCCACTTCCTGCAAAGCCCAGCCTAAGACACTACCACGTGGAATTGGAAGGGACCACATTAAATGAAGAGTATTGATGGGAGAGGTTGCCTCTAGTGTGGAGAGACCCAGGGAGTAAAAGGCCTGGAAATAATGTATTAAAAAGAGCAATGAAAGAGCCGAGGGACATTTCACCTTACAGAAGAGGGGATTTGAGGAATACAGAGATCTTTAAGCGTCTGAGAGCCTGGTGGGCAGAAGGAAGGATGGCTCGGTACATGTCACTCCAGAAAGCGACCATTGACAGCCAGGCTTGAGAGGCAGGTATATTGAAGTAAACTGGGGACTTCAGCCTTAGGAAATGGTTGCAAGTTACAGACAGCAAAGAATGGCTAACAAAGCCAAGGCCTTCATAGATTTAGAGCCCTCAGAGTGGAGATTAGTACTGAGAGAAAGGTTTTTTTTAATGCGATGCTTTTAAGATCAGATCATTAATCAGGAAGCAGCCACAAGTCTAATTTTCTTCCTGAACCACAGAGGGTCCTCTCTAGCCTTCTAGATGGCTATGTTCAATGAATTCAGTGTGTCCCAACATTCAAGGGGACTTACTGGCTTCTTGGCAGCCTCCCCTTTGTGAGGATGCCAGAAATAATTACTCTTATTTCAAAAGGCATAGAATAAGGAGACTAAGCTTTAAGGGAAGAAAAAGAAAAAGCATCCGACACATTAACAGTCAGCATCCTGAGAACTACTGGGAGCACTGGAATATGAATCTCTGATTAGCTTCTGCCATTTAATATTTACTGCATGCAAGTTAATACCTATGAACATTTAGAGTAAAATATTAAATGTGGCTCACACTATATAGAAACATCAGGAAAACTTTACTTAAGAATTACACAAGGGGCACATGGGTGGCTCAGTCCTTTGGGTGTCTGACTTTTGATTTCAGCCCAGGTCATGATCTTGCAGTTTGTGAGATCGAGCCCCATGTCGGTCTTCGTGTGACAGCACAGAGCCTGCTTGGGATTCTCTTTCTCCTTCTCTCTCTGACCCTCCGCTGGTCATGCTGCTCTCTGTCTTTAAATAAATAAATGATTTATTGTCTCCCTCTCTCTGTCCCTACCCAATTTGTGCTCTGTCTATTTCTCTTTCAAAAAACTAAATAAACATTAAAAACTTTTAATAAAAATTATTTATTGCAGGAAATGAGTACATTTGAGAAATCATCTGATTTGTTCTAAATCCATTTTTAAAATAATAATAACCAAACACGAACACTAACACACACACAAAAATGAGATCATAACAGACTTTGAAGAAAAAATGAAGGAGAAATGGACAAGATAAGAAAACAAAAGAAGAAAAATTAAAATGGGGCAGCAAAATCAAAATGTGTATTAAAAGCAAAGGAGTGTATAATTAACACTGGCACAAAAGAAATTATTGATTGGGGGGGGGAAACTCAAGAACTTTCTCAAAATATACTTGGAAATGAGACAAGACAAAGAAATCAATCACAAAAAAAAAAACCAGAGAGAATATTCAGTGTATAAAATAATTTATTATTTCTGAACCATGTACTGGAACAGATGGGATGAGAGGTAACTTTCCAGAGCCAAGGATATACCAAAGTCTTCTAATGTAAAAGTGTCATCAAGTGCCAGGAAAAATTAATTAAAAAATAAAAAAAAAAAAAACACAAAAAAAGGCTTACGAAATTATCACGGTTGAAAGATAAAAGAAAAAGCTATAAATCTTCCTAAACAAAACCAAAAGAGGCTATCCATAAAATAATATTTTTTTAATGGATGATCTAAAATTTCTTCTCTATAATGTAAAACTCTAGAAGAAAATGAAGGTAACATTCTCATATGTATATAGTGGAACACTTGTGACCCAAGAATTAATCATCTGGAGATGGTAAAGGCAATTAATTAGAAGTTAATATAGGGGCGTCTGGGTGGCTCACTCGGTTGAGGGACTGACTTTGGCTCAGTTCATGATCTCACAGCTCGTGAGTTCAAGCCCCATGTCAGGCTCTGTGTTGACAGCTCAGAGCCTGGAGCCTGCTTTGGATTCTGTGTCTTCCTCTCTCTCTTCCCCTAACCCACTCACATTCTGTCTGTGTCTGTCTCAAAAATAAATAAACATTAAAAAAATTTTTTTAAGTTAATATAAAATATTGAAGGATACAGAAAAAAAATATATCATTCATGTACCATTGCTTAAGAAACCCACCAAGACGTAAATCAATAATCTAGTGATGCATGGAAAGGCTGGGTGACTCAGTTGGTTGGGCTTCTGACTTCGGCTCAGGTCATGATCTCATGTTCATGAGTTCTAGCCCTGCATCCGGTTCTATGCTGAAGGTCAGAGCCTAGAGCCTGCTTCGGATTCTGTGTCTCCCTCTCTCTCTGCCTCTCCCCCACTCAAGCTCTGTCCCTCTCTCTCTCAAAAATAAATAAACATTAAAAAATTTTTTTAATGATAATCTAGTGGCACACCAAAATATACTCAAGATATATTCAAAATATACCAAAACTCAAGAATGGGAACATTGTAGTATTCTAGCACTGGTGGAGGTATATTGAAACCAGTAAAATACAGAATCAAAACAGTTTTGCAGATGAAGGCATAAGGCTTACATAAAAATACAGGAGAATTTAATAATAATTCTCTGTTTTGAAAGCCACAGAGTATAATGATAAAAGTGGGAAAAGAATTACAGACAAGATAAGGTGAAGTGAAAGCATTCAAAAAGTGCATTTTTCACGGAAGGAAACAATAAATATTGCCATTCTTGCTATAAGAAAATACAGCGTTATAAGAAATCGTGACGGAAATAGAATTTAAGATCAACAGAGAAATATAAGTTTAAGAAGGATTTTCTTAAAACATAAAACATCCTCCAGTAGAAACCGAAACAGGATGTTACATAACAAACAATTTAGTAAAATACAAAAAGCAGAGGAGAGGGCAAGGAAAGAAATAAGAAAAAAAGGATAGAATCAAACATGGCTTGATACAATAAATAGATACGGGCCAACCTTTCGTTTGTGGGGGAAAAAAATACAGTCCAGTTGCGTACAGAGTGCAAGATTCAGAAGTAAGCAGAGTAACACAGAAGGGCTAAAAAATAAAGAACGAGTACAGATAAATATGGCACATGCAAGCTGAAATAAACCAGGTGACCCAAAGCTAATGCTTTGATCACACAACTTAGAACCGAAGGCAAAAATCACTAAATGGGACAATCTTTTCATGAAGAAGATATGAAATTGCGTGACTCTTTACTCTGGAAGGTCCAGCCTCCTTCTCCCTCCTTCCCTCTCTCTCCTGGATTATTGCTATCAGCCCAGAAACATCTCTAATGTCTTCAATCACAGCAACCACAACCAAAAGTAACCGCCCAAAAAACAAGCCAAAAAATCCTCAGTGGGTACATCCCTAACATATCACCTTATTTCGTCTCTCCGTAGCCAAAATTCTTCAAAAGACAAGATGATTTCGTTTGCTCTTGAAATTAGATTTGACGTTTACCCCGCTCTGTTGCCCACCTCCAGCATGTCCCCAAGATTGCCACCACCCGCACGATCAGCAACATACCTGCCAAGTTCAGAGGATTCTTCTACGTCTTCACGTCACCAAAGATGGTGCAACATTTCACTCTGGACCCTCCGAACCCTTGTCTGGTGCCATCACGCTCTACTGGTTTCTTCTCACTTCTTGGTCCCATTTTTCCACGTGACACTGAGACTCCTTATTCTCATCTCTAGAGGCTGGAGTTACTTACTCAGGGCTTGGTCCTGCATTGACTTACCTTCTTCCTGTGATCTCTTCATTTTGCCCTGCTTGCTCTCACGCACAAACCAACATCTCCCAGCCCACAGTTCTTTTCTGAACCTGATGGGCACCATCAACCATGGTAGCTCGAGAATGTTGACAGGCCATCCAGGTTTACTCCCATCTGAAACAGAACTCTTATTTCCATCGTGCGCCCCCAATCCAGTTCCAACTCCTGCCTGTTTTTTCTCTATACAGAGCCTCACAATATCCTTGTCCCTCAGACTGAAAATATTGGAGTCATTCTCGAGAGCTCCCTTCTCTTGATTTCCACATTTAATCCATCCACTGGGTCTTCTCTGGCTCTCTAATCTAAAGATTTCGAAATCAATCTCTGTATGATGCTACACACCGAAAAAAGATAAACGGTAGAGTACATCACAAAATACCTAGAAGAAAAGATAGTTGAATATGTTATAATGATTGGTTAGGCTAGACCTTTTGGAGCGTAATTCCAAAGGAAAGACTCACAAAGAAAAATTTGGAAACGTGTAAAAAGAGCTTTAATTTTTTTTTTCATGCCCTCACCTTATTATTCTCTGCTCTGGAAGTTTGTCTAAGGAGATCGTGAGAAATTGGTACTAAAATGTATGTGCAGAGATGTTTCCTGTGGTGGAGTTAAAAGAATAGCACACATTGGGGCACCTGGGTGGCTCAGTCGGTTAAGCGTCCGACTTCGGCTCAGGTCACGATCTCGCGGTCCGTGAGTTTGAGCCCCCCGTCGGGCTCTGGGCTGACGGCTCGGAGCCCGGAGCCTGCTTCCGATTCTGTGTCTCCCTCTCTCTCTGCCCCTCCCCCGTTCATGCTCTGTCTCTCTCTGTCCCAAAAATAAATAAAAAACGTTGAAAAAAAAATTAAAAAAAAAAAAAGAATAGCACACGTTGAAAATGATCGAAACGTGCAGAATTTGAGACACAGTTGAGGGGTTATGAGGCACGCACCTAAAGCAACCCCAGATTGCATCTTGACAAATATGAAATGAAAAGTGGAATGGAGAGGCACCTGGGTGGATCAGTCGGTTGAGCATCCGACTCTTGATTTCAGCCCAGGTCATGATCCCGGGGTCGTGAGGTCAGGCCCCTCGACGGGCTCTGCACTGAGCTGAGTGTGAAGCCTGCTTGAGATTCTCTCTCTCCCTCTGCCCCTCTCTCCCTCACATGCATGCTCTCCCCCTGCCCCCCCCCCAAAAAGAAGAAAAGAAAAGGAAAGAAAAGTGGAGTGGAGTGGAATGTTAGGAGAAGATGTGCTTCAAACAGAATATTAAGTATAATTCTGTGTTTTAAGTAAAAAAAAAAAAAACCCAAAAACTTCAATAAAAAGAACATTAAATATTTCCCAAATTATATACCCTGAACGAGCGTTAGTTTCATAACTGGAAAACAGCAATATATTTTCATCCAGATGGATACCTAGGTAGAGAGAGAGAGAGAGAGTAGATGAATGAGAAGACATAAAAGTAAGTTCTGAAAGGTCTTTTTCAAACTTTTCCATAGCACACCACAATGGGGTTGATCGAGCTCTGAAAATTAAAAACGCAAAAGGTCTGAGGGAATATGCACAAACATGCTGCTCCATCAATGAAAATCCCATGTTAAAGAAAAGGTAAGTCGAATAGAAAATCATTGGATACTCGAGCAAAGACCATCCGTATGCACATTCCATTAGTCCCCAGACCAGAAAAGCAAATATTAGAATGCAGGAAAGGTGTATTTTGCTTCATTCATTAAAATCCTATGAAGCATCTAGCATACTCACGAAGCTGCGAAGGACACAACGAGGGCAAGAACGATGCCACTCAAAGAGTTTCTAAATTAGGACTCTAAAAGGTTGCTTGCAAGTTAGGATGAAGTCAGGCCGTCTGTTTATTATTTTATGTGAACAGCCTCCTGCATCCAAACAGAGTTGGGGTTTTTTCCCCCCTTTTCCATTTTCTGCAACATCTCAATGTACTTATTTTCTAGAAGGAACCCAAGACCCAAACAGCCACAAATGTTTGCCAGGCCCACTGGTTAAGAATGGTTGGTGGTTTGCAAAATATAAATAGAAGAAAAGTATAACCAGCTTCAGCCAGGCTGACGCCGCTGAAAACCTAATGAATAAATAATGAGAGTGTCCTACAGCTTTCATTAGGTCGGATCTGGAGCCCTCAGGTAGCGGCACTCGCACAGTTTCGATTCTGCCTCCGTTCTAGGCATCGCCATCCCAAGTCAGACACAAGAAATTCGTGTTGCCTATATCTGAGGCTTTTGGAGACTTCAGTGTTTCGAGATGGTACCTTCTCAGGAAGGTACCCCCAAAGGATGTGTCCCTTCCTCAGTGGAAAACGTTCTCGTGTATGTGTTGTTGATAAATTAGCAACGTCCTCTTTGTAGTTCATCCCCTTTCCCTACTCTCTCCATTGGACATCTGGTCCACCCCTGTAATTGCAGCTTTAAATGAAGCTCCGATACATCTTGGGGATTCTCAAGCAGTTCCTTGAGCAGAAGAGCAGTTACGGGTCAGAGAGATCTGCTTGTTGGACATCAAAGAGACTGTGGTTCAGGTAATTCAGGTTAGTTACCAAGGGGACTGATAAAATATGTTGTTACTTCGCTTAGAAGGGCATTTTCACATCCATTAGCCAACCTAAACTCCTGCAGAAATCCATAAGGCAAGGAGGGCAAGTGATGGTCTCAGAGTCATTTTTGCATACGATTCAAGACTTTAAGAAATGCGGTCAATGGGGCACCTGGGTGGCTCAGTCCGTCAAGCATCTGACTCTTGATCTCAGCTCAGGTCATGATCTCACAGGTTGTGAGATCAAGCCCCCATGTCGGGCTCTGCGCTGGCCGTGCAGAGCTTGCTTGGGATTCTCTCTCTCTCCCCCCTTCTTCTCTCTCTCAAAATAAATAAACGAATTAAAAAAAAAAAGACTTAAAGAAATGTTCTGAAGTCCACACAGCCTAGTAAATGCCAGAGACAGTAATAGAGTTCTCAACGTCTGTCCTTGACTTCCGTGACGCTCTCGTTCTCTCCTCCTGCCCACATTCCATACATTCATTCATGTGGCCACTCTTTATCGAGCACCTACTCTAAGGCAGGTCTGTGCTAGGCACATTGCTCGACCCCAATAATGAATAACGGAGATAAGGTGCTTGCCCTTGGGATCTCACACTCCACTGGTGGGGAGACAGAAAAGAAACAAGCAAGAAAATAAATAAAGAACATTACCGAGAAAGCTCCCCAGGGCAGAACGTGGCTGGCGAGGTGGGGCTACTTCGTATGATCAGAAATTCGGGATTCCTTCAGGAGGTGACATTTGAGCTCAGCTCTAAGTGTCAAGAAGCCAGTGGTAAGAAGCCGGCTGTGTGAAAATGAAGGAGAGGAATATTCCAGGGTTGAGGCTTAGCATGTTTCTGGGACAATACAACAAGTATACCTGGGGCATAATATCATAGGGAATGTTGATTATCTTTTCACGGAAGCTGGGAAGGCAGGCGGGAGTCTTCTCAGAAGGCCTGGCAGTTCTGGTGAAGGGTTTGGGCTTTACCCCACGTACAGGGACAGGACACTGAAGGTTCGAGGTGGGGACTAATAGCCGATTCACAATTTTGAAAAATCCCTCCTGCTGTTAGGCAGAGGATAATATGGGGTAAGATGGAAGTGAAAATAGAAAGATCAGCTTGACTCAAGAAAAGGGCAAGACACTTTGGAGCAAAGCAGGAGCCCTGCAGATCGGAAGAAGTGACTTTATTCAGGCTGCGTTTAGGAAGGAGAGCTGGTCAGATTCACACGGATGGTCTAGCTAGCAAAGGGAGGAGGAGAGCAGCAAAGGATCAAGGGTAACTTCCAGGGACCTGGCCTTGGTAACCAATGATCTGTCCACTTATTACTTATTAATGCACCTGATTATTCAACAAATATTTATCAGTGCCCCCCGCGCACGTCTACTAAGGGCTACACAACCTGTAACCCCCCAAAAGGACGTGATCTGAGCCCCCTCACAGAGCTTGTAGGCCTAGTGGGAAACAGAGCCATTTGAAGCTGTAATCCAGTGTAATAAATTCTGTGACGGGGCGAGGGTCTGTCGAGGAGGGAAGGAAGTGACATCTTTGCTGAGCCCCCGGAGGTAAGGGGGAGGGGACCAGAAGAATAAAGCAAGGAAAAGCATTTGATGCAGGGGGAACCACGTGAACAGAACCAGGAGGGAGGGGCATTCAAAAAGCAGAAAGGCAGTGGGTTGGTGTTGCCAGAGGAGGTGGGCAGGAGGGAGCGACGGAGGATTAAGCTGGAGAAACGGGCAAGAACCAAGAGGTGTAGAGGACTTTGGCCTTCGGGATAAGCGAAGGCAAAAGGAGAGTCAGGAAGGGTGCAGCCAGAGCGGAGAAGCGGTTTCTATTTCAGAATTATCTGTTCTGTATGAAGAAAGCCACTTGCAAAAAGTAGCATTTACAGCATGATCTCGTGTTGGTGAAAACCAGAAGAAGGTGTGAAAATGCTTAAACGGGTGTACAAAAAAGGTGTGAAGAGGTTCACTGCAGATGAGGTCGGTGCCCTCAGAGGTGTGGAAAGAAGGAGAGGCTCCTTGTTGTTTTCTTTATGAGCCTTATCAGGGTCAAAAGCACATATTTCTTATATAAGTGTCTTCGGTACTATAAAGTAAATCTCTCCGGTATGGTAACGGAATCGTTTGAAAGCTAGAAACCTGGCCATCGCGGTGGAGGATGAATCAGAAGTGGGCCATCCAGGTGCGGAGCTACGGCAGTGACCTTGGCCAGAGGGGTGGTGGGGTCGACTTAAGAAAGCACAGAAGGGAGGAAAGTCCGGTTATACTCAGGAGGTGGTGACTTAGAATCGTCAGGACTTAAAGAGCAATTGGCTAGTGTAATTGGCTAGTAATTGGCTAGTGGACGATGTAATTGGCTAGTGTAATTGGCTAGTAATTGGCTAGTAACTGGCTAGTGCACGATGCTTTTCACAGAAATAGAAACAAGCTGGGGGATAACAGCAAGTTTAATGTTAAGCAGTGTATTAGCGGGCGGGGAGCTCAGAAGAGGTGTTGGGCGCTTGTTCCATAAATTCGGGAGATGTTAATCCCTGAAAATCACGACGGAGGGGAGTGTGAAGCAGGGAGGGGAAGCTTGGCGTGGAGTCTTTGAGAGTGGGAGACGGACAGAGGAGTCTGTCCTGGAGCATCCGAAGGAGCGACCCAGGGCTGGCTCCAGGACCAAGCGCTGGAAACCTGGCCTCCGCCTCTGGACTCTGCTGCTCACAGTTTGAAAACCTTTGCAGGCGCTTCGTGGAAGGATCGGCTCCATTGATCACGGCACTCTTTGAAGATAAAGACAAAACACGATGCCCCTGTTCCGAGTGCCAAGGGAAACCAATTAGTAACGTAGTTTCCGTGCAAATGACCTCCGTAATAGGGAAAAAATGATTTCTGCTTATCTCCTACCTTTCTGCATTTCTAAATTGCCCTGAACAGACTCACTTTGAATGTTTTCCGTGGAGTGTCATCAATAAACGTCCGAGCCTTCAGCTGTTGTTTTTGGTGAAGGCACGTTCTGTTCCAAATAAGAAGTGTCACGAGGAACAACGGCCGGAAAAACAAAACCAAAACAAAAAACAAAAAAACACCATGGCCTCGTTGTGTGTCTTTTAAAGCCAATCAAGTAGAAAACGTTAAAGCTAACGGCTTTGGAAGGGAAAATGGATACAGAATGAAGATACCGTGAATGATAGCCTCCTGATTCAGTGTGTGTTATTTTTTTTTATTTTTTTTTAATGTGTATTTATTGGAGAGAGAGAGAGAGCAGGGGAGGGGCAGAGAGAGGGAGACAGACTCCGAAGCAGGCTCCAGGCTCCGAGCTGTCAGCACCGAGCCCGACGCGGGGCTTGAACTCTCAAACCGGGAAATCGCGACATGAGCCCAAGTTGGATGCTTAACCGACTGAGCCCCCCAGGCGCCCCAATGTGCATTAATATGTCCTAATCCTTGCACGTCCTTGGCTTAGGGGAACAGCCCTACATTTGTGTTGTCCACACAGGCAAATGGATTTTCTTCCTGCCCTGACCCAGCGCAGAAGGGTGAGAATTCTGCTCCCTCCGTGGCCCTGAGCACTGCTCACTCACCCCACCGAAGAGGCTTTCCCTTGCTGACGGAGCCCTGGAAACCGTCCCTGAGTGTGCAGCACAAGGTTGTCGCAGCACCTGTAACCCTCAGAAAGCATCTTTTCTTGATTAATTCTTCGCTCATTTCGGGAGTAATGAAGGCGCACATAAACCACACCTTGTGACCTTGTACCTTTGTTAGAAAGCCGGTTGCGGATCTTTCCAGGTCTCACTGCTTTGACACAACCCACGAAGGGCCAAAAGGCTGTATTTTGCTACGCTGAATTCAAAAACAAATACATCCAGAACTGAAAAAAAAAAAAAAAAAGCCCCTCCCCCAAATTACAGTCTACAGTAGAGCATTCAAGGATTTAATCTGTGTGGTTTCGATTATTTAAGAGTAACCTTGAAGGTTCAGGCCATGTAGCAATTTGTACTTTTTCTGAGCCAAAAATTGGAGTCACCCAGAAGGAAAAGACAGAAAAGTCGGAGGAAGGATCGACCGGCAGGCTGGCACAGGGCCCGGTACCCACCTCCTACTGGGGATCTGCTGGGTTCCGCTCACCAATCCCGGGTTCTGGTCAAAAAGTATCTCATTCCTTCTGAGAAGTTTAACCAAAAAAGAAAAAAAATTCATATCTCTTCCTGAACCATGGCACGGAACTCGAATCCTTCAGAATTGTAACCACTGCCACCGGTGACCCACGCGGGGGAAAAATGAGATTAAAACACAGCACAGAGCTTGGGGCGCCTGGGCGACTCAGCCGGTTAGGCGTCTGACTTCAGCTCAGGTCATGATCTTGCAGTTCGTGGGTTCGAGCCCTGCGTCGGGCTCTCTGCTGACATCTCAGAAACTGAAGCCTGCTTCGGATTCTGTGTCTCCCTCTCTGTGCCCCTCCCCTGCTCGTTCTCTCTCTCTCTCTCTCTCTCTCTCTCTCAAAAATAAAAATAGTTTTAAAAAAAGACAGCACAGAGCCATTAGGAAAACTTTCCTGAGGGAAAGCCCATTTTACAGTCATAGTCAGGAATATCGAATTTTCAGTACATATCCATGATGTATACCGATGGCATCCTGCATTTCCTAGTGGTCAACTTTTGCTCGTTCGTCAGACGCTTCCTGGGAGCTGGGGTACAGGCTGGTGACGCTCACCTACACTGACCCACCTTCCCTCCTAGGTGACCCTCCCAGCCCCCTTAGGGTTAGGTAGGACTGTGTGGCTAACCTGAGACCATGAGACATGAGCAGAAGTGACTTCGTTCACTTCCGGGCTGGTGGGCGCTCTTTGGGAGTGGTGAGCTTGGAGACCACATCATGGGAAGGCAACGCCTTGAGTTGGAAGTAGCTGGACTTCTTGAGAGTTTCCAGACCCACACTGGACGTTGAGTGGGTTGGAAGTAAACCATTGTCGATTAGTCCCGAGGTCCCAGGGTTTATTGTTGCTGTAGCATTATTTATACCCACCTCCGCTAATGAAAGTGCCCACCCTGTACCGTGATAAAAAAGTCGCTAGCAGAAGGATCTTTGTGGAACAACAAAAAATAACTTACAAGAAAAATTTATAGGTTTTAGTCTATAGATTTTAGTCTATTTATAAAGTCCAAAGATATATACATGTGAAATATGTGTGTGTGTGTGTGTGTGTGTGTGTGTGTGTGTGTGTATCTTACAGACAGTGTATATAAAATCTGTTGAGAGCTGAGGGGGGCAATAGCTATTGTTCTTGAAATTTGTTTCCATCCCACTATCAGAAAGAAATTTCTAAGAGACAAACCACCAACTGGACCCTGTTACGTCCCTGTTAAAATCATCACCCTGCGGTCCTGCATTTCGTTATTTGTACTTCCTCTTGTACGTAAAGGGAGTTGAGGCAGCATCTATGATGAATTCCGTAGAACTGGGGAAAATCGAAGAGCGAACATAAGAAGGCGACGTTGGTAACGCTAGGTGGTACTTCCTGGGCTCCCGGGGAAGAGTCCAGCTGGCAGGGGAGATGTTGAGGCCACACCAGCGGAACAAGACATCCACGCAAAAAGGTGAGCGGTGTTAGGGCGCCTGGGTGGCTCAGTCAGTTGAGCGTCCGACTCTTGATTTTGGCTCAGGTCATGACCTCGCGGTTCACGGGCTCGAGCCCCGCATCGGGCTCTGCCCTGAGTAAGGAGCCTGCTCGAGCTTCTTCTCCCTCCCTCCCTCTCTGCCCCTCCCCCACTCACGGCCCCTCTGTCTCTCTCAAAAATAAATAAACTTAAAAAAAATGTTTTAAGAAGATGAGCAGAGGGGGCTATAATTAATATAGGTCATGAAAAGGCGAGAGAGCACGTCACAATGGCTGGGGCCGTTTGGGGCGAGGCGCTGTCTATAAGGCCCCCTTTCTCCTCTGTAAGTTGGGATAATAGCACCTAACTCAGCAGGTTGTCGAGGGGCTTCAATGAGATAAAGGGGCATGGAGAGCACCTAGCATAGTGCCTGCATTCCATGGCACTTATAAATTGTTGTTAGTCTTGTTTTATTATTTATTTATTTATTTATTTACTTACTTACTTACTTACTTATTTAATTTTTTCCAATGTTTGTTTATTTTTTTAAGAGACAGAACATGAGTGGGGGAGGGGAAGAAAGAGAGAGAGGGAGACACAGAATCCGAAGCAGGCTCCAGGCTCCGAGCCGTCAGCACAGAGCCCGACGTAGGGCTCGAACCCACGAACGGTGTGTGAGATCGTGACCTGAGCCGAAGACCGACGCTTCACCGACTGAGCCCCCCAGGCGCCCCTGCCCTGTTTATTAAATCAACACCGAAGTCTAGGGAAATATCAAGAACAGAAGGGAAAAAATTTAAAAGCAACTGAGGAGTCTACAAGGCATGGAGATTGTAGAGATTTACGGTACTCTCTTCCGCCCTTCTAAAGTGATCGCAACAGTGATTTCCCCCATTTCTCAATAAAATGAATCCAGTTAGTGTCTGTCTGTACCTCCAAAACAACTCGAGTTTCCTTAACCTTTGGAAACACTTCAGCGAGGTAACCGCCTGACCTTCAAACGGTAGGTTTTCTCCTGGGAAGATTCCCCCCAGCCCCGTGGTCTTGTTTTGTGGGAGGGGAGGGAGGTTATCCAGAAGCCAATACTGATTTCCTACAGGCAGCTCTCTTGGCTTGAAGATATTTCTAAAGAGGGGGTTGCAAGCATAGGACTTTGACCCCTTCATTTTTAGACCCATTTTCCCTCTCTTTGTGTCAGTTTACGATGTGGATGAACACATTTCCAATCGGAAGTGCCTTTACAAGTACAGCTACCGGGGATTGGCAGTTAGTTATGCCAGTGAGGCTCTCGGAAAAGGCTGACCAGGCAAACGATCATACTTCGGAATGTGACGTGATTTTGGCGAATGAAGTATGTTGGGAGTAAGCAGAGCCAAAAAGTAAACACCTGTTGGGTGGTGTTACCGTAATTAAAAAAGAACCACCACACTCGTTATGGGACACCTTGACTAAGGATTATCAGCCCTCCAAGAACAAGACATCACCAAAGGAAGTGTAGAAAACTACCACCCCAAGCAGGTGAGCGACATTGGGGAAGGTGTGAAAATCTGCCATCAGTCTATCCCTCAAGACCCCAGTCTCAGAGGCTTCTGACCAAGAACGAAGGCATCGTATCCCGTTGAGATTATATTGCTAAGAAGTAGGGTGCAGCTTGATAAGCTCGGCATTAAAAAAAAATCTGAGGGTCACCTGGGTGGCTCAGTTGGTTAATTTCAGCTCAGGTCATGATCTCACGGTTTGTGGGTTCGAGCCCCGCATCTACGCCGACAGCCCAGAGCCAGCTTGGGATTCCCTCTCTCCATCTCTCTCTCTGCCCCTCCCCTGCTCACTTTCTCTCTCAACATAAATTTAAAAATATATATTTAAAAACAAAGAACGAAGAAAACAGGACTCAAAGAAGTTTTCGGGTATCTGGTCTCGTGATCATCCCAACCCGCTCCACACAAAAGTATGAAATCGCTCATTCTTTCCCTTTGCACGAAAATGTTCATACACACAGAAACACGCGCGCACATTTATCGTGTCTCTGAATATCCTCATCTTTCCTCGGGAGGGACTGAGCCCTCCCGAAATCCCCAGAGAAGCCAGCAAGTTTCCCCACTCTTCCCCGCTGCCCTTCCCGGACATTAGGACTTGCGAAAGAAATTGGTCAAAACTGACCCTTCCTGTCCCGCTGTCCGCTCCGCTAGGTAATGGCGAGCCAATCTAACAAAGGTAACTGTTAATGCAGTAACGATCCTGGCAGGTGCAACCCGCCCCCCCCCCGTCCCCCCAGAATGGAACTTATTTGCAGGCTAATTGGGTTATCAAGAGACAATCATCCCAAAGGTGCTGAACTCTTTGTTCCACTTCTAATAACCATGATGACATTATTATTCCCTCTCTCCCTGGGACTCAATTTCCTCCTTTGTTAAAAACAAACAAACAAACAAACAAACAAAACCCCACTATATCCCGCCTATGATCCCTTTCACATCTGAAATGGGAAGATTCTATTCTCCGCTGTGAGCCAGGCAGGTCATTTCTGGTACCCCCTTCTCATAAGAGATGTAGAGGTGTCACAGAAATGCTTCGTCACCCTAGCCAGGCCACCTGCGCAGCCTCGTGAGGGCCCCAGAGCGCCTGGACGGAATGACACGAAGAGTTTAAACCCAATGTATGAATTATTAGCAGAACCATTTACACTGGCAGGAAGTTTGGGGCGGGGGGTGGTGGGGGGAATGAAACGTGTTTCGGTGGAATCTGCATTCTCTGAGGCCAAGGAAGGCTGTCAAGGAGAAGAAAGATTTGCAACGCTTCAAAGCCCCCAGTGGGTAGCCTTCTGCAATGTTCTGTCTTTAAGTAGTGTTTAAAATACCACTTTATGGGGGCGCCTGGGCGGCTCAGTCGGTTAAGCATCTGACTCCTGATTTCAGCTCGGGTCATGTTCTCACAGTTCTTGAGTTCAAGCCCCGCATGGGGCTCTGTGCCGACAGTGCGGAGCCTGCTTCAGATTCTCGCTCTCCCTCTCTCTCTTTCTCTCTGCCCCTCCTCCTCTAGCACCCTGTCTATATCAAAATAAATAAATACATTTAAAAATACAATAAAATAAAATAAAATACCACCTTATGCCAACGTACGCCATAAAGAACGATGCAATTACCACCTCAACAAACAATGATAGCAAAACACAGATACCAATTAAACATCTAGAAGCTCCCAGATATATTGGGATATGTTCCCAGCATGGGATAAAGTCCATAGAAGAAATGAATGAACAAGGCTCTAGCAATAACACACGTGCATCTCAGAAGTATCATACTGAGTGAAAAGAAGCAAATCCCTGCACTGCACATGCAGTAGAAAGCTCACAAATAAGAAAAATTGGGGCACCTGGGTGGCTGAGGCAGTTGAGCGTCCGACTTCCGCTCAGGTCACGATCTCACAGTTCGTGAGTTCAAGTCCCGTGTCGGGCTCTGGGCTGACAGCTCAGAGCCTGAAGCCTGCTTCGGATTTTGTGTCTTCCTCTCTCTCTGTCCCTCCCCCGCTCTCGCTCTCTCTCTCTGTCTGTCTCAAAAATTAAAAAAAAAAAAAAATTGGAAGAATGTATTAAAAAAATAAGAATTTAACAGAAGTGGTTAAAACTATAAACATCCAAGCAGACAAAGAAGAAGTACAGGAATAATACCTTCAAAATCTAGCACAGAGGTCCCTTCTTGCCTTGTTCCAAATCTTAAGAGCGAAGTGTGTTCAGTTTCATCATTTGCTGTGATGTGAGCCGTAGATGTTTTCATAGTTCTTCATTACCAGGCTGTTTTTTTTTCTATTCTAAGTTTGCTAGGAAGTTCAGTCATGAATGGGTTTTGCATTTTATCCCAAACTTTTTCCGCACAGATTGAGTTGGTCATGAAATGTTTTCCTTTCTCCTGTTTTTCTAGAGAAATACGCTGATTGATTTCCAAATGTTAAACCACTCATCCATTCTTGAGGGGGAAAAAAACCTCACTGTCTCATGATGTATTATCATTTTTATGTATTTCTGAATTCAATTTGCTAATGTTTTGGTAAGGACATCGGAGTCTGTGCTCATGAGAGAAATAGGTCTGCTTTTCTTACAACGTTCTTTCTCGTCTGGTTTTGGAATCAGGGTTATGCAAGCCTCGCGTTTTCAGAAAGAGTTTGCATAAAATTGGCTTTATTTCTTTCTTAATTATTTTCTAGACTTTACTAGAGAAGTCATCGAGCTTGGTGCTTTATTGGAAGGCAGGCTTCAACAGGAATTAAATTTAATTTTGTGTATTTTTATTATTCACATCACCTCTTTCTTGTGATTCTTTTGGCCATTTGTCTGTCAAGAAACTGTTCCGCATCATCCACGTTGTTAAATTTAATGACGTAAATGTGCTCATGATATTTTCTTCCTATCTTTGAAACATCTGTGGAGAGGCACCTGGGTGGCTCAGTTGATTAAATGTCTGACTTCGGCTCAGGTCATGATCTCACAGTTCATGGGTTCGAGCCCCGCATCAAGCTCTGTGCTGACAGCTCGGAGCCTAGAGTTTGCTTCCGATTCTGTGTCTCCCTCTCTCTCTGCTCCTGCCCTGCTCACACTCTGTCTGTCTCTCTCTCAAAAATAAACATCAACATTTTTTTTAAACAATAAAATAAAATAGACGATCAAGTCAAATCAAATCTGTGTAATCCACACTGATGCCCCTCTTTATTCCTGACACAAAGCATCTGTATTTTCTTACATCCTTTATCGGTCTAACTAGGAGTATCAATGCATCAGTTGTTAAACTAGAAGTGTTTTCAATTTTATTGATCTTTCAAAGAGCCACCCTTTGGTGTTCCTGATTTTTCTCTATTGTGTGCTCATTTTGCATTTCACTGATTTCTGACCTTATCTTTATTGTTTCCTTCATTCCACTCATTTGGGGCTTAATTCCTTCTTTTTTTTTTTTTTCCGTTACCTTAAGATGTATTTAAGGAAGTACAGGTGATTGATTTTAAACCATTTTCCTTTCCTGATGGAAGCAGTCAGAGCTCTAAATTCCTCCATTTTGGCTGCATCCTCAAATTTAATACGTTGTGTTTTCTTTTATCATACAGTTGGAAATGTTTCCCTTATGATTTCTCTTTTCACCCCCAGTTTGTTCAGGAGCACAGGATAAGCAGAGATTATTTTCTAAATAGCTGTGGGGATTTTCTAGCTGTCTTTTGTTTTCACTTCTAATGCATTTCCATTAGAGTCAGAGAACGTACTCGATGTGATCCCATACTTTGAGATTTATTAAGATTTGCATTATGGCCCAGCATATGATCTATCTTGGTGAACGTCCCACGGCCACCAGAAAAGAATGTGTATTCTACTGTGGGTGGGAGTAGTTCCATAAATATCAATTATTTAGGTTAAGTTGAATGATAGTGTTGTTAAAATATTTTTAAATTTTATTCATGTTTATTTATTTGGGGGAGACAGAGAGAGACAGAGCATGAGAGGGGGAGGGGCAGAGACAGAGGGAGACGGAGAATCCGAAGCAGGCTCCAGGCTCTGAGCTGTCAGCACAGATCCCGATGCAGGGCTCGAACCCACCAACTATGAGATGATGACCTGAGCTGAACTTGGACGCCCAACCGGCCGAGCCACTCAGGCGCCCCAAAATCTTCTATATTCTTACTTATTGTACCATATTCTTGTTCTGTCAGGTATGGAAAAAGAATCATTAAAACCACCAACAATAATTACACACTGTTTCTCATTGTAATTGTCAGATTTTGTTTTTATCATTGTGAAATCATCTCCGATATTAGTCCTTATCTTGAAGTCTACTTTTTCTGATGTCGTCACTCATGCTTGCTTGTGATTATTGATTGCATGAGCTATATTTAAGGTGTGTTTCTGCTAAGCCGTATATGGCTAGTTGCACATTTTGGGGGCAACTTTATCTCAAAAACCCTAAGAGCACTGACAGAAACAAATTTTAATTTTAAAAAGCCAACCAAGCAAGCTGACCTTCTTTGGCTATTTCTCAGTCAAGAGCTGCCAACAAATATCATCAGCACAGAGAGGAGTGTAAGATTGGGTCCACATTGGACCAGAAGAGTAATCAATGGTGCTCATCTACGTCCAGCGCGAATTGACATGAGCCATAGGATCTACGTTCAACTAAAATGGTATATCAATAAAATCAAGTACTCAGTTCAAGCGAGATATATCAAAATATTTATCGATTATACAGAAATGTAGGTAGCAGGCTAGCTAGATGGTTGTTTTAGACATCCAATTTTAGACATCATTTAATGACTTTGATGAATGGACTGACTGCTTTGGAGGAATTTCAGACCCTTTTTTATTTGAACTTCAAATTTATCTCAAGACATTGAGCTACATCCCGGGGTGAACCTACCACTCAACTGTAAATTGTTTTGACTCTCTCATAGACACCAGTGACAGACTCTCATGTAATTATTTCAAAAATATAACTGGGGTGAAGGTCATGTGTACTACAAGAGCAGTAATTTATCCTTTCCCAGTGGCCAGATTAGATTACTAGAGCTCTTGGCCCCCTGATCTTCCTGCCAACCCTCGAAGGAGTGCGTTTATAATGATGTTCTCACGAACTGCCACCTAGGTCAAATGCCACTCTTCCACTTGGTACAAGGAACTGGTCTTTCAGGAGCCTAAGGCAGAGAAGGTGGTGGGACGATCCTAAGCGATGGAGACCATTACCACAGACAGACATCAATGTCTGAGCGTAGCAGAATTTTCTTTATCAATCTTGGCTCAACTGCGTAGGAAATTGAAGAGCCAAAATCATTGGAAATAAAGCCTCTGGGGGAAAATTATTAATAAAAATCACACTAAGTCTTTGATATTCCCAAAGGGCAGCAGTGAATCATGAACCTTCTACATATAGGTTTAGTGCCAAATTGGAGGGACACAAAAAAACAGACTCTTCTAAACAGTAGTAGTTGATTTCAATGGATGTTCACAATCTCCATCCAAGGTCTATGGACACCTGTAGGAATCTACCCAGATAATCGAGTGCGGTCTTCGATTTCTAATTCTGATACTTTCTAAAATAGTCAGATTCTATTTTTTTAGCCAGTGGCCGTTCAGGGCACCAATTCTACTTTAAGCTTGGCTTCGAATCTTTTAGGCCATAACTCTTAGAGTGGGTATGGAAGAATAATGTTACCTGTCACAACTTTTGAGGACAGATCAACTAGAAGTAGGAGAACAAGTTACTACCTATGTGTATCTATCTATCTATCTATCTATCTATCTACTTATCTATCCATCCATCATATCTATCTATCTATCTATCTATCATCTATCTACTAAAACTTTAGGGAATGAATGGGAATCTTTATCCAACAATCCTTGCTTCTTACAATTGAAAACTCAGTCTCAAACAGGCTTACCCTAGCCACCTTAATTCAATCTATTTTTTCAAATAAATACAAGCATTTCAGAGCGAGTACTAATGCATGCTAGATTAAGGCTGAATCTGATAAAGGAGATACATGCAACGATATAGAGAAAAGAGCACAAGGCTGAACATCAAGCTCTGAACCAGCTTCCACTTTTCATCGTCTTCAATCCACAGCAGTGAGAATGATCTTCAATCACAGGTCGGAGGATATCGCCCATCTGCTTAGACCCATTGAGGGATTTCTCATTGCTCTTCCAATCTAGGACCCCTCCTCCTAGTCTCTGTCTGTTATTTGACACCCAAAGTCTTTGCACCAGCTGGTTCCACTTTCCATGGAATGTTCTACAAGGCTATTTGAGTGACTGACTCCTCCTCATTACGTAAACGGCACCTTTTCAAAGAGAAATTCCTTGAAGTCACAGACCTCGACATCCTGTGACTTGACAAACCCACATCATCTGGATTTAATTCTGTCTCTGTCTGAAATTATAATTGATTTGCCTATTTCTATATTGTCTGCCTTCTGCACTAGAACAGAAGTTCCCTGAAGGCAGGAACCTGGCTGTCCTGTTCCCCCAAGCCTAGCACAGCACCTGTCACACAACAGGTGTTGATTGAATGAATACAGTCTTACTTTTGAGTCCATTCCCAGCATTGTCTCAAACTATATGATTATAATCATATCTGTTTTCTTATCTGCAGATGAGGGCAAATCCATCTTTTCTTGGGAACTATGATAATTCATTATTCCCTCTGCTTAACCACCCTCCCCGCAGCCCCCGAAAAAACTAATTAGGAAGTGGAAGAAAATGAGTCGCCTATAAGGATCACGTTTTAGGATTAACAAACACATGATAGATTGGATCCCAGATATAACATCAACAGGGACAGAAAGACTAGCTCCCAGCTAGTCATAATTCGTTTGAATATATTCACATATCTAAATGACTTCCAGTCAGCATGCAGTTGGTCCGTCCGAAAAACACAGCAAAAGGAGAGCGCTGGAGGCATATAGGGGCACTGCCTTTGCCAGCACAGGGAAATCGGATAGATGCATTTAACCGCCTGATTCATCGACTTCTCCAGTTTGGGCTCCACAGTGAGGAAGGAGGCCTTCTGATTATAACTTGGTCTGATTGTACTTGGATTTTCCAACAGGGAAAGAATGTGCTGATCACACAAACTTTGGGTTTTCCAGTCGTTGTGACAATGGTCTGTCACGGTAAATTACTAGACAGGCCTTCTGCTGTTCTTCTGCGTCTCGTTGTGCTCTTGGGTCCTAGGAGTCAGTCCCTTTGAGCTCATCACTTCCGCTCACCCACAGGAGCAGGCCTTTGTCCCGGGAGCAGAGGGGCTGGATCCTGGGCCTTGGTTGCCTGGTTTAGGGATGGCTTGGGCTTCCTGGGGCAGGGACAACCACTCAGTTCTAGCATGCTCGTTAAGCAGCTCAAGTGTGTGCTTAGGGACCCAGCACAGGGAGATATCATTAATAATAATAAAAATAATAATAATGGAAGTAGTCTAATACTTCAAAATATGCTACATATACCCCTCATCAAAAGAAATCACCATGTTGCTGGAATTTCTTGCAACTATTCTGCAGTTAGAACGGTTTGCATTTTGTTCTTTTTTTTTTTAATTTTTTTTAATGTTTATTTATTTTTGAGACAGAGAGAGACAGAGCATGAACGGGGGAGGGGCAGAGAGAGAGGGAGACACAGAATCCGAAGCAGGCTCCAGGCTCCCACCTGTCAGCACAGGGCCCCACGCGGGGCTCAAACTCACGGACCGCGAGATCGTGAACCCCAGCCGAAGTCGGGCGCTTAACCCCACCGAGCCACCCAAGCGCCCCAGAGCAGTTCGCATCTTGAATGTGTGGGGGTGTGAGGGAGCAGGGAGGGGCTGGCCCCGTGATCATTTTAAGGCTCAAACCTAGCAAAGATCTCAGTGCAACCCTGGGAAGGAGACTACAGCGTGCCCCGCCCCCGCCAGCGGGCTCAGCAGCCTTTCGGATGCAGAAGAGGACAGTGAGCCCAAGCTGCTGAGGACAGAAGGGGACCTCCATGCGCGCACCTGCACTCCCGTAATTCTCGCCCTCGTGACACTTTCCTAGGACCTATTTCCTCTTCTCCCTTCCTCCCGGCTTTGTTCAGGAGCGGATTCTAGAAGAACGCTAGGCTTGCTTGCAGTTAGAGCATTCAATGACTCGGGAAAAGAATAACAGAAGGAATCAAATACTGCACTCTGGGGGGAGGGGGAGGCTCCCAAGCTCGTACCCTGAACGCCAGAGAACCCGGAAGGCCTGCACTTTCCCTCTGCTTTTCTCTGGTCCTGGACTGCAACCTTAGCCGTGCTCGGGGACGGGGAGGAATCAGGGTTTGAAAGCGTAAATATTTTGTCAATTTTCAGGACCCGCTGTAGCTGCGCGGTTGGGTGCCCGATTTCATCCTCCTAAGCTGCTTTTCGAGCCACCTAAGTGCCTGCATTATTTAGGGCCCCTGCAGGGAACCTACTGAAGGCAGAGTGATTAGCCATTGATCCAATTAGAGCAGAGTCTCAATCAATGGAGAAGGGTCTGCTGAGCCCCTAGGACGCCAAGAGAGTACCGACGAAAACATTGGAGGAGGAAAGGCAGGGATAGGAACGGGATCCAGGAAGCGAAATCCTAGACGCCGGCGTGGGAGAAGCATCCCCGTCTTTCTGCACCGCCCAGGCGTTGGTGATGTGGGTCCTATGGCTTAGCACAGCACCGGGACGTGTTAGGTACCCAGGGAATGTTTCTGGATTGACTGAACAGGATAAATGGGATTGTCATTGCACCAAGGAACGAATCCATCGTGGTTTGTTAAGGAAAACGCCAACGGTCTCTTGAAGAAACGGAAACTATCCTAGCTCCCTCGTTTGCTGAGCTCGTGGGAAGATCTCTCCCAAATGACCAACAAACGTGCAAGTCACAAAGAAGTATAACTTGGAGCTTTTCTTTTCCACCATAATCGTGACATCATTGTTTTCAGAATGGCCAGCCAGGTTGAGTGGAAAAGGGGATCCCAGTGTTGCTGGCGAGACGCACGCTTGGTCCTAGTCTCCTAAGAACCCCAATGCTCCCTGCAAAGGCCATTAGTCCTCAGTCCCCCCAGCCGCATGACCACGATCATCTGGACAGACTTCCAAATTTCAGCAAGAAGAGAGGTTGAACACCTTGAGAGAGGCCCTGAAAATCAACTCCCTTTGTCAACTTGTGTGTGTGTGTGTGTGTGTGTGTGATTAGAAGTCTTCAGAAGTGCACTTTCCTTCTCAAGTCAAATGCTTTTATCTGTGAGAAAGACAAGCTACGTGTGTAACCATGCCAAAACAATCACCGTATTCAATGATCAAAACGATGAAAGTGTTTGCCTCTACGGACACCTATGATGTTCCTCTGAGCAGAATTAATCACACCATGCTTCGCTGCACCCATGACAAACCTCAGGGATCGCACTACCCCCTTTACCCTACTAGGTTGCAATTCTGGGTTTTGACTTCTGTCTCCCCTTAGTGAGTCTCTGGGAAGAAATGGCTGTCTTAATCATCTTTGCATTGTGGGAACCAAGTATATAGATCCAGACATGTAGAAGGAAGTCAACAAGTGTTTGTAAAACTGAGTGTCAGAAAATATAGAGAAATGGATGGATGGATGGATGGATGGATGGATAGATGGATGAATGGATGGATGGATGGATGGATAGATGGATGGATGGATAGATGGATGGATGGATGGATGGATCTGAAAAAAAAGTGGGTAACTGAGTGAACCAATGGGTTGAAACAGCTAACTCCAGTATGGCATCATTTCGAATCTGGAAAACATATCCATTCGAACCCCTAGGGGAGGTGGAAGAAGACTGGGGAGAGAGGATGTGTTTACTTTATTTTTGCCTTGCGGAATCACCTATGGGCCAAAGGATCCCGCCCCACCTGGAACTAAAGATTGGTACTGTGAGCTTAACCTCTCACGTGGATTCTGTACCCGGCCACGAAAGCAGCCAGCGAGGCTGTTATAGCCAGATGTTGAGTTTATTGTGCAAATGCGAATGAACACTCACCGAGTTTAAAAAAAATAAATGTATGAATGACTAAATAAATAAAAGGGCTTCTCAGGCTCTGTCCAGACAACACAAAGCAAAATGCCAGTTTGGCCACTGGCTTTTGACAGAGCACAAGTTTGAGGGTCAAATGGATACTTCAGAGAGGCATGAAAGTCTAATTTAGTTACATATACTTTCAGAACACTGATGGGTGCCCCATTACAGTTCATTTTGAACTGTGAGGCCCAGGCCCCCAGCCTTGATGGATGCCCATTGGTGGTCCTGCCCCAGTGCTCCCAGGGGATTCGATGGCTGCTCTGTAAGCCCGAGAACCAACTGCAAGAACCACATGCCTGATTGGCCCACGTCCACTCGGGAAGGGTCTTGTGAAGAACAACCCATGAAAATGTCCGGGGTCTGTTCTGTTGCTAGAGTCGGAACCTAAAACCTGTTGATTTTGTCTCACAGGCTCACGAAAGAGCAAAAACTGACCATTACAAGACACCTTGTCTTGACCACACATTAGCTTTCTAGAATTTCTTGCCTTTTTTAGGTACTCAGCTAAGATCGTTCAAGTTGTTTTGTTATTGTTTCCTTCTATGTTGCACTGAAGAATTTTTTTTTTGACAGAGAGAGAGAGAGAGAGAGAGAGAGCAAGTGAGTGAGCATGCAAGCAGGGGAGAGAGGCGGGGGGAGGAGAGAGAGAGACAGAGAGAGAGAGAGAGAGAGAAAGAGAGAGAGAATCTTAACCGGGTTCCCACACCCAGCATGGTGCCTGATGCAGGGCTCAATCTTAGAATCCTAAGATCATGATCTGAGCCGAAAGCAAGAGTTAGATGCATAACTGACTGAACCACCCAGGTGCCCTCTATTTTATTTCATTTTATTTTATTTTATTTTATTTTATTTTATTTTATTTTATAGTAGGTTCCATGCCCAGAGTAGAGTCCAACGGGGCTTGAATTCACAACCCTGAGATCAAGACCTGAGCTGAGAGTCGGACACTTAATGGACTGAGCCACCCAGATGCCCCACAATGAGGATGTTATTAAAGCCTCTGCATTTGAACAGATTCTTTTTTTTTTTTTTTTTTTAAGATCAGGTCAAATCGGTAGATTGGCCCCTCCATCCACTGAGTCCAGCAAAGGACAACCATTTCTCCAAGATTAGGAGGCATTGTTGTTGGAATAGTATCAAAGATCAGTTATTTGAGGAGGAAGGCAGGATGATGCCTTGTGCTAATATTTCATGTCCCCAGAGAGTTTTAGGCATTTATTTCCTCATCAAATTTCTTTCAGTCCTAGTACTTCATTTCATCTCACAATATACCTATGACTTAGTTAGGGTTCTCATCAGTAAAGTGTGGTTTGTTTGCTTTGGGCGTAACAGAAATCAGAACATCGGCTGCAGAGTTTGTTTGTAACCATTTAGAAAGCACGAATCATAGATTTAGAGAAAAGATAAAGTAACCCAGGTCTTGGGGCACCGGGGTGACTCTGTCAGTTGACCATCCAACTCTTGATTTTGGCTCAGGTCATGATCCCAGGGTTGTGGGATTGAGCCCCATGCTGGAATAGGCACTGGGCGTGGAGCCTGCTTGGGATTCTCCCTTTCCCTCTGTCCCTCTCCCCAACTCTCTCTCTCTCTCTGTAAAATAATATATATATGTAATAATAATAAAAAAAAAAACACACAAAAACGACACAGGTCTTTGAAAGCCAGCCATTACCCCTCATTCTCTGCAGGTGGCATCTAAATCCCGGCAAGTGAAATGATTTACCCAAAGTCACACAGCCAGCAAAGGTCAAAGCCTGCTGTCTTTCTAGACAGCCATTCTTTGTACCTAAAGATAAAATGACAACCGAACAGAGCTGGAAAATGGCAAGCCATTTGTCAGGAGCGACAGATCAAGATGGGAGTATGGCCAAGAGAACTTCTGCTACGTTCAGGGGGCTGTGGTGCAGCCTCCTGGGGCCACATGGGACCATATCCCACCATCTTGGTGCAACTCGCCATCTTGTTTCCACAAGTCCTTCCTATTCAACTCTTTCAAAAGTCTGCTTCCTTTGCTTCTCACTAGGCTTCATTTAATTTTCTTTATTTTTTTTAATGTTTATTCATTTTTGAGAGACAGAGACAGAGTGCGAGCTGGGGAGGGGCAGAGATAGAGGGAGACACGGAATCTGAAACAGGCTCCAGGCTCCAAGCCGTAGGCACAGAGCCCGATGCGGAGCTCAAACTCACGAACTGTGAGATCATGACCTAAGCCGGTCAGCTGCTCAACCGACTGAGCCACCCAGCTGCTTCCTAGACTTTATTTTTTTAAGGAAGTGTTTTTAATTTTAGTGTTTAGGTGGCTTTATGGGAAGTGCGTGCTACGTATCACAGAAAGTCACCCATTGCAAATGTACAACCCAGTGATTCTTAGCAACTTTGCTGAGAGGTGCAACCATCACCCTAAATCAGATGTAGAACACGCTCATCCCCAAAGAAGGTCCCTCGCTTTCTTTTAAAGTTAATTCCCATCCCAATCCCTTAGCGAGGATTGATTTTTTTTTTTCTAATCCGGCTACAGAAAGAAAAATAAAAGTAAAACATAAGCAGTTAATTCTTTATACTGAGAGAGTTCAACCTGCTACATTCTCTCGCTCCAAAGAACATTTTGAACCCACAAAGACAATTTTCTCACCACGCTGGTTTATCTCCCGGAGAGCGGGATCTGCTGAGACTGTATTTTCCCGGATAGTTAACTCCCACTTGAGCTCTGAGATGTTCCTGAGCCGCTACACTGTCTTCCCAGAACCGGGTGGGTGCGGTTGCTAATTCTGGGCACATCCCTTTCCTTGCCTGTGTCGATAAGTCACCTCTGTTTATGTGGCTAAGGGGTTAAGACCTAGAGACATGAACAATTGTTCCTAACGCCATTCCCACTCAAAGAGATGTTTCTCCCCCCCCCCCCCCCCCCCCCCCGCTTCTGACTGGCTCAGCACTTTACCATCTGCCTTTTTCCTGGTGAATGGGAACAGGATATGGGAGAAGTGAGTTTCCCATGGGCTCTTCCCTGGGTGACAGACTATTTTTTTTGGGGGGGGTCACCTCGACTTGCTCCGTCCCACGCTTCTCCCTCGGAGTATTTTCATGATGACGCAGCTCAGCAACTGCCCACAGACTCACCCCGGGGAGAACATGGCCAAACACCTCATTGATTATCGATTCCGAGACAACCCTCAAAACTCTGCTGCAGAGGAGTATCTCCAGACAGGGCGGGGGAAGTCCCTGGGATCCCATAGGAAGGGGGAAAGAGGATCCAAAATTAGAATGCAGCATGAAGCCCGGGTATAACCAGTGTATTGACGCATGTGAGTCGGAGAGAGCGTGTCATCAAATATATCTGGACAAAACCCACCCAAATGCTAACAGTGGTCACCTCTGCCTCGGCCGAGTCGTTTACACGGATGCAAACGATCGGGAATTTTCAGACTTCCCACCGTGAGCCCAGATCGCCGTGGTCAGGAGGGACAGAACCATCCGTGCTTGGATAAAGGGCTAAGAGGAACAGCTTCCTGGGCCGGGATGGGTGCCTGTCTGCAGCCAGGTGCCCTGTCAGCGCTGTTTCCCGCTCACATCACTGTTATTACAGCGCCGATCACAGCGGCACTGACTCCTTCCTGTGTGCTAATCGCCCGCCACACCTGGGAGGCTCATCTCAGTGGAGGAGACGAGGCATCCCGGGGAGACAGACAGTTTGGACTGAGTTCAGAGGCGAGTTAGCCAAACGATCAAGGGAGCAGGGAGGGTTGTAGCTGGCTGCGAGATGAAAGGATCTCCCTTTTTTATGGCTCCGCTGGAGCAGAGACTGGGGGGTGGGGTGGGGATGGGGGGGGGGGGGGCTTGAAAATAGACTCAAAACATATGAGGCTCATGAGCAATAAAGAGGAGGGCGGGAGCCCGGCGGGGCCCGGGTCCGCGCTGGTAATCAGATGACCCCGGGGGGCCGGAGAAGCCCAGCGTGAACATCGAGGGGTCTCCCGGGGGGCGCTGCCCATCCAGCTCTGGGGCGCAGCCCCGCGGGGAGGCGGGGAGGGGCACGGGATGCTGGGTGTTGTGCTGGGAACCCCTCTGGCTTCACGGGGCAACAGGAGCCTTCCTTCCACGTTTCCTCGAGGCACGGGGAGGCCCTTCCAATTGGAGGCTCAGAGGCGAAGTGTGCGCATCAATCATGGGCCCGGGCACTTCTGCAGCGAGGTTGCCCAGCTCGACCACGGGAGGGCCAGAGGGGGGCCTTTGCTATTTATTTCTCTCTCTCTCACACCCGCTCTTTCCAAAGGATGTCCTCAGAGGCTCCTGGTGCCCGGTTTGTTATCAAGTGCCCCCGAGACGTGGAGCTGCCCAAAACAGCAGCTCACTGTGTAGGCTCGTGGATCTCTGCCCTCAACGAGCCTACACAGTAATCACGAGGTCAAAAGGATGACCTTGCTGAGGTGTCGCCAGCGATGCTCTGACACGTCCTTGAGAACTGAGGGGCCCAGAGCCCTGGGAGTTTGAGGGAACAGGGCAACCCCAGCAGAGCTAAGCGGGGGGCCCACCACACCGCAGCTCAAGATGAACGGATGAACGGGTCACCCCGTTTTCCAGGCTTGCAGCCCATGTCCATGACCATCCCTTCCCCAACCCCCCCACCCCCAGAAAAAAAAAGAAGGGAGAACCTGAATACAAGCTTTGAGAGCTTTCGAGCAAGAGACTCATTCTATCAGAACTTTCTCTCCGGTTAAGCGTGCTGATGGCAAGGTTGAACAGAAGCGGAAGCCACGGGAGGCCAGGGAGGAGGTCTGTCAGGTCGCTATTACAAGGCGGGTGAGAGGCGGACAGCAAAAGGCCGCCTGAAGCAGTGGCAGAAAGTTCGAGAAGAGCAGTGGGTGACCGATGCCACCCCAACACGGAACCCGCAAGAGCTGGTGATCGCCCCGGTGCCCAGGTCTCTAGAATTACCGACCGATAGGTGTCGATTCTAATTAGTGCCTGGGAAACCAGAAAGCAAGAACCAGGGTTTCAGGGAAGGCGGAGGTGTGGAGCCTCAGAGTCTGAGCAAACCATCTCTTCGCTCCCAGGCAGATGGAAACATTGTTCTTTCTGGAACCAAGAGAAGGGCTGAAGGGAGAAATGTAGATGGATGGGTCAATCCACACCACGGTGGTGGGAAGTCATCGTGTGGCTCCCAGAGAGAGTATGTTGGGAATGAAGGGGTGCTGGGAAGAAAATCTTGGAGAGGGTCTATTTTGAATGGAGTCAGTTTGGCATTTGCCGGGGATTCAGGGGCAGAATTGGCATGAGAACACCCGGGGGTGTTCCTGAGATGCGCTGTAAAGAGGGGCCATAGAATTCATTCCTTTTCACTCACTTATAATTCCAAGGGCTCTCTCTGCGCATCAGGAACTCTGTGCTTCTGGGGAGAGAGAAACAGACATGAAAGGGACCCTGACATCTCGCCCGCTCACGGTCTAAGGCAAGAGACGCGAACGTGTATGGGGAGATGGTGGCAGGCCTGTGACATGAGAGCTCTAACAGAGGATATGGGGACGCGGGGGAACAGCACCAGACAGAGGCAGAGACGGGCCTGATGCAGCTGTCAGCCAAGGGACGTCAAGGGTGAACGGCCACCCCCAGAAGCCGGGAAGAGGCGAGGAAGGCACAGAAGACGCACGCCCCTGCTGAACCTTGATTTGGGACTTCCAGCCTCCAGTACTGCGAGAGAACAGATCTCCGTTGTTTGAAGCCACCCGGTGTGTGGCACTTAGTTACTGAAGCTCTAGGAAACGAACACACTTGGGTACAGGGATCCCGTTTCCGGCTGTAGGTTCCAACCGCGCCTCCAAGAGCTTCCAAGGGGAATTGCATAAAGTGTGCAGCAAGGGGGCGGCCCCACAGAGTAGGAGGGGGCAGACCTGGAGCCACCCCCACCTGCTGAGGCTGACCTCCCCCTTCCTCCATCCCGCGATTCCCCCAACAGGCGGGGCTTGCTTTATTTCTAAGCACGGAAGAGGCAGAGGAACGTTAACCGTAGAAAAGCAGTCGGAAGCCACCTAGTCTGAACGCATCTTGTGCAAGACCGTCTTCCCTTGAAACCGAATGGACGGTCCAACAGCCTCTGCTTGAAAAAACTAAGTGGGAGAGGCTGGGGTCTCACATAGTATCCCTGTGTATTGTCTTTAGCCCCCATTTTTTAAAAATTTTTTAATCTTTACTTTTGAGAGAGAGAGAGAGAGAGAGCAGGGAAGGGGCAGAGAGAGAGGGAGACGCAGAATGTGAAGCAGGCTCCAGGCTCCGAGCTGTCAGCACAGAGCCCCAGGCAGGGCTCGAACTCACAAACTGTGAGTTAGTGACCTGAGCCAAAGTCGGACGCTCAACTGACTGAGCCCACCGAGGCGCCCCAATCTTTGGCCCACCTTTTTAAGAAGAGTTATTCATCTAAAGCCAAAAATCCGCCTCCCTGCATCCCTCACCCATGAGCAAAATCCACATAATGGTTTACAAATATTCAAAGGTCGTGACCACATACAACCCCTTTAAGGACAAATGCTCTCAGGGCTTTCTGTGAGGGCTTCTTGCTCTCTCTCTCTCTCTCTCTCTCTCTCAAAAAATAAATAAACATTAAAATTTTCTTTAAATTGTTTCAAATATATCTTACTATCGATGAATACGCAAAGAACGTGGGTGTAAATGGCAATAATTCTATACAAATATACTTAAGCTCCTTCATAACCAAATAAAATCAATGAGCTGTTATCTTGTGTCTATCGATTCGAATTCTTAATTGAAATATCCGGAATTGGTATGAAAAAACATCTATGCCTTCCTGTATGTGTAAAAAATGGTTTGGACTTTCTGGAGGGCAGCCAAACAATCCATAGCTAGTAGCCCTGCAATTTTGTATTTCCTCCGACCCAGGGATTTCTTTTCTAGAAACGCATCATAAGGAAAGAGAATGGTCAGGCATGAAGATGTATATTCAATGATGTTTGTTATATGGTGATGTATTTGTTTATGGTAGCAAATATATACATATATATCCTATATATAATATGATGTCATAATATATTATATTATACATAATAGGGATTATAATATATAATAATATAATATATGTAAATATATAATAGGGATTGTGTAATATATATAAAATAAGTTAAAAATATATAGGTATAATAGGGAATATAACATAACTTTACAACTGAGCCAGCCCAAAAGAAAATCCTGTTTAGGAATAACTTTTATCATGAAAAAAAGCAAGTTACGAAGCTGCATGTCCGGTATGATTTTGGTTTTTAGTTTTTGAAAAGAAGAAGACCAGCATGGGAGGGAACAGAGATCAAAATAAAATATTAGGCAATTATGAAACAATTTATTAATTACATTTCTCCCTGTGGTGAGATTTGGTCAATTTCAGATTATCCTCCTTTTGCTTTCATTTTATTTTCAAAGTTCCCCACCCCCCAGAATGAACATGTGTTCCTTTTGTCATTGAGAGAGTAACAGTTGTTTCTTTTTTACAAAAAAAAAAAAAAATGTAGAGACTCGTGTATGTTACAGGAAATAGCTGCTTTTCAGCACCTAAAATTAAGTGTTTTCCAGTGTAGTATTCTGTTCAACAAAGTAAAGGGAATTTTCTTCTCTTTTATGCGTGGAGGTGAGAATGAAGAATCTTCTTCCACTTTCCTCTGGTTTCAGGGCTCTCTTTTCTTTATGCTGCCGTCTCCCCTGTGGTTTTTTACAAGAGCTGGGAACTATTTAAATAGCCCCAAATAAAATGCAAGCTCTTCATTTGTCTTGTTTTCCTAGGTTATCGGGAGTCCTCCCCTTAAGCCAGAATCCAACCTACCGTCAGATGGTTCCCTTAAACAAAACTGAGTTAGACCAAGTACAGCAGTTAAAACTAAATAAATTTAGGATTTCTCCCAAGCTGCCGAGCTCAAGGTGTCACCTTGGTCATGATCACTCCAAAAGGTCCCTGCAGCTGAAACTCAGAGGGAGCTAGGTGTCTGGGTCTAAAGGCTAAACTCACTCTCTGTCCCATAGGAAGTATCTAGGGAAGCAAAAAGAAAGGGGGTTGGGGGAAAAATGAGTGTTGGAAAATCGGAACTGGGAGAAAAGTGATTATGATCACTTAATCCCAAAAAGGGGAGGCTCATCTAAATGTCACAGTTTCCAAATATTCAAAGAATTATGGCGAACAGGAAGAGTCAATGGGATTTTGTGAGAGAGTTTAAGAAAGAGGGAAATCTGGTGGCTTAATTAAGGTTTGTGGGATAGCAGGGTAGGCTTCTGGCTGATGTATTAGGATTTCTTTCTTTTGAGAGCTCGAAGTGTAAAACCGAAAAGTATCTCCTAGGGATCATCCCTGAGGCTGAAAAAAGATAAATAAGGAAACTTACAACGAATTGCCCCCAATACCCATCTGTGATGTCCAATCTCCACCCCAATGTTTCCTTGACGGGTTGACTTGTGTTAATCGGCTGGAGATTTGACTACAAGGCGACAGGTGCATCCGTGGGGGTCCTGAAGAACAAGGAGGCCACAAAAACGTTGGACCATTTTGCAAATGTCTTGGGGTTAGCAAAGAGTCTTCAACTACTTTTCAAGTGTTTTCAGATCTGCTGAAATCCAACTGTGGTTTGCCCCTAAGCGCTTATGCATCTAAATGTTTTATGCGTGTTTATTTTAAGAAAAACATAGGTTTGGCGTTTCTGGGTCCCTTTTCACTTAGCTCGTTAGATGGTCTGCGAGCCTGTTCAATGTCTAAGATGCCTCGTGAGACTCAGAGGAAGTTGGTTCTCACTGAAGGAGTCGCATTCGGTCGCCCTGGAACAGGAGCCAAACTGCAAAAAAGCGTCGGGTTCAAGCGCTCTCTTCAACACCCAAGAACCTCGAGCAGGGCCCGAGTTCGACACTCTTCCGATGGTTCCTAAGCTGCGTTTGTATTCGGGTCTCAGTGTTCCCTTCCCATCATCCGGGCTGAACCGAAATTTTTCCCGAACGTGGAGAATGTGTGAGAATAAGAACAGATGCCAGATAAATGGTCTTGCTGGATGATACTTTGCTAGGGAGTATGCAGAAGTCAGAAGTTCAGAACATCAGCTTGGATAGGCCTTCATCTGTTGGCTTTCTGATGTCATTTGTATCCAATGCTAAGTTAAATGACCTGAATGCTTAACCCTGAAGAATTTCGGCCATTCAACATTTATGCCTCTCTTGCCATTGGGTTCACTGAACTGTACTGGCTAGAAAGCTGATGGGGCACCTGGGTGGCTCGATCGGTTGAGCATCCGACTTCAGTTCAGGTTCATGAGTTTGAGCCCCTCATCAGGCTCTGTGCTGATCGTTGAGAGCCTGGAGTCTGCTTCGGATTCTGTGCCTCCCCCTCCCTCTCTGCCCCTCCCCTGCTCATGCTCTGTCTGTCTGTCTCTCTCTCTGAAAGGTAAATAAACATTTTAAACAATTTAAAAAGGAAGTTTATGAAACCCAGGCAATATATGGTCCATGCAACCCTGGTAGGCAACTTTTAGGGGTATGAAGCAATGAACATGTAATTAATTAGGAGTTGGACGCATAAATTTCAAGAGGGATAGGAACTCCGGAGAGAGAAGTGTGGTTAATGGTCTGATTAAACATTAAGATGCCCCCAAGATTGTTTTAAGTAGAATGTGTACAAGAAGGGAGAAGGAGGGAGAGAAACAGAGACAGACAGACAGACAGACAGAGGTGTCTAAGCAGGAAGAACATTAATTACAGGTTCGTGGTGGGGTGGTCTCTGGTCAGGATGAAACCTATACCAGTTTGAGCGCAGTGGAGGGTTCTTATATTGGGAGCAGTGGAAAATAAAATTAGAAAAGCTTATTGGAGAAAGGCCTTCGCACCCAGGCAAATGCGTTTATCCTTGAGGCGGAAAGCCCTAGAGCTCGTTGTTGATTTTGAAGCAGAAGCATGGAAAAGGCGGGGTTGGAGCGAAATTAGTATGAAGGGACCCACTTAGGTCCATCTTAGAGCTGAGGGTGGCAACAATCTCACCTGGCCATACAGCTCTAAAATTTGAGGTCCCGGGGCACCTGGGTGGCTCAACCTTGGTTAAGCAACCGACTCTTGATTTCGGCTCAGGTTCGTGAGCTCAAGCCCCAAGACGGGCCCTACGGTGACAATGTGGAGCCTGCTTGGGATCCTCTCTCTCTCTGCCCTTGCCATGCTCGTGCACGCGGGGTCTCTCAAAATAAATACATAAATTCCTGTTGCTCTTGGAGACACAGGGGCAGGAAGGAGATAGACCAGGAGACCCTCTAGCCAAGAGGGCTCCGACCAGCACAGCAGTTAGACAGTCTCGGGAAACAAATAAGGGAGAAGGCCAGCCGTGCGCCCAAGCTTCCGGAAGCACATCCCCACCAGCATGGCACAGCACTTTCTGGAGAACCTTATGCCATCTGCCAATTTAAAGATTTCATGGCGCCTGTTTGTCTGGATCATTAATTTGGGGGCAGAGCGGGGGCGGTGGGGAGGAGCGGATAGTTAAACAAGACCAATGTCCACACCGGTCTCTGGGGAGAATCCCTGTTTCAACACCCGCTGGGCACCAAAGCCAATCTTTGGTGATTTAGAGCTGCTCTCTCCCTGGTGCTGTATTCAGATCTTTCCGATGCCTTTGCACCTGGAGGTGTTACAAATGCTGCTTTTGTTTCTAGGTGCAACAGTCACAGAGCAGCCAATATGAAACAGGACACGTGTTTGCATCATAAAACAGATCAATGGCCTCAGGGGACTTGGTGGCCTCCCCACCACCATCTTTTTTTCTGATTTTTTGCAAACGCTTCGGCTCCACCCGGGGGACAGCTGGCTGAACCAGACCAAAGAGAGCCGTCAGCTGGACGCTTGTTTTATGACGACTCAACGGCTCAGCAATAAATAATAAAAAATCAACTTTAACCGCTTCTTTCCAAATGCGCTCCAGCCTGGGAGAGCTTTGCTCTGTTTTCATTTGAGTGTGTAGATCCCAAGGCAGGGTTTTCCTGCAAATGCCCCAAGACCAATTAAAGACCAAATAGGGTTGACAGATGCTGGGAATAGGCAAGCCAGCCAGGGAAACACTAACGTAACCAGATGTGTGGGCGGAATGAGAGCCATTTTAGCATCTGTAAGATTGAATAGATTAAGATCTAAATCTAGGGTGGGGGGGATCAGTAAGTGGGAGGTGGGCAGGATGAGAGGAAGCTGAGTTCTGCTTGATCACTGGGCATTTGCCAAGGTCAAGGAAGAGTGGGAGAGTGCACCATGCTTAGAAAACCCTCATGGCATTCGCAATGTCATTCCAGACACTTCCGTCTCTACAGAGGAGGTAACGCTACGCCCACAAAGTACCCACTATTGTTTCTTGTAACTGATGGCCTTGAGCTTGCATCCCGCTAAGACCTCTGGTACCACCTGACTCAAACATATCCATTCATTTATTTTTTTATGAATGTCAACGGAAACGCTAATAAGGACAGCGTTCGTCCTTCTTGGTGACAAAGAAACGCAAAATAATACACAGCATGCTTCGCTTGCTGCTAAGGCTCCCTTTTTTTCTTTTCCTTCTTTTTTTTTTTTTTTCACGGTATCATTCGATGCCAACCACGATGCGGTGTGAACTGATGCAGTTTCTAGAAGTTTTTGGCAATTCGTACCAAGAGTTTTAAAAATGCGCCTTCTGGCCTGGTGTTTCCAATCTCAAAGGTGAAAAAGGATACCACGCACAGGAATAGGATGCTGGTAGACAGGAAAAAAAAATATTTTAATTCTCAAAAAGGGGAATAGTTGAATATTTATGAGACCTCCGTATGTTAGAATAGTATACAGGCAGTATATATTCTGTTATTAGATGGCCTTGCAGATGCTTATTAAGTAATAGTAACTGAATAAAAAGAAGCACATACAGAGCAGATACACCATAAGAAGTCCAATGTGTTATGTATATGTATGATTTCCAAACTAAGAAGGAAATTTTTTTAAGAAGTTCTTAAGAAGTTCTTTGCCGGGGCAAAGCTCTACGCAGGGTTTGAACCCACGAACCATGAGATCATGACCTGAGCCAAAGTCAGATGCTCAACCGACTGAGCCCCCCGGAGCAAGCTGGCTTGATGTGTTGTTATCAGAGGTCTTCGGGCAGAGGCTGGGTGGATCCACGGGGACGGGGGGGGGGAAGGCTCAGGTGACAGAATATAGAACTGGATGGGGAGTCGGATGAGACTTTCCCTGAGCTGTTACCACTCCCCAGTCAGGACTCAACCTTCGTGTAGGTTTTGGTTTGTGAATCTCCTCCAGTAGCATCCAGCAAATATTTCTTGAACTCCTGCTATGGACCAGACAGCGTAGCGAGGAAGTAGGTACACAAGAGACGATCATCAGAAGCTACCACTAAACTTAGCCTGCATGAAAAATACCTACCGACAGCTGTAGTCCCGGTCAACGGGGTCCAACAGGGCAATGGTTTCCTTTTCCTTCTTTTTAATGTTAGCCTTAAAAGTTGATAGAGCTTTTAGATGAATGAGGGAATCACGGCCATAAATTAGAAACCAGGTTTTACCCAGTCCTTACTGTGCACCCTTCTTTGGGCTGGAGGCTTTATATGTGTCATCACCACCGACCTCTATTCCCAACGCTCATGGGTCTGTGGATGAGTGGGATGGCATTAACATTAACACCTGGTGTCCCTGCTGCTGAGGTGCTCCTGTTCCATGTGAGAATTCTAGTCTTTTCAAAAAATTTACCCCTAAAACTCAAGAACGTTTGAGTTCTCGGGGCGCCTGGGTGGCTCAGTCGGTTAAGCGTCCGACTTCGGCTCAGGTCACCATCTCTCGGTTCGTGAGTCCGAGCCCCGCGTCGGGCTCTGTGCTGATGCCTCAGAGCCTGGAGCCTGCTTCCGATTCTGTGTCTCCCTCTCTCTCTGCCCCTCCCCTGCTCATGCTCTGTCTCTCTCTGTCTCTAAAAAATAAATAAATGTTAAAAAAAAAAATAATTTTTGAGTTCTCTAAGGGGAGATATGCCCTGGTCTCATGGCCCAGGCCTGGCTGAACTTACACTTCTGAAACTCCATCTCCTCGCCACCCTTGGGTGACTCCTGCTATCCTAACAGCCCCCCCTCCAAGGCTGGCCTTTACCACTCCACCCAACCTACCACCCCCGCTGTCAGGGTTGTCTGCCTGCCAGCAGACATCGTCATTGTGTTCCAGAACCCCAGGACTCACAAGGGTGGGGCCGTGGTCCGCGACTCTGGAAAGCAAGGAGAACGCTTCTACCCTACACCTAGACCGAGAACTCACAGCAGAGATGCTTGGCCCACAAAATACCTAATGTCTCTCACTTCATACACACAGTGCTTTGCCTCCATGGGTTGTGGACGTGCCACCAAAATATCTGCCTCGGGATAGTTTTCAACAGTGGGGTGCTGGTAAACCAGCTGTCGATTTTTTAAAAACAATAACACAAAGCCCTGATTTGTAGTGTCTGTCAGTTTCTACAGGGTAAATATCACCCTCGTGGCCAATTGCAGACTACCAACCCGATGTTAGGCTCTGTGGTGCCCAATTAGTTCTCAGGGGCAGACGCGAGCCCACCCCAGCCCACCCTCGTGGCCACAATGCACCGGCCACTGCCTTCAGCAACATGCCTGCACATTAGGAGTCTTACTCTTGGTCCAGACACTCGGTTCCCTGATGGAGAATCCTCTTGCGACTCTGCTAGGGCTCCCACAGCCCGGTGTCTCCTGTCTCCCCCCTCTCAAGCCCTGCAAACGAACGGAACCTGACTTCATGCCCCGAACATCAATTGCAAACAAGTTTAAGTTCGCACTTAAGCCTCTTCCCATACCCACCTCACCCCTGTACTCTTCAGCTTCCATTTGGTAAGCTAAACAAGCAGGCGTTTAGTATCCAGAAACAACCAATTAAAAAAAAAAAAGTCTCGGGATGCCTGGGTGGCTCAGTCGGTTGAGCGTCTGACGTCGGCTCAGGTCACGATCTCACAGTTCACGACTTCGAGCCCCGTGTCGGGCTCTGTGCTGACAGATTCTGTGTCTCCCTCTCTCTCTGCCTCTCGCTCTCTCTCAAAAATAAATAAAAATTAAAAATTTTTCTTCAAAAGACAAATCTCCTGTCTCCAGCCTGTCATCACAGGCTTTAAGGACAGAAGGAGGGGACGTGGTGGGCTTTTTCTCCATTCCCTTAATTCCTTCCTCTCACTAGACTGTCTGCTTCTCCAAGCTTGAAGCAGGGGAGGAAGACGAGATAATGGCTACTGAAAGCTCTTTCTTGGCCGGCACCCATCAATCCGCTGTCGCTCTCCTCCGGCCACCGCCAGGGTTTGAAACAGCCTCTTTGCCTCCTAATGTTCTTTGTGGGTTCACTGGATACACCCCCAGACAGCCCACAGATTCCTGGATACAGGTAAATGCACGTCCTTCAACCGGTCGACGGTGGGTCCAGCCTCCTTCTTCTGAGACCCACTGTCCCTTCCAAATGTCACCCGTGGGCACAACCCAGGACTCAACCCAGCAGGGACCTGAGTTCATGCCATTTACGTGCACTCAACACCCACAAGGTACACGACAGTATCTCCATTTTAACAAATGAAGCCGGAGCTCACAAGAGTGTCCACTTTATGAATACCTACTGTGTGCCAAACACCAGGCCAAGAGACGTATGGACTCTGGTTCCTTTGTTTTACTCAATGGCTGGCACATGGGACTAAGGCAACTGCTACGCTCCTTTCAAAACCAAAATGCAAACCTAGAGACCCTTAAGTAATTTGCCCAGGGTCACCCGAGGCTCTCCCGCCTGACACCTGACGAAAGCCTCTTGTGCCAGTCTTCTTGACTTCCTGGTTGGGCAGAATGGGAAGCAAACGATCTCTGCCTTCCTGAAGACAAAAGAGACTTTGACTTCGGTCAGAGACAACGTGACCACGGGAAATATCTCGATGTGTTCTTCGCCTTTTTCTGCCAGGAGAAACAAGTCAACAAAAAGTCTGTCCTCCAGGATCTGGTAAACATTGCTGCCGACCAAAATTATCGCCCATTCGGATTTCAAGGGGGGGGGGGGGTTTCAGTCAACCGTTTTGGCAGGCTTTTCAGGACAAAGCCCATCTTTATGCAAAATATATCATACGAGCCCAACTTAAATTCTCAGATGGGTGTAGCGGTGATGTGACAACACCCGTCAGCGAAGACGTTCAGATCAAAATCCTCCCCCCACATCCCATCAGAGCTCGGGAGATCCCAGTTACTCTGAGCTGAGCCCCAGGAAAGGGAGGAGGCACATCTTCGCCTTGGGTGACACGTATGCACAGCGCTGAGAGTGATTTCTTTCTTTTCCCCTCTCCCGCTTCTGAGAGAGAAGGCATCGAAGTCAGGCTTGCGACCATAAGAGCCAGTGTCTCCCTGGCCTTATCCTTAGGCCACGACCCATTTACATTTTCGTGTCTTTTAGAGACATCCTCGTGACGCGCTGGGGGGAGAAAAATGTTCTCACGGGAGATGGCTGACACCGGTAAAACTACCCCGGCCTGGCTCAGAGATGCCGAGTACATTGTTAAGGTCACACAGGTAAATGGAGCTGGCGGCTCCAGGTCCCAATCCCGGTCCCCAGCCTGGTGGCATTAAGGCTGGCCGGCATCAGTATGGCAGCAGAAAGACAGGCAGAGACAACAGGTGGTTTTCCTCTTTGACGGGAATCCGCAGCCCTGCCATTTGTCAGTGAGCTGGCTGGACCAGCATTTGTCAGATGCTTCCATAGGCTGAGGGAGGTACTCAAGGGATCTTTCTAGGGGGTCTCATGACCACCTTCTGCCACGAGACCTACCCTACCTATGTCAACCGGATCACAAATGTATATAAAAATAGGTGTATTTGTGTGACAAAAATATAACCCGAACCCTAGGAGACACGATAATGCGCTGTAACGCGTTACGACGTGATGTGGATCCTGGAACAGAATAAACGAACACCAGGTAAAAACCCAGGAACTCTGGAAGAAAGCATGGAAGTTAATAATAACATTAATTAATAACATTAATTCGGTTCATTAATTCTGGCAACTGCCCGAGACCAGGGTGAGCTGCTAAAAATAGGGGAACGGGATCGGGTGTGGACAGAAACTCTCTACACCAGCCTCCCAGCTTTTCTGCAAATCTAAAAACGTTCCAAGAGGGGCACCTGAGTGGCTCAGTCGGTTCGGCGTCCGACTTCGGCTCAGGTCATGAGGTCACAGTTCGTGAGTTCGAGCCGCGTGTCGGGCTCTGTGCTGAGAGCCCAGAGCCCGCTTGGGATTCTGTCTTCCTTTCTCTCTGCCCCTCCCCCACTTGCCCTCTATCTCTGTCTCAAAATAAATAAAAACAAACTTAAAAAAAAAAAAGAAGAAGGGGCACCTGGGTGGCTCAGTCGGTTAAGCGTCCGACTTTGACTCAGGTCATGAGGTCACAGTTCCTGAGTTCGAGCCCCGAGTCGGGCTCTGGGCTGATGGCTCAGAGCCTGGAGCCTGCTTCCGATTCTGTGTCTCCCTCTCTCTCTGCCCCTCCCCCATTCTCTCTCTCTCCCTCAAAAATAAACATTTAAAAAACTGAATAATTAAAAAAATTTTAAAAATAAAAATGTTCCAAGAAATAATGCGCCCCTGCTCTCCCCTCCCCGCCTCTCCCTGCCAACTTGGCATCTGCCTCCAGCTGCGTTTCCTTCAAGAGGTGCCTCGTGTGTATCAGTAGAAAAGAGATTTTTAAGCATCCCTGGGTGCCAAGTTTTCCCTCCTGTTTGAACCCCATGTTGTGCAAAAAAATGGATTCTTTAATACTTTCTACAACAGGAGTAAACACCCCCACCCCCGGCAGTCCTAGGGGGCCGTCTCCCTCTGTTCCCTTGTGGACCTCAGTCTCAGAGAGACCTTCCCTCACCACCTAATGCAGAAAAGCCCTTGTCCTCGTTAATCTCCTCGCCTGCTCTGTTTCCTCCTCTGCACAGAGCACCAGCTCAAGGGGTAAGTGTTCGTTTACTTGTGTGCCCTCCACCTCTTACCACTAAAAGCAAACTTCAGAACAAGCAGATGTGCTTCTTTTTTGTTTGCTGCTTGGAAAAAGCAGTTCACCTGCCTGGGAACCACGCAGAAACCTTTGAAAATCCCACACGCCCAGGCCACACCCCAAAGCGATGAAAACAGAGCCACTGAGGGCAGGGACCCAGGCGCCAGTGTTTTCTGTAGTTTCCCCGGGGTGAAGGTTAATTTTATTGCCAAGTTGGCCAGGCTCTGGTGTCCAGTTGAAAAGAGTAGATTTTGAGGTAAGTGAAGTCTTAAGTGGGGGTCTCATCCAATCGGTGGAAGCCTTGAGAGAAATGACTGAGGTTCCCCCCACGCCGTTTCTCAAGAAGAGGAATTTTGCCTCCAGACTTCCTGCCTTGGGGGTCACGACCGCAATGTCAACTCTTCCCTGGGTCTCCAGCCTGCCCTTGACATTTTAGACTTGCCAGCCCCATCATCACATGAGCCAATCCCTTACGGTCAATCTCTCTGTGTGTATATATACATCCTGTTGTTTCTGGATCTCAGGAGAACCCTCATTAATACACCCAGGGATTCCAAGTCTGAAAACTCATGACCCAGAAGAATGTCCAAGGGCGTGGCCGGCAGTCGGTAAATACTCAGATGAATGCGTATCGGTTCAATCAATTTCCCTACAATGTGTAGAATGGAATCGATTCTGGATGATCAGGTCTCTGTGGCATCCAGATGCCAAAACACCAGAGCCAACGGAAGGGATGGGATGGAGTTGGTTATCAGAGTTAAGAGGCTTTGCCCAGACCCTGAGCCCAGCCACTGTCAGTCAATACAGTGGAAAATAGAAGAAGGGGCCTCATCTCTCAGGCAGGAAGCAAACAGCAAGTCCGAGATGCAAGGCTGGAATCCCATCTTTGAAATATGGTGGAAACAGGATTCTGCGTCTGTCTATCTTAAGAAACAAACGTGAAATAGATGGGGAGAGATGCCGACCATCGTTTGCTGAAAGTTTGTTTCTAGAGGTTACGTCTCGGGTGGATTAAGCATGAACGATGAGAAACCTTGGAAACATTGGAAGATCAGAAGCATCCCATTCGGAAGAGCCTCCCAGGCCTATCCACCAGGAGCTGTTCCAAATACCCCCTGAAATGACCAAAGAAAAAGCTGACTCGGCTCAGGACTACAGAAGACGGTGAACCATGGGTTTGAACCTTTCCGGAAATTCTCCCTCCAATGGAGGGACTGTGAGAGAGTTTACAAATCCACAATCGGCCTTATCTGAAGGGAAAACCCTCTGGGGCAGCAAGCTGATGCTCAGAAACACACCCGCACTGAGGACCTTTAAGTCAAAAGAGAGGAAGGAAGTGTCGGCCTGGGAGATTCTTCTAGATCAGCATCCAGCACCTGTGTGGTGGACTTCAAGGCACACACTCAGCATGGAAGGAGAGAGAGAGAGAAACAAAGCATTTGCCCCATGGGCTGTGCAGACAAGGGGGACTCTGACGACTGGATGAAGCCACTTCCCCCCCCCCCCACACACACAGGCTTCCAGCCCCGCAGAAGAGACCTGAAACCTACATCCGCCCCCTCTCTGTTCCTCTGAGTGCGACAGTTTTGAACAGGGACCCTAAGGCTCTAAGAAGATCCATCCCAACTGCTCAAAGCGGAGAAACCCAGTTGTCTACACCCCGTTCCCACCCCACAAGTCACTGGCCAAACGAAAACCCAAAAATCGGTACATGGAAAGAAGCAGAATCAGGCTGAGGGTTGACAGCCTATGCTTCCCCGTAAAAGAGACGGACTTCCAGAAACCAGAAGAGAATCGGGGCCAATTTCTAAGATTCTTCGAAAAGGGGAATAAGGCGACGATCGTGGGCAACACACAGAGAGACCCCCTGCGAGGTCAGTAGCAAGAACTGATAATTTGAGAAATATCAGATGTCCACTCTTAGACAGTCTCACGTTTCGGTTTATCCGTGAGAGTTCCAGCCCTCCCTTGGGGAAAACAGGACAGGTTGCATGGGGGGTGGTGGGAGGTGTGTCAGGGTGAGGGGGGACAGCTCTAGTGTCTGGAAACAATAAAAGGGACAGGATGAAAATGTGCCTTGTAACAGCAGTTTCCTTTTGTTTAAACCCAACATGGCCTTTTCCCAAGTGCGTCTTAAGATGTTCGTCTTCAGACCCGGCACCAGAAGAGCTCCTTGTTTTTACTGTGCTTAATCACTGCTGGGCTTCCTTAGAATCTAAAATAAAATCTAGAAGGTTGCAAATACATTTTAGCTTCAACATTTGTTCGGTTGGTTTTTGCCTGTTACTAAAGGATGTTTTTCGTCTTACTCACCACGAAAAGAGCAAACCACATTTTCCCCAAAGCTCAGAAATCCGGGAGAGACGAAGACGGTGAGAGAAAAAGCTACCTTAACGTCATGTGTTATTTGAAACAAGTTTTGGGGTAGAAATCTTTACACACACAGAGCGACCTACGGATGTTCAGCAAAAGGCAACACGTTTCCATTCCAAAATTGGGACAGAGGAAGTTAGAAATAATTGAGTTGGCAGATTACTAATACTAATGTTTAGACAATGGTAGAGAATCCACAAATGCTTTGGGGGATTTACTAGCGTCTAAAATCCTGCGTTCTGTGTTGTTTAAATGAAGGCTTCTCTTTTTTTTTTTTTTTTTTTTTTTCTTTTTTAATGTGCACAGCATTACCAGGAAGGAGAGACAGCACCAGACCATAATGGTTTAATACACTGTGTAGGGGAAAAGGCCTAAAGAAAAAGCAGATGGCAACCTCTTTTGCAGGAGCCATATAATTTCATGGTGCATTTTCTCTTCATGGCTTCACTGAAATTCAAGCCCAGGGGCTGATTCTTTCTGGCACTGGGATGGGCTCCAGGGGCAGGGAGGAAGCAGCGAGGATAGGGAAACCTTAACAAAAGGTGGGATGGTTAGATCTCCTGTTCTTGACGAATGTCCACTGTTTCTTTGATTCGCGGCTTTCATCCAACCAGGGTCCACGATGGTCACACCAGCCCCATCGCTGCTGGTCTACAATCCAACTCCCCTCCATGTCACCCCATTCAAATCCCTGGTGGATTGGTCTACCTCACCTTTTTTTTTGAGTGAGGTCATACAGGTCAAGGGTCAGCGGCCAGTGGACAGATGGATGCTCCTTTAGGTCACTACCTGGTCACTTAGGCTGTGTATGGTTAGACTCCCCCAGAAGAGCAAACGGACAGGTGGCTACCCTACAAGACGTAGTAAAAGTAGCACTTGGAAAATAAGTGAACTGAATCCCTACAGCAGTGGTTCTCAAAGTGTGGTCCCTACTAGACCAGCAACACCTATACCAACTAGAAACTCAGTAGAAATGCAGATCCCCAGGCTCTATCCCAGACATACTGAATCAGGAACTCTGGGGGTGGGCCTAGCAATTTCTAATATTTCTCAATAGATTTAAAGAATCTAGGAAAAAAGATGAAAAGTTCGAAAAAGAAAAAAGTCCGGTAAACTCACATGTACTCACCACCTAACTTACGAATACAAGGTCGGGACACCTTGGTGGCTCAGTCGGTTAAGCGGCCGGCTTCAGCTCAGGTCATGATCTCGCAGTTCGTGGGTTCCAGCCCCGCGTCGGGCTCTGTGCCGACAGCTCAGAGCCTGGAGCCTGCTGCGGATTCTGTGTCTCCCCCTCTCTCTGCCCCTCCCCTGCTCATGTTCTGTCTCTCCCTCTCTCTCAAAAATAAATAAACATTTAGGGACACCTGGGTGGCTCAGTCAGTTGAGCATCTGACTTTGGCTCAGGTCATGATCTCATGGTTCGTGAGTTCAAGCCCTGCATCGGGCTCTGTGCTGACGGCTCAGAGCCTGGAGCCTGCTTAAGATTCTGTGTCTCCTCCTCTCTCTGCCCCTCCCCTGTTCATGCTCTGTCTCTCTGTCTCTCAAAAATGAATAAATGTTAAAAAAAAAAAAAAAAGAATAGAATGTCACCCAAAACACACACCTCTGCTACATGTCCCTTCCCAAGCACTTCTGTGCTTCTCTCCCCAGGTTTAACAATCTGGTTATAATCTTAAATAGTGATCATCCAAGCTTTAAACATTGAGGTCACAGAAAATAAATCATCTAATCTAGAAGCTCAAGAAACACTTGCAAAAAAAATGTGCAATGATTTATTGTACTTTTTTCATATTTTATAGAGAAGTTTAACCCATTCCCCAAAATGTTAAAAGATATTTCTTGACCAAGTAAAACTTCCTTCAGGGATGCAACAGATTTCCTTTGATAGAAACTCTAGGAGAACGCAGGTGGCTCAGTTAATTGAGCATCTTTTAAAAATGTATTTATTTAAATCCAAGTTAGTTAACATACAGTGTAATAATGGTTTCAGAAGTAGGATTTAGTGATTCATCACTTACATATAATGCCCAGTGTTCATCCCAACAAGGGCCCTCCTTAATGCCCATCGTCCATTTAGCCCATCCCCCAACCCATCCCCCACCCCCACCCCAGCAATCAGTTTGTTCTCTGTATTTAAGAGTCTCTTATGGTTTGCCTCTCTCTCTGTTTTTGTTTTTGTTTTTTTCTTATTTTTCCTTCCCTTCCCCTATGTTCATCTGTTGTCTTTCTTAAATTCCACATATGAGTGAAATCATATGATATTTGTTCTTTCTCTCTGCCTAACTTATTTCCCAGAGCATAATACACTTGAGTTCCATCCACGTTGTTGCAAATGGCAAGATTTCATTCTTTTTCACCACCGAGTAGCATCCCCTTGTATATGTATATATATATGTATACATATACATATATATATACACATCACATCTTCTTCATCCATTCATCAGTTGATGGCCATGTGGGCTCTTTCCATAATTTGGCTCTTGTCGATAGCGCGAGCATCTGACTTGATTTCGGCTTAGGTCATGATCCCAGGGTCCTGAGATGGAGTCCCAAATTGGACTCTGTGCTGAGTGAGGAATTGGATTAAGATTTTCTCTTTCCTTTCTCTCTCAAATAATAATAATGGAACTCTATCATTTCATGTTAATAGGCTTCAGGATATAAAATGTTCATTGATTGTGAAAATGCCCATAAGAAATATCACCAAATGTAACATCCATTTCTTGTTGAGGAAATATCCATCATAAATCACCAATCAGGACATTCTTTTTTTGGTGAAATATAGGCTATAGTAACATCATTTGATGTAATTCTAAGGCACTAGTCAATGCGATAACCAAACAAAACAACAGTGATAAGAAATCAAATCTTATTTATGGATGTAAACAGAAAATCAAGGAGAATGCACTAAAATTCATGAAAATTAAAAAGAATGTGGTAAGATGGGCCCTGGTAAAAGCAAAATACAAAATTTTATAATTTTACCACATATCAACAGTGGCTACCTAGAAAATACAGCTGAATATAATTTACATTTTTTAAATAAAGATATATGAATACTTAAAAATAAATTTAAGAAAAGGACAGATTTATGGAGATACATTTTCTAAATGGGTATAAGTATGGAAAGATGTCATGTGCTTAAAAGTAAGTCTCAAAAAGTTAAAAGGAGAACCACCCTACAATCCAGTAATTGTACTACTGGGTATTTACCCCCCAAATACAAAAACGCTAATTCAAAAAGATACGTGTGCTCCATTGTTTATTGCAGCATTATTTACAACAGCTAAATTATGGAAGCAGTCCAAGTGTCCATTGATAGATGAATGGATAAAGAAGGGTTGGTGTATATATACAATGGAATATTATTCAGCCATAAAGATGAATGAAATTTTGTCATTTGCAGCAACATGGATGGAGCTAGAGAGTATAATGCTAAGTGAAATAAGTCATTCAGAGGAAGGGAAAGGAAGGGATGAAGGACAGAGGGAGGAAGGGAGGATGGAAGGAAGGGAGAGGGAGAGAAGGGAAGAAAGAAAGAAGAAAGAAAGAAAGAAAGAAAAAGAAAGGAAGGAAGGAAGGAAAGAAGGAAGGAAGGAAGGAAGGAAGGAAGGAAGGAAGACCAAGGATGTCTCATCTCCCCATTGTGGGGATCTAGCCTGAAGCAGGTGCAGAACAAGAAGACTTAATGCCAAGTTGAGTTTGAGGCTTTACTTTTTCATATAAAATTTACATGCTAATTATGAAAATAAACTAAATTGGAGCCTTAGAATGATCTTTGTAGGACTTTATATTATCTCAGTGTGAGCAGAAACATAAGTGCCGGGGTTTCCATCAGTGAGGCAGGGGATGAGAGAGCAAATATACTTACGAATAAAAGTTAAAACTATGGTAGAAATCACACAGTTGAATTTCAGTTATGTCATAAGTCATACTTGCTTGATATGCCCGTGTTGTATAAAGAGCATGAATTAGAGTTATTTGGAAATTAACTTTTGTTTGCTTAACAGTCTTGATTTTGTCTGCTTGGTTTTGTTTGCGCCTTTGCCCTGAGGTGGGAAGCCCTCTCGCAGAAGTCCTTCTTGAGTCAAGAACTTATGGGTAAATAGGAGTTCAATACACAAAAAGGGGGGCTGGGTTCTGTGCAGAAGATTCTTAAGAGACTCAGTAGTTCATGGAAACTTGGGGAGAGGGCGTGGCCACTTCAAAGTGCTGAAAGAATCAAAACCAATCAATTTTGAAACAAATTAAAATGATAGCACTGGTTATCTCAATGAGGGATGGGAGGCATGGCCAAAGCAGTACTAACAAGGAAGATGTATAGCCTCAAATGAATTATTGGGGAGAAAAATACTGAAAATAAGTAAACTAAGGATTCAACTCAAAAGCTGGGCATAGTAAAGTCTAAATGCAAAAAGAGGGAATTTTTGCTCAATTAAAAATATTAATATTGCTCATAGTTGAGTTTTAATCAGAAACCAATTTATTAAAGATAAGTCTGAAAGTATAAGGTTTTTTCCTTAAACATTTGAACAAAGGGATTATGTTTTGTTTACAATCCAGGAATTGTATCAAGGCTTACAGCATCCATTTACTCAATATTTGATTAATTAAAATTTAACTTTGATAAATATTTATTCTAAAGAGCTCGTGATATTTATAAGTTTGACAAACTGTCCTCAAATATTTCAAATTACAATCATAATTTCAATACAACTGATTCATTGAAGCACTTCAACCCTTTAGCAAATCAAACATATATCTAAGAGGTACTTAACTCTTAAGTTTGACAATGCAACCTGATAAATTTAGTAAATCAAATTATCTTAGGCCTTTCAAATACCTAAAATGAAAGTATATACCAAGAACTGCAATGATTATTAAAAGTTAGGCTACACTTGAATTTAAGCTCATATGGGGTCTAATTATTCCTACTTAATTATTCCCGTTTATCTAACTAAACAGAAGGAACAGACTTATCACATCACAAACTGAAGTTATGAATTTGGGTTACGAGTTAAAGATGTGGGGTTGGACAAAATCCTGAAATATTTTCCAGAATTTGAGCTTCACATGTTAAGCTAGACCCCATTCTATAAGTAGAGACGTACCTGCCATGTCAAAGATGGTTTTTAATGGACACATCTCATCTGGGACTTCTCCAGTCACTTAAGTTTCTTTGTTTCCAAGATATTCGCTTTTTTTTCCTGAAGTGATCTCTTCTTTAAATTTTCTTCAACATTTATTTATTTTTGAGAGAGAGAAAGACATAGAATGTGAGCAGGGAATGGGCAGAGAGAGAGGGAGACACAGAATCCAAAACAGGCTCCAGGTTCTGAGCTGTCAGCACAGAGCCCAATGCCAGGCTCAAACTCATGAACCACGAGACCACGACCTGAGCCGCAGTCAGACGCTTACCCAACTGAGCCACCCCGGCACCCCAGAAATGACGTCTTCTTTAAATTAAAAGTCAACTTCTTTGGCCTTTGAGGTTTAATGGTCTCTTCTGGGGATTCAAACCTTCTCACTTCCATTTTGGTATCTTTGAGATCATCCATCTTCCAATTTTTCAACCCTTGAGACTTTCCAACATTTCTGGTGTTATAAGTTCCAAAGTGAAAATGTTTGAGCCTTGAGATCTAACCCATTATGTAAGTGTATTAGTTAGGGTTCCGCAGAGAAAGAGAACCAATAGGATAGATAGATGATAGATAGATAGATAGATAGATGATAGATCGAGGTAAGAGATTTATTATAAGAACTGGTTCACGTGGTTATGGAATCGGAGAAGCCGTTCTGTCCACAAGTTGGAGAACCAAGAAAGCCGAAATGTAATTCAGTCAGAGTCTGAAATCTTGATAACCACAGGACTACTGTGGTAATTCCTGGAGTCCAAAATTCCGATGTCCAAGATCAGGGAAAAATGGACATCCCAGCTCAAGAAAAGAGCTTTTTCTCTTTTCCCTGTAGGATCTTCAGGATTGGATGATGCTACCCACACTGCAGAGGGTGGGTCTTCTTTACTCAAATGTTAATGTCTTCCAGAAACATCTTCACAGGCACCCCCAGAAATAATGTTCTACCACCTATCTGGGTATCCCTTAGCTCGGTCAAGTTGACAGATAAAATTAACCATCACGTTCACCGTTATACCATCTCCTGTGGCAAAACCTAGAATGCATCCGATTTGCACATGAACCATTGAACACATTTTGAATGCAACGTTTTATATAGTTTTGCTGTTCAGAAGACATTATTTTCTGGAAATTTTGTTGGAGAACCATGCATAGCGCACTTCGTGTGATCTGTTCTCTAAAGCATCCTAAGTTCTCATGGTTCCCACAGACCTCATTTGTATCAGCCACAATTATTGCCTGCATTGTGGTCTTCCAATTATCATCACTTGGATAAGGGATGGGTGTAAAAAGCGGGGGTAAGCTGGCCCCTTTGTCATTTCAGCTCTGTGCCAAATATCCCTGATGTTCAGGCCTACACTGATTTTCTCCGTGCTAAAGCATGGGATCAATTACTTCCCAAGGAACCTTGGCTGCTGCTTGCTGAGTATCAGTGTTAATGCCCAACACCGGGTCCCAATATGTGTCTATGATTAACCCACATGAGGACAAGGGAAAAACACTCCTCCTACATTTCCTTGATGACTGAGAAAAAAAATTAATTCTCTTCTGAAAGGTAAATTCATGTTGATGTTCGTTATGACTAATTTTACTAAGTTCTAATTCAGTCTTGTCCTCCCGGAATTTTTTACTACCCCCCATTTCTAGCAACCAGCTCTTCAACAACCATTTTATATCAAGTTTAATATGCCATGTGTTTAAACCGTAACATCATTTAAATTCTAGGAACGTTCGTTTTCTGAAAAATACTTGGAGATGCTTAAAGTTGTAACCCTCTCACCTAGACTAAAACTGTGCCCATCCTTTTTATAATCCTTTTATGCCTCATTTATCATCATTCCATAGTTTACACTGTTGACAGAGAAAGAGAGACAAAATGACACCAAAGAAAGAGGAGGAAAGGATTTAATAAAGATAAAAGCAGAAATTAATAACATGGGGGGGAAAAAAGGCAGAACAGCTGCTCAATAAAACCAAAGTCTGGTTCTTTGAAAAGAGCAACAAAATAGATAAACCTTTAGGAAGTTGAATCGAGGATAAAAGGAGAATAGACAATTTATAATAAGAAGGAGATATAGCTGAAAACAGATGGGATTTTGAGAAACTTGAAGTGATAGTTCTAGTTGATGGTGAAGGGCATAGACTCTGGACCCCAAATGCTTGAGGTCACACCCTGGCTCTGTTTTTCTGCTGGGCATGCTTAAAAGTCACTTAACCTCTCTATGTGCATTTATTTGTATGAGAAAAGGGCTGATATTTATAATCCATACTTCTTGGAACTGTGGCAAGAACGAAATCAGTTGACCCACGTAAAGCTTTTACGGCAGTGTCCAAAATACAGTGAGTGTGTTGGGGCACCTGGGTGGTTCAGTCAGTTAAGCATCTGACTTCAGCTCAGGTCAAGATCTCGCGGTTCATGGGTTTGAGCACCACATGGGACTCTGTGCCAAAAGCTTGGAGCCTGGAGCCTGCTTCAGATTCTGTGTCTCCCTTTATCTCTCTGCCCTTCCCCCACTCCTGCTCTGTCTCTCTCTCTCTCTGTCTCTCTCTCTCTCTCTCTAAAAATAAACATTAAAAACAATTTAAAACACAGTGAGTGCTCAAATGATCGGTTTTGTCACCACTCTTTTCTTGGTATTGAACACCCCCATTCTTCCAGTCTCCTGGTGACTAGAAAATTCTAAAATGTATCCAGAATACAATTTCTCACCCCTCCATTGCTATTACCCTACCTCAAGTCACTGTCAGCTGGATTCTGGGTTGCCGTAATCAATAATCAGTACCTTCTTATTTGACCATCACTTAGTCTCCTGTATTCTAGTTCCCACGTCGCAGACAAAATGAACCTTTTGAAAAGTAAGTCAGATAAAGCCAATCCCCACTCCAAATGGTTCCCTATTTCCCAAAGTTTTTAGCCAAAGTTTTCACATCAGCATCCAGAGCCTTATCTGATCTTGCTTTAGGCTATCTTTTGACCTCATCTTTCTACTACCCTGCCTTCTTTATTCACTCCACTCCAAACATTTTTATAAATCCTAGCTATTCCCTGAAATGCCTGCCTGGAACTTTTCTGAGGACCTTTATACATGATCTCCCATCTTCCTGAAATACTGTTCTCCCATATAAATGTATGGCTGCCTCTCTTATTTCCTTCAGATCTCTTCTTCAATGTCTTTCCCAGCCATCTAAAGTAAATGTTCGCTCATGATAAAATCTCTTAGCAAACTAGAAATAGAAGGGAACTTCCTCAACCTGATAAGGGCATCTGCAAAAGTATATATCCAACATGATAGTTAGCAGTGGAAGGGCGAATGTTTCACCACTCCCCATTCAACTCCCAACAAAAAGCCCTGGTCAGTAAAATACAGCAAGAAAAAAGAAATAAAATGCACGCAAATTGGTTTAAAAAAAAGACAAAGAAGGAAAAAAGAAAGAAAGAAAGAAGAAAGAAAGAAAGAAAGAAAGAAGCTATACTTATTTGTCAACAACATGATTGTCTATGTAGAAAATACAAGGAGCTTACAATAGCAAAAACATTCTTTAAGCTAATGAGTTTACTGATATAAAAGGATATGAGGTCAATACACAAAAATCAATCATGTATCATGTTATCATTTACTAGCAATGAACAAGAGGAAAACGAAATTTTAGAACAATACATTTACAATAGCTTCTCCAAAAATGACATAAACTTGGGTGCGAATATAAGAAAACATGTGCAAGATGTATATGCTGAACACTGAAAACCATGGGTGAAAGAACTAAATAAATGGAGAGACATACCATGTTCATGGATTTAAAAATTCTGCATAATAAAGATATGAATTCTCCTCAAATTGATCAAGAGATTTAATGTAGCTCCCACCAAAATCTCAGTAGGACTATTTGTAGGTATAGACAAGCTGATTATAAAATTTATATGGAAAGACAAAGCAAAGAGATAGCCAAAACAACTTGGAAAAAGAAGAATAAAGTTGGCTGAGTGAGAATATTTGATTTTAAGATTTATTGTAAAACTATTATAAGCAAGACAGTGTGGTATTGGTAAAGGAATGGGCACACAGATCAATGGGGCAGAAGAGAAATCTTATAAATACACCCACACGAATATTGGCAATTGGTTTTTGCCAATGACGGAAAGGCAATTCAGTGGAGAAAGGATAGTCTTTCTCAACAACTGGTGCTGGAATAATTACTTCATGCTATCAGTGTGATGTCACTGATCTCAGAGCTGAGAAGAGATGTGTATAGTGGGCTCTTAAGAGTCAATATGACACTCCCCACACACCATTGAACCTGTCCTAACACATACCTGAGTATGCTGGAAAGTAATTTTTGGTTTCCTTGTAGGACTAGACAAATAGATCAATGGAACAAACTGAAATCAAATCATGCGAATAGAGAAATTAGTTACTGAAAAAAATTTAGTTTAATGGTTGATTTGGAAATCAAATCAATGGAAAATAGGCAGACTGACCAGTAAATGGAGTTGGGACAAACGTATCCTTATTAAGAGAAGAATAAATACAGAGCCCTACGCCGTAGCATACATAAAGAGAAGGGATAAAAAATATGCGTGTAATTTTGAAAGATAAATAAAAATAAAAATTTCTCAAAAATATACAATGTAGAAAAAAAGATCAAAGTCTATCCATATTAAAATTTAAAACATCTACCACAAGACATAAAAGTGAAAAGCCACAAAACACATGGAAAGAAATACTTGCAACATTGAAAACATAAAAAAAAATTGGTATTGACATAAAGAAGATATGAAAGAGAGAGACAGAGAGAAAAAAAATGAAAATGATATGCCCAATGGAAAGAATGGGCAAAGAATAAGAATAAAATATTGGCCAAGTGGGGCGAAAGCCAATAAATATGTAATCAAGAAATGAAAATAAAAACACAAAAAATGTTAAAATAGTTTTTACTTATCAACTTGCAGAAACAGAAGTAAATTAATGAAATCTCAAGTTGATACATTTCAGTGCTTTTTTTACACTACTGGTAGTTGAAATAATACAAGCCTTTTGAGGGTCAGAAGACATAACTGAAGCTTAATTATAAGTATGAATCTAAGAAAACATCAGAGGCACAGAGAAATAAATATGCAGGTTTTTATTTCAATATTGCTCATTATTTAAAAATGGAAAGCATATAAATATCAGGAGGTGAGTATTTCACACATTATTAAAGATTTTGCTGTCCTCACAAAGAATAAAGTGGGTCCACATTTCTGCGTGCAGAAAGATCTCCAAGAAACATGTAGCAAATTATTTATAAAGAATCCTTCAAGGGGGGGGCCTGGGTGGATCAATTGGTTAAGCGGCCGACTTCAACTCAGGTCATGATCTCACAGTCTGTGAGTTCAAGCCCCGCATTGAGCTCTGTGCTGACAGCTAGGAGCCCGGAGCCTGCTTCGGATTCCGTGTCTCCCTCTCTCGCTGCCCCTCCCCTGCTCGTGCTCTGTCTCTCTGTCTCTCAAGAATAAATGAAATACTTACAAAAAAATTTTAGAGAATCATTCTAATTATATGAAAGTAATCATGAGGCAGAACTGTGTACTCCTAAGTCTACTTTTAGGTGAATGCAAATGAACAGGAAAAGTAAAAAAAATTCCTCACCAAGCTGAGAATGACCCGGGATGGCATTGAACAGGTCAAAAAGGAAGTTTTGAAATCTCTCAATTCAAAAATTTCTTTCTTTTCTTAATTTTTTTTAATGTTTATTTATTTTTGAGAGAGAGAGACAGACAGACAGAATGTGAGTGGGGGAAGGGCAGAGAGAGAGAGGGAGACACAGAATCGGAAGCGGGTTCCAGGCTCCGAGCTGTCAGCACAGAGCCCGACGTGGGCCCGAACCCACCAACTGCGAACTCATAACCTGAGCCAAAGTTGGATGCTTCACCGACTGAGCCACACAGGCGCCCCTCTATTCAAAACTTTCTTACAACAAGAAGGTATTCATGAATTCCTGATGTACTATATACAAAGGGCTAACATCAGAAGGAAAATGGGATCATGAAAAAGGAGCGAGTCAATGTGTAATAGGAAGGCCCGGAACTCTGCTCACGCGGGCATAGAGATGGGAAATTGCATTCCACCTTCTGCTGTCCATAGAAAGAGAACCTTTTGTGTCCGAACCTGGATTAGGACACAGGAAAGGGAGTGCATGACCTGGTGACAGAGAGCAGGCTCCATCACCAATGGGTTTCCTGTGTCCCTCCTCCATAGGCTGGTGGGATCGTCCCTAGAGTTTGTGTTATCAACACATGCACTTCCCGCAGGGGAGGTGGGGAGGGTTCCAGGGGCTCTCCTACCTGGGCGCCTGGCGGAGCTCGCTATAGCTTTTCTGCTCCCTAGACGTGCCTTCAAATTACCTCCGCCATTTGCAGGAGTCCTACCAGAGACTCTGGGTCGGGCCCGGGGGGTTGCTGGGGACACCACACCCTGCGGGTGCTGGACACCCCAACTAAGATCGCTCTCAGGGGCGTTTATGGGACCTGTTCTGGATGCACAGCAGATGCTATGAAAACTTGTCTACTGAAGGTATCACACCCGCCCGAGTCTGCAGAAGACTCGGCAGGTACATCAAAACTTAAATCTAAAATCGGAAGCCACAACCAACCTTCACGCTCAAATGCCATGGCAGTGTAGCTTTTTTTGGGAATTTCCCTGGTAGCTCACTACCTTAGCTCACTGCCTTTGTCTCTTACCAAAATATTTCATCGGCGCTTCCCAGGGTAAATTCCCTATGGCAAATTTAACTAACTCTTATTTGAGCATCATTGCAAACTAAATTATGCAGCACACCCTGTAGAACATTCCAGGTAAAAAAAAAAAAAAATCCATTTGCTAACAGCCCTGCTGTACTAGCCAGTCCAAAAGTCCCAAATTCATCCTTTGTCTTGCCTTTAAAAACGTTCCTTTAGTCCAGGCTACTTTTCAAGATCACTTCCAAGCAAATAGCCTTGAACCAAAGACTTCCTCCTCAAAACATAATTTACCACTTCTGCAAAATCATGCCATATTTATTTAAATTCCTTAACTCTGTTATTTAATTTATTCTGGTATGTGTTTGGACTTAACTTGCTCACTTTCCTAACCTCTTAGGGTCTAGCAGGAATGTATTCTTTTATAGTGGGGTGGGAGGCACATGGTTGTGACTAAACAGCATTTTGATGTAGTTCCAAACACATGATCTGGCTGAGAAAGTTTGGTTTTTTCTTCTTCTTATTTTAACTTGTTGCTCGTTGAGGGACCAAAACGTGGTCTTAGGGGTAATGGGCTGAGGGGAGGAGTAATGATCTCTTTAAGAAGTAAGCAAAGGAAGAGCCAAAAAGAGAGAGAAGAAAGAGGAGAAGGAAGCGAAGGGAGAGGAAGGGAAGGGAGGAGGGAAGAGAGGAGGGGGGAGAGGAGGGGGGAAAGAAAAGAAAGCGTAGCTAAAATTATTCTATTCCTGTCACTCATTCTGGTTGGTGTTCGGCCACGAATCAAGCAAAAGGGGGCACCTCCTAATCAATTACACATCAGGGTGGGTATTCTCTATTGCATCACTGAGTCTGTGGTTCGTGGTGCCAGAAAATTGCTCAACCCAGCTTGGTTCGCCTTCCTCTTTCTTCTTCCCTCCTCCACCCTTTAACTGGAGGATTTTAAACAGTACAGCAGGCGTTGTGTTTCCAGTTGTGTTCCCCATTCCCCCATGTGTTTTCCACCCCTCCATCTTGTAACATCCATGGTGCTCCCGGAAAGAATCCCAGCTCCAGGAATGAGCTGAGGATTGATTAAGCAAAGCCGAACAATTTCATCAGATTGTTGGAGGAGCCTGGACGGAAACCAAGCAGTGCATGGCCTGCCCCTAGCAGCCGTTATCGGTCCAAAGCGTGCATCTAACAATCACACGGGAGGAAAGAATTTCATCGTATGCCTGGAGGAGAGGCTCTTTCCCTCTCCCATTGGATCCTACAGTTGCGAGAGGAGCTACCCACCAGAAGCTCGCATCATGGATGGCCAAGCAAAAAAACAAAACAAAACAAAAAACAAAAATAAACCCATGAGAATCTATGTCCGTGGTGATGATGCTGAATTGTTGGATTCCCCAACCCCAGATTCCATTCCCTATAGTTAGACTTCCAGTCACGTGGCCATAAATTTCTTATGTTTGAGGCCAATTGGTGTGGCGTTTTCCGTTACTGTTAAAGAGCCCTCACTGCATGAGACCAACATAAATGGATATTTCTGAATATTTTGGCAGGGGGGGGAGTTTAGGGAGCCAAAATGGTCTACGGTCACTTGCCTAAATAGTTCTGGCAACATGTAAAGAGAAGCCTGGGAAGGTAGTTGGAGTATTTAGGTTCTGAATCTAGAAAACATTATTTTGTACCCGGGTTGAATCAGTGTGGCTCTTTCTCTGGCCCCTGACCTGCTCTAGGTCCTACGATCTCCATGGAACATTAAAGGGAAAGGTCCAGCTGTTGAACCGTAGTCTCGCCACTAACTGAACATCGTGTCTCAGTTGTGTACCTGGGATTTCCCTACTGTTCCCAGCAAGAAAAAAATAGAGATTAGCTACAATGTAAGCTCCCTAGTGAAACGAGCAAGGATGTCTTCATGTGGAAGGTGACCATTCATTTATTACTACTGGTCACTTCCACCACAAGCACAACCTTCCAAAATTTAGGCTTCTCCCTTATTAGTGTGTGAGTGTGAAAGCACGACACAAGCCATGACTCTTTTGGTAATTTCTGTCCCTGCTAAGTCAGCAGCGATTTAGAATTTAAGCGTATTTTATTACAGGAGATTTACAGGTAAACAGCTAAGTCACAGGGCTTAACCTACCCCACCCTCTGGCTTTTCACTCCTACCCTGCTTAACTCCAGCTAGACCACCTGAATCCCTGTCCTTCAGCTGAATTAGGAGCACCAGTCCTCCCACTACTGCTTGAAAATGCCTTCCTGGGAGGCTGCTTTCGGTCTATGGCTTAGGCTCAGATACGAGCTCTAGGTCAAAAAATGACCAGACACACGAGGAGTCGGCAGATGAGAACCCAAACAATATACCCAAGGAACGAGAAACAATCCAAACAGAATATTAAATCGGTATGTTAAAATGGATGGAAGAGAGATAAAACAAAGAAGTGAATCTCGTATGCAATAATTAAAAAAAGGATCATTTGAAAAAGAGTTGTAAAAGAACCAAACCTTTTATACCTGCAAACCAAAAGGATAACCAATATAAAGTAAAGCTCAGAACTTCGCCTAATAGAATGTAATGTACCTGAAGGCAGAATTTGTCTGTTTTGTCTGCTTTGTTTAGTGTTTAAGCCTTAGCACTTAAGATAGTATCTGAAATATATATATATATATATATATATATATATATATATACATTTATATGTATATATGTGTGTGTGTGTGTGTGTGTGTAGTCAATAAATATTTTTAAAATAAATGAATACTGTAATAAATTAGTAGGCTGAATAGTAGAACTGGCAGAAGAAGATTAGTGAATTGGAAGATAGAACTAAAAATATCACATAAAACATGCAAAGAGACCAGACATAAGAAGGAAAGAAGGAAGGAAGGAAGGAAGGAAGGAAGGAAGGAAAGAAGGAAGGAAGGAGAGAAGGAAGGAAGGAAGGAAGGGAGGGAGGGAGGGAGGGAAGGAGGGAGGAAATTTAAGAAACTTACACATATAAAGCAGTATTTCAATATCCATTTAATAGGGATTCCAAAAGAACAAAATTCTTTCTGAATTGAGCAGAGGCTATATTGAAAGTGATGCTCTTCAGTAAGTTTCCAGTATTTCCAATGTATAAAGAACTCCTAAAAAATTTAACAAAAACTAAACCAGCAAAGAGAATAATGGGACAGGCTATTAAGAGACAACTCAATTAAAAAAAAAAAAAGCCCCAAAGGGTTGGTTAACATATGGGGAGATGCTTGGGTCCGTGAGTAACCAGGAAGACTCCATTGAAAACAGCAATTAGATAGCGTATCTTTCCCATCAGATTGGAAATAATTAAATAATCTGATAACATCAAGTGTGGGAAGACGCAAGGCAACAAACATTTCACGCACTGCAGGGAGAAGTATAATTTGGAACAATTAATTTTGACATTAATTAGCCTGCGTAAAGATGCTCAGCTCACAACACGACAAATTTGTTTCCAGTTTCTACCCTACAGAAATTTTCACATATGTATCCAAGGTCACATTGATAGCAAACGTGATCGCCACCTGTGTGGAACACTGAAATAGTGTGGAAAAGCCAACCACCCTCGGGTGAGGGAATGTCCAGTTAAACGGCGGTGTGACAGGACCCCTGGGTGGCTCATTCGGTTGAGCGTCCGACTTCGGCTCAGGTCATGATCTCACGATTCGTGGGTTCGAGCCCCGCGCCGGGCTCTATGCTGACAGCTCAGAGCCTGCTTCGGAAAGCAGAGCATGGGTGCAGGCACAGGGAGACGAAGAATGGGAAGTGAGATCTGAGCACCATTTAGGCAGACTTCCAAAATATCTGAAGCCAAAAATGGCAACATGTAATGACGTGAAAGAATCATAATAATTGGAAGAGTTGTATCCAAAGAATAATGTTTCCAAGACGGCAAATATGAAGAGAATTTACAATGAACAGATGCTCGCCGAAATGTTACGAACCTTGTCGGGAAATTTAAATGACTGTGGACAGTAAAAAAGTGATGACTGTCATTAATTGTCTGTTGTGTTACAAAACACAAGTAAAATACTAGATAAAATTTATATGGAGGAAGGGAGAACAGAAGTCAGAGAAAAATAAAAAGCAGAGTTATTTTTATGTATTTTTTATTTTAAGTAGGCTTCATGGCCAGGGCCAAGCCCAGTGTGGGGCTTGAACTCATGACCCTGAGAACAAGACCTGAGCTGAGCTCAAGAGTTGGACGTTGAACTGACTGGGCCACCCAGGTGTCCCAAAGCAGGTTTATATGCTCAGAGGAAAGATCAAGATATTATCCTTAGACTTTGTTAGCAAAACATAAAATTCAGTAAATGTGGTAGAAGGTCCTAGGGTGACAGCTAAAAGCATACAAATAGAATGTATGATTTCCAAAACAGTAGAAAGAAAAAAAGAGGGAATTCTTTTTTTTTTTCATGTTTGTTTATTTTGGAGCGAGCACAAGTGGGGGAGGGGAGAGAGAGAGGGACAGAGAATCCAAAGCGGGCTCTGCAATGACAGCACTGAGCCTGACGCGGGGCTCGAACTCACGAACCACGAGATCATGACCTGAGCCGGAGTCGGACGCTCAACCGACTGAGCCACCCGGTGCCCCAAAAAGAGGGAATCCTTTAAAGGCTTTCTTTATTCAACTGAAGGCAAAGAGAAACAAAAACAAACCAAAGAAAAATTACAAACATAAGTTTTCCAAATAAATGTGAGTAGATATAACTCACACATTAGAGAATTTCAAATCTGATACAGAAAAAAATGAGTCTTACGCTATTTATAAGAGACATCTTGCCCCTACTGAAAAACTATGCTGCCAATTCAAAAGTAAAAGGAAAGAAGAATAGACTATACAAACAGAATAAAGTAAACAAAGCAAGAGCAGCCAAACAAACAAACAGACAAACAAACAAAAAGAAACAAGAGCAAAAAAAACCCTCCGTCATCAACAACAATAACCCAGAAAGGAGCGAAAGAATAGGAAACTGGTATAGCAATAATAACATCAAATAAAACAGAAAGCAAACTAAAAACACGTGTAAGGCGTGTAGAATGCCAAAGGCTGGTAATAATCACTAATAGTATTTGTACCTGTGTCCCCCTGATTGGAATTCTATGACATATATTTTTATTATTTGTCTTAGCCATTTACTGACATAATAGCATTTCATCATTCCTGAAAGTTCTTCAACACCATAGTGTCTACTCTTTTCTACCATATGGATGGTCTATAATTTATTTATTGTTTTTGGATCCTTTTTTTATTTTTATTTTTTTAATATTTATTTACTTTGAGAGAGAGAGAGAGAGAGAGAGAGAGTGGGAGGGAGGGACAGACAGAGGAGAGACAGAATCCCAAGCAGGCTCCACATTGTCAGCACAGAGCTCGACACGGGGCTCTATCCCACGAACCGTAAGATCATGACCTGAGCTGAAATCAAGAGTTGGACTCTTAACTGACTGCACCCCTGAGATGCCCCTGGATCCTTTTTTCAAGATCTTTCCTAATTTTTTTTTTTTTTTTGGTGGCATACATAACATCGTAATGAATATCCTCTTGTGTCAATCTGTATGTAGTTTTCTGCATGGTTTCACATTTGCCCTTAACAAAGTCCACAAGGAGCTAAATATAGGAGGGTGGAAAATTATTTATATTTTGGCATCTCCAGTATGATGAACGGTGCGAAAGGGTTTGACGTGTTTAGATACAGGGTCAAGCTTGGTTTAACAAAATGTTGCCCTCAACTGGTGGTAATGCCCAGAAGGAACAAGAAAAATCATGTCGGCCCTTTCCCCCAACAACTGGCTGGGTAGTTGCTTTGGTCAAGGTGTCTGTGGATCCAGAGATGGAAAGACAGAAGCCCAGTCCTCATGGAGCCCAAACACGTCTAAGAAGATAACATGTCAACAGACACGAAGAACAATATGACGATGTCGTGGCATTTCAAGCCTCTGTTTATCTTTTACTTGATACGTATAGAGCATTAAATATTGGAAGTGTTCAATATATGTGTGCATTCTCTAGAATGTCTCCAGGGGTGCCTGGGTGGCTAAGTGGATAGAGCGTCCGACTTTGGCTCACGTCATGATCTCAACAGTGCATAGGGCATCGAGTCCCGCATGACCCTAAGATGGCCTGAGGTTTACACAGTTCACCCTGGGCCTGTGTGACCAGCCCTGTGTAATGGATCCTCCAGTGATGGGACCTTGCAGCTGAACTTTATGGATGTCCTCGTGCCCTTCCCCTTCCTGAGAATAGCGACTGTCCACCAATAACATGCAGAAACATCCCATGACACCTTTGGCATTTTGCTAATGAGATCTTTCCAGGAAAGGCTAGGATCAAACCAGAATTTGAAGCAAAGATACAGACTTTTATCACCATGATGATTTTTTTTTTAATGTTTCTTCATTTTTGAGAGAGAGAGAGAGAGAGAGCAGGGGGAAGGCCAGGGACAGAGAGAGGGGGACAGGGAATCCGAAATGGGCTCCACACTGACAGCCAAGAGCCGGAGGCGGGGCTCAAACCCACAAACCGTGAGATCATGATCTGAGCTGAAGTCAGATGCTTAACCGACTGAGCCACCCAGGCGCCCCTCACCGCAATGAATTTTTACACCGATTGCATCGACTGAAAACAAGACAGATGACAGAAAAAGCAAGCTGTGCCAACAATGGCTTCACTATAAAACACCCCTAAAATGTGGTCCATGCTCTTGTAGACCTGCCTTCCAGACACGTGGGCAGCTCCTGCCGCATGTTGGAAGAGACGTTTACGCACAACGAGAAGTGAATTAACTGTAACCCGAATACCATCACTCCGAGTCGATCACTCACTGGTGCAGTGATTCAAATTGGCGAGCAGATGTTAGGGAAGCTCAAGAAAATAGTAATATCCCGATAATCTGCCAACTAAAACCAAGTCAATGACCACCCAAGTGTTTGTGGGCATTGACTCTCGTTGGCCCAAAAGGAAAGGCACATGTTGGACACCTACTGGGATACCAGATTGGTCAGGTGAACTTAGGTGTTACGGAATTCTGCAAATCAGTCTAGCTCGGTAACTGAAGAACAACACATAGTGTCTATTGGGGGTGAAGTGATTAGCCTGCCAGGAAAGGAGAGCTGCACTGCTCTGAAGGAGGCTCAGCAAATCTCCCCAAATGTGTGTGCGGCGGAGGCGGGGGGGAGGAGACATGATATACACAAAGGAGAATTCTGAAAAGTCCTTTATGGTGGATGACTGAGAACCGAAAAGTCTCCCTTGGGACCAATGGTTCTTACCCTGTGTTGTCACTGGGGCATCCATTACACGGGACTGGTTCTCGTAAGGTCCACGCTGAAGCGTGTAACATTCCGGCAGCCTTAGGTTTATGCGACACTCAATCCTCGATGCACAGCACAGGGACCGAGCAGAGATTTCTTTTAGCACCCACAGGCAACGGGGAGCTACTGAAGCTTCTTGGGAAGGGCAGCAAAGGATCAGGATAGAAATATGACTAACTCGATGGCCCACTGTTGCCCAATACGTGCCTTTTATTCGCCATAAAGGTGATACTGATGTCAGTTTCCGGAATGACTTAAGTTGGCTTGACCCAATTTCCATCCCTTGGTCATGTTATTCTTTTTTTTTTCATTTTATTTATTTTAGAGAAAGAGAGAGAGCGCGCGTGAGCGGGGGGGGGGGGGGGGCCGCTCAGCCAACGGAGCCAGCCAGTCTCTCCTCCCTTGGTTATGTTTTTGAGAACTAATTATTTATGGATCTGGGACTACGTTTGAAAATGGATCCTGTTCCAGGACTTCTAATTTGGAAAGCAGAAGAATCCGGTACAGTCCTAGAGTCCATCAATTTTTCTTCCTTGTGAGGGGGAGGGTAAGCTGGTGGACAGACTCCTCTGGGCAGGGACCCTCTAGGCGGGGGCAGGTTTCAGAGGAAATAGGGGACACGTGGGCCAGGAGGGCTGAGGCAGGCCTGAGGCTCCAGAGCAGGAGTACAAACACGCTGGAGAGAGGCCGGCCAAAGTACAAGGTCATTCTAGGCGAGCAGGTGCGGGGCTGGGCGTCCGAGGCTAGGGGCCCCAGAGGGCTCCGGCTTCACGGAAGGGGCCTGGGGCAGGGCCGAATCGTGATTTACGTACAGAGTTTTCTTTAGACCGAACACTTCTTCAAAGAAACCTTTTTTTTTTTTTTACGCATCTCACATCCCCAAGCATCTGACACGTTGACTCACACGCTTGGATCCTCGGCGAGGATCAGTTACATTTTATTAAAAAGCCCCTTTTTTCCACAGTCAGACACCAAAGGAGATGCGAGGTCAAGGCCATATCGGCCGTGCCAAAATCTGTAGTTAACGCCTGCCCCCGTCCCCGTCACCCACGCCTCAACCCCTGGCCTCCTGGGACGTGTCAGGTCCTTACGGGCCGGCTCTCCTCCTCCACTCAGCCTCCTCTGGGGATGTCTGCTCCCTGAAGGGCCTGCTTCCTTTCAGAGGAGCCGTGTCCCCGCTCCCAGCTGCGGATCTAAACCACAGCAGAACACGGGTTTGTAAACACATCTCGGCCCAGCCGAACAAGGGCTCTCCATCAGAGATGAAAATGGCAACGTGGCTTTTCCACATCTGCCCTGGCTTGGGGCCAGCTCTGCTCCCGCGGGCACGGAAGGGCCTGGCTGGAGCCGGGTCCTGAAGGGATGAGCTTGTGTGTGAGCGCACTCAGGGGAGGGGCCTTGCCCCCCTACCCCCCTCCCCCCCAGCCCCCCACCCTAGGGCCGCTGCCTCCGAGGCGCTTTCCTGATCAGAAACTTCAAAGTCACGCATCCTTTGTGATTGCACAGCACCCACAGTGATTTGGGGCAAATCACTATTATTCATATTTATATTTATATTTATATTTATATTTATGTTTATAATTTATTGTCAAATTGGTTTCCATTCAACGCCCAGTGCTCATCCCAACAGGTGCCCTCCTCAATACCCATCACCCACCCTCCCCTCCCTCCCACCCCCCATCCACCCTCAGTTTGTTCTCAGTATATCGATTTGACCACTTTTATTGAGGTATAATTTATATGCAAGAATATATGCCCATTTTAAGTATACGGGGGGGGGGGGTGCGTTTTGACAAACATATGTGTGTGTGTTCCTACCGCCAGAATCAAGAGAGAGAACATGTCCGTGACCTCGAGTGGCTCCTCGTGTCCCTTTGCAACCTACCCTCGCCCCAGCTCCCTGAGCAAGCGCCATGTCTGCCTTTTCCAGAACTTTCCGCAAATGACATTCTACAGTGCGTACTCTCGTATGTCTAGCTTCTTTAGTCCAGCTTTATTCATCTCTGTTCTTTTTTTTAAAAATTTTTTTAAATATTTTATTTATTTTTGAGAGAGAGAGAGAGAGAGTGTGTGTGAGCAGGAGAGGGACAGAGAGAGAGGGAGACACAGAATCCGAATCAGGTTCCAGGCTCTGAGCTGTCAGCACAGAGCCTGACACGGGCCTAGAACCCACGAACCGTGAGATCATGACCTGAGTCAAGATCAAGAGTCAATGCTTTGGGGCGCCCGGGGTGGCTCAGAAGATTGAACGTCCAACTGCAGCTCAGGTCATGAGCTCGTGGTTCGTGGGTTCAAGCTATGCTCACAGCTCAGAGCCTGGAGCCTGCTTCAGATTCTGTGTCTACCTCTCTCTCTACCCCTCCCCTGCTCACACTCTGTGTCTTTCTCTCTCAAAAATAAATAAACATTAAAAAAAGTTAAAAAAAAAAAAGTCGACGCTTAACCACCCAGGCACCCTGATTCGTCTCTGTTCCTGCTTATAATGGTAGATGGTTCTTTTTTTTAATCCTAAGTAGTTTTTCACGACATGGATATATCACAATATTTACCTGCTGATGGTCATTGTGTCATTTCTAGTTTGGAGCTGTTATTGAATAAAGCTGCTATGAACATTTATGGTCAAGTTTTAGGGTGCACATTTTCATGATCCGTGGGTAAATACCTAATTGGAATTATTGGGTCATACGCTAAGTGTATGTTTAACTGTATAAGAATTGATACCTGGGGCGCCTGGATGGCTCAGTCGGTTAAGCATCTGACTTCAACTCAAGTCATGATCTCACGGTTCCTGGGTTCGAGCCCCGCGTCAGGCTCTGTGCTGACAGCTCAGAGTCTGGAACCTGCTTCGGATTCTGCGTCTCCCTCTTTCTCTGCCCCTCCCCTGTTTGTGTGCTCTCTCTCTCTCTCTCTCTCTCTCTCCTCTCTCTCTCTCTCCCTCAAAAATAAATAAACTTTTTTTCAGCTTAACAAAATGAATTGATATCTGCTTGCAAAGCGGTGGCAGCATTTCGAATCCCCACCAGCCATGTGTGAACATTCCAGTTTCTCCATATAATCATCAACAGTTGGTACTGTCCGTCTTTATTTTCCTTTTAGCCAGTGTCTTTGTGGGTTTATGTTGTATTTCCCTGGTGCCTAATAATGTTGAGCACTTTTTTTGTGTTCGTATTGACCATTCATATAGTTCTCTTCTGCAAAGCGTCTGTTTAAATCTTTGAGAAAAGTCACTTTTACAAAGCCCTGGGGATCATGGGAAGACCCTGGATCGGGAGCCAGAGGTCTAGGGCTTGAAACTTTGCCCTGTAAATAGCTGTTGGGGGTGGGGCGGGGGGGGTCTGGATGGCTCCGTCGGTTAAGCGTCCGACTCGATATTGACTCAGGCCATGATCTCAGGGATCATGGGATAGAGCCCCACATTAGGCTTTGTGCTGACAGCATGGAGCTTCCTCTGGATTCTCTCTCTCTCTCTCTCTCTCTCTCTGTCCCTCCCTTGCTCGTGCTTACTAACATGCACTCTTTCTCTCTCTCAAAAAATAAATAAACATTTAAAAATGAATAGATAGATAAATAGATAGGTAGGTAGATAATAGCTGTGGGACTTCAAGATTCTGGGTCTTCCATTCACAATAGGCCAAAACAACCAGATTATCTTTAAAGTTCTTTTTTCTGCCCCCAGAGACTACGGCTACGATCTCCATTTCTTCATTCAAAGGCAGGCACAACCCTGGGGCTCAAAGGAACACAGAGTCACAGAATGTGAAAATGGAAAGGGACATCGGAGATCCTCTGGCCCCGCCTCTATTCAGATACCAGGAATGTCGCACGGCCGACCTCACACAACTACACAATGGCATTGCTAGAACTAATCCCGGGTCTCCTGGCTCTAGTAACTATTAATGGAAGAGTTTGAGAAATAGGCAAACCTTCTTTCTCTCACGTCAGAGAAAATCCCTGGGAGTAAGAACCGGGTAACGGGCCTTTGTTTGTCTTGGACCATTTCCATTTGCGCCCTTGGCATTCTTGCGAGCTGTAGAGGGAGGTTAATATGAAGGATCTGGAGGGGTCCTCGGTCCAGGTCAGTCTCTGGAAGCTTCTGCACCCAGGTTTTACAGGTGCGCTTCCATGAAAACACAAACCCAGCGCCCTCAGCCCAGGCAGCCTGTTTACAGAGCTGTGACTGCTGTAACCATGGCTACGCAAATTACATTTACACTCTGGTCTATAGATCGAGTTCTGTAAACTGGCGAGTACTTTAGGGGTCAGGGTATAGTCGTCCGTAATTACAGCACGCCATTCCCAGGGGTGTTAATGTTTATAGGAGGCTAGTTAACCTCGCACAGGATCTGGGATCCCAGGGCTGTGTGCGCCATTCGGCTGCAGAGCTGAAGAGTGCATTTCCATTCGAGCAAGTTCCAATGGCATGCTATGGCAGAATGGACGATCACGGCTTGTTCTCGGGGCCCCGGCAAGGCCCCGGCTTGCATGGCCTCCAGTCCCTTGATTGCTCGACCAAGGCCCGGAGCTTGACTTTCCCTGAACAACCCCAACTTAATGGACTGTGATGACTGGTCTCACGCTGTAACTCTGTTCTGTTACTTGAGCAAACCATGTAGTTACACATTCGTCTGTAACTTTCCAAGACCCCCAGGAAAGAAGGGGCCATTGTAAACCTTTGGAACAGCACCCAGACATGCTGAGCGCCTTGGAAATTCTTTCAAGCAACAAGGAACTGCTTTTCATCATGCACCCAAGGGGCTCCGAGAGCGGCAGGACGCGGTGCTTTTTGTTCCAAGAGTTTACAATCCGTAGTTTTTTTGGTGGGCGAGGCAGGCACACACGAAAAAAAAGTCAATAAAATACAAGAGGGTACGTGCTCAATCTCGGCGGGCGTGTGTGGATGTCGGGCCCCGAGAGGTTCAGAAGTGGGCAAGATTGCTCTACGCTGGCTCAACGGAGGAAACGTTCGGGAACGAGGCGGGAGCAGGAGTGGCCCCCTGATGAACACTATGGTTTGGGCGGAGAGTGTGCATCAAGGCGTGGAAGTGCGTGGGGCATCCCGGCGGGAGAGCAGATACTGACCCGACTGCCGCAGGGCAGTGCGGTGAAGCCAGAGACGGGACGCATGGGTCGTGCCAAGCTGGAGAAGTTCTGTGAAAGCCGGCCGACGCCGGGCACGGAAGAGAAAGGAACGTCTGGGTCACCAGGTGGTGTTGGTTTGTGCCATGCGCCCCAATGTCTCCACTCACCGTGAAAACCGAAGTCCTGGGGTGCCTGGGTGGCACAGTTAAGTGTCAGCTTACGGCATGATCTCGCGGTCCGTGGGTTCGAGCCCCGCATCGGGCTCCGTGCTGACAGCTCGGAGCCTGGAGCCCGCTTCGGATTCTGTGTCTCCCTCTCTCTCTCCCCGCCCTTCCCCTGCTCGTGCTCTTTCGCTCTCTCAAAATAATAAACACTTAACAAAAAAAAAGTCCTAATGATTCCCCCCCCCCCACGCCCATTATTTCCCTGGTGCCAACACTTACGACTTTCTCCTTTGCTCATTCAGCTCCAGCAACACCAGCGTTCTCATTCCTGCGACCCCGGAGGCAATTTCCCACCACGGCACTTCCACGTTTTCTGTTCCCTCTGCCAGAAATGCCCTTCCCACCATGGTTCTTGATCTTGCCACTCTGTCTTTGACCTAAGGTCCCCCTGTCGGTGACCCTTCCCTAATAACTCCTGTTAAAGTGGCAACAGCCCCTCCCCTTTGGCTCTCTCTGTCATCTTTCTCGGGTTCATCGTTTTCCAGAAGTCGTTTCATCATCAAACACCTTGTATATAGCTTTACTTCATTTTTGTCTCTCTTCCCGAATTAGAATGTAAACTCATGAGAGTTAGAACGTACACTCACAGCATTTTGTCTGTTTTGTTCATCTGATACATCCCCAGCACCTAATACGATGCCCAGATGCTCCGTATGTATTTGCCCAGCGAACAAATGAGTGACTTTTTTTCTTAACATTTATTTATTTATTTTGAGAGAGAGCGAGAGAGAGAGAGCATGAGCTGGAGGGGGTAGGCGCAGAGAGAGAATCCCAAGCAGGTGCCACGCTGTCCGTGCAGAGCCCGACGCAGGGCTTGAACCCAGAAACCACAAGATCATGACCTGAGCCGAAAGCAAGAGTCAGATGCTTAACTGACTGAGCCATCCAGGCGCTCCAAGTAAGTGACATTTAAAAGCACTGATCTGATAAAGGAGGCGTTGTAGATTCACCAGGACACATGCATGGTGCATGAAAGAGGCTAGGAAGAGATCTGATGTCAGGGGCTGCCATTATAAGACAGGTTCGGGCAGGGATTCCTTAGCTCTCCTTTGTTGCAAGCAATGGAAATTAAATCTGGCTTAGGCTAAAGGCAATTTGTTTAAAAGGGACAGGAGCTCCCAGAATTGAGGAGAGGCCAGAAGGCCAGGTCAGGACGTAGAGAGGAAGAAGGCAGCCGTGGAGGCCCGGGCTCAGGGGCCATGACAACTACGGGGACAGTGTGGTCAGGAGGCTGCTGACTGTTTCCAGTCTGCTCACTCCTCTCCCCAAGAATTAAATGCCATTGAAAGAGCATCCAATTGACCTAGCCTGAGCCAAATGCCTGCCCTCGCCCCTCATCGTGAGGATATATTGCGTGTTGGGGGCCCAGCATCGTCTCTTCCTAATGCCATCACCGGTCTCTTTCTGAGTCATTTCTCCCTCCCCTAGATACCATTTGGTGGGATCATGACGGAGAACGTCCCTCTCCTCTGCTAAACATTGGAGCCTGCTTTTCTTTTTTATGTTTTCACCCAGAAGGTGTGAAACGTGGGGGACTGGACAAAGGTATTTCACTAAAGTGATCTTTGAAGAGTTTGACATAATTAAACCAACTTTGAGCTTCCTAAGACACTCCTATGGATAAAATACTCCTGTGCACATGGTCTCATTGGAACCATATTTCTGTGAAGTAGGTAGGTAGGTGTTACTAGCTTCATTTTACAGATGTGCGAACTGAAGCCTCGGAGATTGTAAGCAATTTATTCAAGTTCACGGTGCCAAGACCATTTCAATGTTAAATTCTGTTATAATGATGGTCCACAGTGACGAACACTGGTTATATATTAAGCATTCTTATGCACATTACATGCCTTAACAAAATTAATGCACACAACAACCCCTTGAAGTAAGCACTAATAGTCTAGTGAGCAGAGAAGGGGACGGAGGTAGGTTCATATCACTTGCCCAAGGTGACGTATTTACAAAGTGCTGGGGCCAGGCTCCTGTCCCTGAATCTGTGCTCTGAATGCTAAGGCATATTGCCTCTCAGGTTTTATTAAACAAATGTCAATGGATATACGTGACATTGACAATATTTATGTTCAGCCAGCCTTCCAGGAAAACGCCTGTGTCTGTGGCTCAAGTGGTAGGTTCCAGGGATGCACTGTCCCTGTCCCATAGTGATCATTCAGTAAACATTAAGTTGAATGAATGAATGAATGCATGAATGAATGAATGAATAAATACCCTCACAGACTCTCGGCAGCAAGAGGCTTTGCCTTCCAAATAATACTGCGGAATCTAGGAGCGAAGATGGAGATTTCATGACAGTACGCATGGGCATATTTGACTTTCTACTTTGTGCCCGTATGCCGGGCACTAAAAAGGGAGACAGCTCCTCTCCTTGGCTTCCCCCCATGATGCTGAGTCCTGAGACACAACACGCTTAGGAAAGGAGCTAAAGGTATCTTTCTTCTCTGATATTCTGCATCTGGTCTTGGTCATTTTCATCAAGTAGGGAGAAGTCTTCTGATTTGGAAAATAATCTCTGAGCACCTCCTACCCCCATGGATATGCCAGCAGTGTCGACTTTGGAAGCCCACCCTGGTGACCTTCCCCATCTGTGGGTGCCCTTGGCCTACGAATATCGAAGTCAGGAAGAAACAACTTGACTTCCATGTTTTTAAGCAGTTCGATTTTTATCCTTTTTCGCATCATGTTAAATCTTATGGTTCAATGGTACGAAGGGACAGTGCCATTGAATTATAAGAGGGCTGAAGCATTAAGACAGTCAAGGTGGGATACAAGCATAGTCACATGGAATGTTTGCTGGCTGTGTGTGCCAGGCACGATACTGGGCTTCGAGAATGCAGAGGTGGGCGAGACGTGATCCTGATCTCTTGGGCTCGCTGCTCGCCCGTAGCTTTTTGGGGGAAATGCCAACAAAGTGAACTTGACTTAGAGTCACCTGATCTGGATGTCAGAACCTCAATGAGGAAGCTACAGTGACTGCATCCATGAGAAGCTGAGGGTCTGGCAGAGTGGTACCCATGGGAATGAGAAGTAAGGACGGCATAAAAGATGCTAAACAAAAACCATGGGTTCTCCATCACCACAAATCCTTTCACGCGTACCTATATCATGTAGCACTATGCAAAAACCTGCACAGAGAGCACAGGCACAGGGACGGCTGAGTGCCTCAGTTGTTTAAGCACCTGGATCTTGATTTCAGCTCAGGTCATGATCTCCCGGTTCATGAGTTCGATCCCCACATCAGGCTCTGCGCTGACAGCACGGAACCAGCTTGGGATTCTCCTTCTCTTCCTCTCTCTCTACCCCTCCCCTCCCCTTTCTCTCAGAAAATAATAATAGTAATAATAAATAATGGCACAGACCTGACTGGTGCAGAATAGGCAAATAATCATTCAGATGACTACCCTCCCTTAAAGGGCTACAAATGCACTAAATCACCCATGAATGGACAATATTACCAGTTGTAGCTGTAAGAAGTTGTACTTCTAATAGTAGTTACATTTCAAAGAGCTGGAACTGCTGATAACTGGATTTATCGAGAAGGGAAGTTAAAATGCGAGAGACTGCCAGCCCTATTCCGTCCTAATAATTCTCACGAGACTCCAAGAACGGGTATTTCGGCAGCTCCTTGAAAGACAGAATCAAGTCATTTAGCTCAACTCAGATTAAGTACCAAACATCACGGTAAAAAATGCAAAGCCACATCTTCAGTGTGGTTTACAGCTCAGATCGACCCTCCTTCACTCACGCTTGGAGAGAAACCAGCTTAGGCAGATATCTTCTTTATGCTGGCTGAATGGGACGAAGAACTGAGAAACACGAAGGAAACGATGTCAGAGAGATGGGCCCTGACCTGGGAGAGATCAGGGGGACACTAACTCGAATTCAAGATTTTCATGAACTTATTTTAGACCTGCTTTCCATGAGGAAAACCATTGGCTGCAAACCTGAGTCACTGAGATTTTCAGATGCAAACGCATAGTTTGGGCCGGAGAGATAGCCGGCATGATCAAGTGGGTATGGAGAATGACCACCAATGGGAACCAAGATTTGGGTCCTAACGTCCAAGAACAGTTTTACTCCAAGGACGGCACTGGGTTTATTCCTGGAAGAACGCGCGAATTAAATTTCGACAAAGAACCCCCAATGATATTCCAGATTTCATGAATAGACCCTTCCACTCCTCACCCCTGCAGTTCGACACCTCCGTGGGCTCTCCAAACATCAACAAAAACTCCAAGGATTTGATGGAAAATGGTGTTAAGTCTCATGTTGTTTCAGGAATTTCCCAATATGCACTAAATTAACTTTGGGGCCATATGAGGCTGAGTGGTAGGAAATCGCTCCATTGGACACAGATGACAGACCTAATGTTCCCCACAGCTGTTGCGCACACATGAAATCAGATTGGGATTAACACTTACCTTCCCCGTGGTCACACCCGGATGGGATGGCTTCTCTGTAATGTACACCAAGCTTAGCTTACGTCTCCGAAACCACATGACCTCACAGGCCTCGGGAACATTTGATCCAGGAAATCTGAACCTGGGCGGGAATCATAAAGCATCAGGTACATGTTAAGCAGGAATTTATCTGCTTTTTGTCTGAAGTGGCCTCACATCCAGCCTTTGTCTGCCTCGAAGTGAAATATTTATAGGCAAGCTGCCTTCTAAGGCAGAGTTACAGATCTATGCAGGTTTGGTGTGAAATGTCTCTGCCCGTTGACCACCTGCTGAAACCCAAATTCCAAGTGCAACCAGACCTAAGCTCTTCTGTATCACCGCGAGTTTTAACACTGATACGAGGATGGTAACCCAAGTCGAATTTACAATGAAGTCCAGTTGGCCTGGCAGTGTAACCGCTTGTTGGCAAATATAGTAAAACTTACCAAATTTGTGCTCAAGTTCAGACCCCCAAAGACTTCTTTTGTCTTGCCTTGGGAAGAAGGGTAATTCTTGTAGTGAGGTTAAAATTGTACGACTTCTCCTTGACGTTGGAACTGTGGCTCAATCATTAAAGTACACTCACGGGGCACCTGGACGGCTCAGTCGGTGAACGTCCCACTTCGACTCAGATCATGGTCTCCCGGTTTGTGGGTTCGAGCCCCGCGTCGGGCTCTGTGCTGACCGCTCAGAGCCTGGAGCCTGCTGCGGATTCTGTATCTTCCTCTCTCTCTCCCCCTCCCTTGCTCATGCTCTGTCTCTCTCTGTCTCTCAAAAATAAATAAATGTTAAAAAAAAATTTTTTTAATACACTTACAACAGCGTCCTTGGAGGGTAGATTTGATTTTTAGAAATGGCCCAGGGTCATTCAGAGCTAAATCTGATGATTTAGGAAGGGGATCAAGTTGAGTGATATCCATGTATGTCAAAATGAGGTGTGACTTTTAATTAGTAGGGTGGATTTTGTGGTATGGCTTATACATATGGTCTTAAGGCAATTCCAAAACCTTTCTTTTTAATAATGCCTCTATTGTAGCAATTTGAAAGTTTAAATTCTGCAATGTTTACTCAAAAAAATGTTTTATTAACCTCCTATTACAGTTTGTATGTGGCCCAAATGAGGGCAAACATATGGAAAGCTATCAGAAACCCTTCCCTTTGGGGTTCATCACAAGGAACTGAGCAATTCAGCAGTCCTGACACCTAACTCTGAGGGTCTTCACTCTCAAAATTATTAGCTGGGGCCCCACGTTTCCTTACCTTTCTGTCTTAGGAAAGATCTACTAAACAGCTTTAAATTGCCTGTCACTATCCCACATGTATGGGTCATGCTTTGTAACAAAGGCCAGAAGACCAGTAGCTGAAACCCAGCTGAAGTTTATTTCTCTCTGATCCCATTCAAGGTGAAGCAGTTCAAGGCTGATAGGGCAGCTGCAGAATTTTGGAGATTGTTCTGGAAACCACATATGGCTTCCATCTTGTCATCCAAGATGGCTGCCCCAGAGCCAGCCAACATGCCCACATGTCAGCCAATGGGTAAAGAGGTAAGAGAGAGATCACCTTTCTTTTAAGGGTACAGACTGGAAGCTCTGTGCACTACTTTATCGCTCTTGTTTAGATGCTCCCAGCCAGACTTAAGTCAAAAACAAGCCTGGAAAAAAGAGATTGACTCCCAACCACAGACCCAGTTAAAACTTGTGATTTTGTTCTCAGAGTGAAAAAGAAAGAACGGATATTGGGTAAAACAGTCTCTGACACACAAAGTATGGCAGAGGTTTCTTTTCTTTTTTTTAAATGTTTATGTATTTTCGAGAGAGAGAGAAAGAGAGAGTGGGGGAGAAGCAGAGAGAGAGAGGGAGACACAGAATCCGAGGCAGGCTCCAGGCTCCGAGCTGTCAGCACAGAGCCCGATGTGAGGCTTGAACCCACGAGCCATGAGATCATGATCTGAGCCGAAGTCTGACGCTTAAGTCTGACGATTGAGCCACCCAGGTGCCCTGGAGGCAGAGTCTTCTTTAATGTGACCGATGGTTTTAGCTGTGCCTTGAGGAATTAGGGGAGGGAGAAACATCCAATGGGGAATGAGCAACGCAGCCAAGGACTCGTCATTAACTGACAAGAGCAGATAGTGGGGGGCATCTGGCCAAGGTGAGAAGGATTTGCAAGATGGCTACTTTGCTCAGGAAATCCCCAAACCAGTTACACTGAACCTGATGCTGTCTGTCCAGATGGGCACAGTCTATTGGCATGTAGCTGTTAAAGGAAAAGCAATCCCAGAAAACTAGAGCTCATTCTGACATGCCTGCTTTTTAACAAATGGTAACAGACCAGAAAGCGATCATGGTTAAGGGAGAGAATAATTTAAGAGCATGTGGGATTACTAGGAAATAAGTTGGAAGCAATCACCAAACTCCCTGTAGAACTTCCTTGGCAAGGGCTTGAGAGCTAGCACTCTAATTACTCCACAAAGTGGAAAGAGCATTTAATAAACTTAAGATCAAGAAATTCCACGGCATCTGGCCCCGTCACCACATTATGTGGATTGATGTCTTGACTCAGGAAATACCACTTGGCTGTCAGGCAGGATTTTTCTCCTCTGGCATCAGTCCCTTAATACTTCTGAGAATATCCCTCTCATCACTGAGATTCTTCAAGTAGTTGTGCACGGAAGCCCAGAACAGTGGGCTGACGATTGTTCTCAATGTGTATGTGTTCATCACCAGCGCTGCATGTGGCTTAGAGTACCCCTTACACAAGAAATGAAAGTCACGAGAGACGGTTCTCGATTATTCACCTCAGCAAACATCAAATATCAACTCCAACATCAAGTCAAAGTTGGTAAAGAGATACCCAAAGACGTACGCTCGCTTTCGGCTACTACTGAAAAGTCCAGCTGATGGGAAGATTTTCCGGAGGGCTGTGATTAAAAACTCAATTTCGCAGAAAGCCAACTGGTAGTCAAATCGTGGCAGGGCATCGAAATAATCCATGATATTCCAAGTCCTGTTTAAGGGGAAACTTTGGAGGAGAGGAAGGAGGAGGAGAAGGACAAAGAAGATGCTTTTAACAGTGTCGGAAAAGACAGGGTGCCACCAGTGAATCCGTGGGCCAGAAATGTTTAGGAAGTCTTCCGTGACACAAGACGGTTGGAATCAGATCGAACATATACCAACAGCCAACAACCAAAGGAGAAAATCCCAGCTCAGAAACTATGCAAAAGGAGTCTTCTTCCGGGGGAGAGGCAGTTCAGAGGGACTCTATGAAGTCAGAGCCAACAGTGACAGAAGCAGGTGAATCCAGCCAGTGTCATATGGTGCTTGCTGTCATGGCGGCATCCGGAGCGAATCCTCCTTCCTCCTTCGTCTTCTGTGCTGGTCAGAAGGTAGCCGTGGTAAGGGTGTCAGGGACAGAACAGTAACGACAACAACAAAATTCGGCAGCCCCAGAAGACACAAGGAAGACCCATACCCTGAAGACAAGCACCCCTTCCAACAACGTTGGGGGCTGATGGCTACAGAGCGTGAGGTTTCTTCTACCAGCGACGAAAATGTTCCGACGTTGACTGTCGTATGATGGCACAGCTCTAAGAGCCTTTGAACTGATCCTTTTAAATAGTTGTATGGTATATGAATCAGATCCCAATAAAGCTGTTATCAAATAAAAAGAGAGAAAGAAAGAAAGAAAGAAAGAAAGAAAGAAAGAAAGAAAGAAGTTTTGAGTAAACCAGTAATAGAAGAAAACATCGTAATCTAATAAAGGGTAACCATCAGCAAACTACAAAACAATCTGATTAAGCTTCCACTGAGATCAGATTAAGAGTAAACGAAAATTAGATCGTCAGTTCCCACCGCCACCCAAGACTGAACTTAGTGTATGGTCACATCGATGCGTTAAGAGAAGGAAGAGCAGAGATCTAAATATTGAGGAAGAGGGGGAGAAAACACTTTCAATATTTTCAGATGAATATTGTCTGTTTTGCAAATTTAGAAGGATCTGCCAAAAGCTATTAGACCCACAAAAGAGTAGAGCAGAACAGATGGGTATGATATCAACAGACAACTTTTTTTTAATATGTCAACTTGCGAGAAGACATTTTAGGAAAAAAACATTTTCGTTTACCATAACTATAGGAAACATGAAACCCCTAAAAGTTAATACATAAGACCCATATGCACAAAACTGTTAGAAAGCACCCACGGATGTGAAAGAACTAAATGAATGGAGAGATACATCATTTGTTGGACAAGAGAGTTTTATGTGGTAGAAGATTCGAGTTCTGCCCCAGTTAATATACAAATTCAAATAACTCTTATCTACATCACTGCGGAACTTTATGGGCTGTAACAAGCTAATTCGAAAGTTCACAAGGAAAAGAAAACATGCAAAAATAGCCAAAGACAAGTTTGCCCAAACAGAACGATGTAGGAGACAGAGCATATGCCATATTAGCTTCATAGAATTTGGATTTGCTGGTTTGCTTGACTTGCTTAGATCTTGTTTGGATCCTTTAGAAAGAGAACGGATTCATGTATCCCTTTGAACGTGTACTGCCACTTATCTTCCCCCAACACTTGTCTGGAATTATTTGATGCCGATAGTCATTTGATGGCACATCTTAACTTCTGAGCTGTGCTTTACAGGCGATGCGTTACTAAGGATTTGAGTTGGGGGGAGGGGGAGAAAAAAAAAAAAGAGAGCACCAGATCACAAGGGACACGACCAAAAGGCAGAAGGAATGAAGGAACTCTTTTGGAAGCCAGCGAGGGTGCGATTTTTCTACAATCCATTACCTGCACTGAAATCCAAAGGCAAAGTCGTCCTGGAGTTCAATGCCATGGTCTATCTTACCACCGCTATGCCTGATGGCCGTTGGTTGCACGGCTCTGATGGGGTTGAAGTCGTACCTTTATAAAACCTGCGTGCTTCTGGCCAGAAATCTTGTCTCATTCCCGGGCCTCGTGACCCCAGATGCCAGCAGGTGCTGGGTGTTTGGATGACTTTCGCGAAGCAGGCTAAGCCCTTCCGTTTTATTTGAAACAGATGCACAGAAGGGGCCTAAGAGGAAAACAGATTTCTTGGTTTATGAAAAGATTACCTTTTGTATACACAGTCACAAGAAACTAAGTATAAGTAAGCAATAAATGGAAGTGATCTGCGTTCCCAAGGCATTCTGTTCAGACCTCTATTATCACACTTGTCCGCAGTTATTTTAATTATTTGTTTGCGTGGACCAGCCTAGCCCTGGCCAAATCATAGACGCTCCACAAATATTTGTTGGAGAAATGAAACAGACAACAGAACTATTATCTCATCACTACACGTGTCCTTATTTTCAGTCTATTCTTTGAAGATGGATTTTCTGGTTAAAATCATCTGTGGGCGGTGAGGAGCCCTCAAACACCGACTCGGGGATGCCTTGCCCAAGCCACCCTTCCGCAACTTGACAAATTCCGGAAAGTTCCCTAACTCTGGGCCACTGTGTTTCTTTCAGCCTACACAGGGATTTCTTCACCCAGGGGCACACGGCATCCTGCGTTCGGGGACAATCCTCGAAGGTGAGCACCCACTCCCTTAATGGGGAGGTCGTTTTGCTCAGTGCTCTCTTTCGGTCCCTGGTCAAAAGATGCATGGTGACGTGTGGAGTTCTTGTTAACCTAGCTACAGTTTCATGTCCTCTAACTAGGCTACAGGTATCTCAGGACTGTTGAGGTTAACCTGCGGCCCCCAGGGCTCCTTACTCTGAAACCGTGGTCTTTGTCTCCCGGGTTTATTCACGCAGATTTCTCCCTCAGCGGCTTCATTGGCGGCCCTGGTTAACCACCCTTGCCCTCCTCCTGGATACCCATAGGGCTTCCTTCAGCCAACATTCCATGGACAGATTTCTTTAGAAGCAAACTCCGGCTTTCCAGGTTAAAATTGTTTCCAGTTTCCCATTAAAATACTTTCCAAAGGAGGAGAAAGGCAAGAAACTCGCAGTGCTATAAACCACAATCGACATGCAACAGAATATAATGCTTCAGGAGGGGTGTCCAGGAACTGAGGAGGCGAGGGGAGCCAGGTCGGGAAAATTCTATTCACAAGACGCTCTTTTCTCAGTATCCCTCCTTCCTGCCTTCCTATTATCTCACCAGAAAACAGGGCCTTCTAAGCCCACACCTTGAAGGAACTTGCAATGAACTCTTTATGTAACGAATAGCCTAAATGCAAAAATGAACACTTGTTTAGCAAAACATCCAGAAATCGTAATTACTGTTATTATTATTTTACAAACGTCGTGTGTTCAGCTACCTAGCTCCTGTCAGATGGATGGATATCTGAGCTGTCATTTGTCGCTATTCAAGTACGTCTGGGTGTCGGCAACCTCTTTAGGCCTTAAGGACCCTCAATGAGGCGAAATCATTCCTGGGGGACGTAAGGCATAGACAGGAGAGAAGGACAAGAAACAGTAAAGCATAAGGAACAGAAAACTAGACCTCATTTTCCTACTCAAATGCCGCCAATGGACACACACCTAACAGAAGTTCCAAAGCCTCTGACTGGTATAAGGAGGTTTGTGCATGATGAGACCCTGCCTCTCCCCACCCATCCCTCTGCTCTGGGACCTCTTTTCCTCCTGCTTTCCCTATTGCTCCCTGCCCCAGCCACGGTGACCTCCCTCCTTTCTATTCCAACATGACACCTTTACTCCTGCCTCAGGGCCTTTGCACTTGCCACGAACTCTGCCAAGAGCCCTTTCTTCCCCAGATGTGCACCGCCCCTGCTCCCTCACACTGCATTACACTCTACTCCTTACCAGCCTTACTTTTTCTTGGTAGCAACTTCTTACCACATACCTTTATGCATGTAAGGACATGAAGTACGTAGATAGGTAACTCTATCGACATGTCCTGCCTGCTGTCCCTACAGTATGGTTCCAAGCAGGCAAGGCCATTGAATTGTTCACTGCTGCCCTTCTTTTGCTGGAACAGTGCCTGCTGTTCAACAAATATTTGTTACATTAATGAATAAATCAGTAATAGGAGAGAGAAAGCATTTCCTGACTATGTTACACACCAACCTATTCAACCCTTGCAGTTATGGGTCCATTCCTATGGTTCTACAGTATTCCGTTGTGTGCCTCCTGCAGAGTTTCTGTATCCGTGCCATTGTTGGGGAACACAGTGGTTTCCACATTTTGACTATTACAAATGATGCCGCTATGAATATTCTAGCATATGTCTTTTGGTGAATCTGTGTATGCATTCCTGTTGGGTATATTCCTATGAATCAACCCGCTGAGTCATAGAGCATGTATATGGTTAGCTTGAGTCAATATTACGAAACATTTTCACATGCTGGTTTTCAGTGGCATTTCCCATTTAATGAAGTTGAGCACCTTTTCTATAATTAATGGCCATTTAGATATTTTCTTTTCTGAATTGTCTGGGGAAGTCCTTTCCCCATTTGTCTACTGGACTTTCTCATCTTTTCTTACCGACTCATTGGATGTCTTTTTATTTTTCTGGTGAAAGTCCTTTGCTGGGTGACTGAAAATGATAGGAGAGAGAGAGAGAGAGAGAGAGAAAGTGAGAGGCAGAAAGAGGGACAGAGAATTTCTTCTCACTCTATTTGTGGACTTTTCATTATTTTTATGGTCCCTTTTTTTTAAAAAAAAAAAGTTGTTAAGTTTGAAAATAGTTCCATTTATTTTTTTCCCCTTAAGGCAAGCACTTTTTGTATTCTGGTTCAAAAAAATATTTTCCTACATCAAGGTCATGAAGGTGTTCTCTTGAGATGCTTTTTTCCTAAAAGCTTTATTGTTTTACCTTTCACATTTAAATCTGTAATCCATCTGGAACTGATTTTGTGTATGGTGTGAGTTAGGGGTCAAGATACTTTTCTTTTCCATATGGCTACCCAGTTGACCCAGCACCATACTGATAAATCCCCTCTTATTTTTTTTCAACCTATTATTTCCACTGATCAGGAAATTTATAAAATGTCATGTCACCATCCGATATATTTACTATGTTCGATGGATTTAATAAGCATACACTTTCTTCCCCCCCCCCCCCCCCCGAATCCAAAATGCTTAAAATATTCAAAAGGACCAGGCCTTATATTGTCCCTATGTCAGGCCACTCAGGAATGTCCTCTAGGTACACACTGCTAAATTCAACAGTTAAGTTTGGCAATACAGATGATAAGTCAGTTACCCGTACACCATCCAGCTGTATTTACTTCTCGACTTGTCTTTTAGACATGCTTTAGGTCATCGATATACTTTCCCAAAGTTAATCTTAAAGCTCAGAATAACACCCAGTTAACCATCTGACAGCACAGTAAAATCTTCCGGATCCAGAAAGCAAATCTTCCCATTGAGCTTAAATTGTGCCTGATCCTTGAAAAATAAGAAAATCCAACAAACTCCTAGCCAAGGACAACACCCTGGACCCTACTCCTTAACCGCCACTGTTAATGCATACCTGCCATAGGAACACTTGTCAAACAAGTGTCTGGTGTCCTCACCCCACTCTTGTGGCAAGTTGATGTTCTTTGGGGACCTTTTTGGGGAACGATTACCACCTTTAGTCTGTGTGCTCTGGGGTAAGTTGACTCCACCCTATTCTCCAACGGGTAGGATCCATTACTTAGACCAAAGCCAGTTGGCACACTTTTTTTCTATAAAAGGCCAGATAGTAAATATTTTAGGCTTTGCAGGCCATAAAGTCTCTGATGTAACTCCTTAAATCTGCCATTGCAGCTCAAAACAGACATAGACTACACATAAACAAAGAAGTGCAGCTGGGTTCCAAAAACACTTTAGTTGCAAAAAAGACATAGTTTGCCAACCCCAGACCTAGACTATGCTAGTCAGCATATTTCATACCGTTGGGCCACAGTGACTGGTTAAGTCAGGCCACTTAGGACCAGTGAGCCTCCATTCTGGGACTCTGAGACGTGGGGGGTACAGAAGCTCCCTTCCCTTGGATTCGACATCGTGAACATGCAAGGCTCAATCTTCTGGGGACACAACAAGACACCTTGGAATGGAGACTTCAAAGAGGAAGTAGAGGAGGAAGGATAGACTCTAACTGCATCCTTTAAACTGTGGATCTAGAAACACAAAATGGCGTCATGTGCCACACAAACACGCGTCTCCCTTTTTTGTTTTTCTTCGTCTACTTCGGTTTATGTTTTCTAGTCCTTGCAACTACAAGGGATATGTCGGACACCCACGTCAACCCCCAATCCAGATCTCCCACATTCTGCTTACCAATCAGGACCCTAGAGGCTTCAATGTCAGTCCCCACGTCCATCCTGATCAAATCCCACCAACTTTCTCTAACTTTGGTTAGCCAGGCGAAGCCTTACCTATTCTATAAAGCTCATTGAACGCACTGAGATGAAAGAAATCTCCTTTATCACCTATAGTTGATAAAGGTGTTGTGGCAAATGTATTTATAAGGCAGGAGATGTTAGTGAAAATTATCAAGATGGTGACTTCTTTGAGGTGTTAACCACGACGTTTGTGCAAAATGGGTTTTAGTGGTAGGACCTTAGGGAAGGGAAGGTAGACGTTTTAAGAAAAGATCTCTCCCCATAACACATGTGGGTCACGTTGTTCATGGCCCACCAGACTGCCGTCTCTACACTCTTTCCCTATGGCCACACACCTGGTTTTGCTCAGGTTGTGGGGAAAGGGCCCTGCTCTCAGGCAAAGCACCCCCTCTGCCAAACCTGGGGACACAGCAGTCATGACAATCCCTCTCCTGCAGTGGAGGCTGGGGGTGGGGGTGGGGGAGTCCATATAACACATTTCTGAACAATAGGTCCTGGGAAGTCTGGAATATAGGCTTCTGGGAAGGATTTCCCACGAAGACTAAGAAGACAAAGCTTTAGGAGAGGCAAATCCTTGCTTCTACCCCTTCCTTCCTACTTGGGATGCCAGTGTAGGGACAAATGACTGGTGTCACTGCAGCCACCTTGTGATCATGAGGAAGAGAACAAGAGTACCACAGAGGGGCTGGCCCAGCATGCTGCCATGACTGCTGTGCCAGGTCAAGCCCACTGGTTCTTCTTATACATGATGATTCCTCATCTTCACGGACAGAGCCACCATTGGCACCACTGGAAGGTGGCCCGTGACTTTCTGTTACTTGCGGCTCAAAGTATTACTGACACATCAGAAATTCAGGGGCATGCTTAGCGCTGCACTAAGCAGGGCTCCCCAAATCTGGGGGAGGGGTCCTGAAGTAGATCCAGACAGATTATTAGGAAATAAGACCATAAGCTGCAGGCCTTTGAACCTATACCAAAGGGCCACACCTTACTTCCACCTTTCCATTCTATTTGTACCTCCTCCTGCCACACCCCACTCCAATCATGCCTCCAATTTGATGGGCCCCCCACCAACCTTCCCCATCTCCATTCAGCCGGCCCAAGAGATAGATATGTCAGCTGGCCAAGAGCAGTGTAGCTTATTCCTGAAGGCCAAGGGCTGCACGTGTCAAAGACAACAAAGGCTGTCACAGAACAAACACGAAGTAGGAACAAGACGTCAGGGGATGGTGAGAGCCAAGGAAGAGCCCAGGGTGCCTGCCCTGCCTGACTAAGCTGACCAAGGAAACACATGCAGAGCAGTTGGCCTGTAGGCTCTCTGTCATCGCCAATTAAGGTCATCGCCAATTAAGGTGCTCATATAACGTATGTCCAAACTAGAACACTTAGGGGAGTGCAAAGACGAACCAATAGCAGCTCCCCCAGGACAACAGAGATAAGCCGGGCGTGCCCCCAGGCAACCCAACAGTAATAACAATATTCCCACGAGGAAGGCAAGGTTGGGTTCATTTTTAATCGAGTTCTATTGGGGGCCAGGGGGAAGAACTCAGCCAGTTCAGGCCCCTCCTCGTATCCAAGGAGAAGAGAGCCACATGGAACCCAGCCTGACAACCACATAACACAGCACGAGGTCCAGAGACATCGTTAGGCGGGCGTGGTCAAAGAGGTGCCCCTTGTGATGGCCAACGCCGTGCTTTTCTGACTCCACCTCCCCCCCACCCCCAGGTCTCTCCGAGGCCTTTCGAGAGGCATTTCCAGGATGGCGGCTGCTTCTTCCGAGCCCTGGTTGTTCTGAGGCCCCTTAAGTGAACATGGCAGCAACACGCTGTGCAAACAAGCAGACTGTGGTCTTGGAAGGTTTTCCGAGCCAGCCATGTGCACAGCAGCCCTCAGTCCCAACTTGAGAGGGCTCCCTCTCAAGTACGGGGGGCTTTGTTCCACAGCAGATGTCAAAAGGAGCCCTCAACGTCAGAGCCATGCAAGCCCACAAGTGGCGAGCCCTGGCAGAGACCAAGGCATTCCAGGACCGCCCCTCCCACCTGGAGCCACACCTCCTGCCCACACAGGGGGTCCTTTGATGATTTCAGAGCTGGAAAGGCCAATCTGTTAAGGCTATCCCCCCCCCCATTCTTTCCATTACCACGTCTCATCCCTAGAACTATTTCAGCTGCCGCAAGCCTAGAGAACCCCATAAAGGGAAATAAATGCGGGCGTTCAACATAGGGAATGAAGAGGCTGAGGACCTTCGTTATCGAAAGCTGACATCACTTTACCCCATGACTTTCACAGCAGTCAGAGCGTAACAGCGATTGCCTCTTGTGGAACGAAGAACCATGAAACTCAGCGAGAGCATAAACTGCATCTTAGCGATGCATCACGAAACGCCTATCCTCTGTCGCCGTGGTGGGTACACTGTAGGTGCTCAATGAACGGTTCTTGGGTAGTCTGAAGTGTGCAACCTTAGAAGCAAAGTTTTCATTTTTTTTTAATGTTTATTTTTGAGCAAGAGAGAGAGAGAGAGAGAGAGTGCCAGTGAGGGAGGGGCAGAGAGAGAGGAAGACACAGAACCCGAAGCAGGTCCCAGGCTCCGAGCCGTCAGCACGGAGCCCGACGCAGGGCTTGAACTCACAAACCACAAGATCACGATCTAAGCTGGCCGCTTAACCAACTGAGCCACCGGGGCGCCCCTAGAAGCACAAAATTGTAAAGGGCGGAGCCACATACGGTCCCCTCTACCTCTCTCTTCTGCCTCCACATAAAGGAAGCATCGGTGTTACACCTGCTCGATGCACATCTTTAGCTGCGCTCTTTTCAAACTGATTTCGGCCAACCGCTCTCGACCCAAAGCCGGTGGTCAGCCAGGCAAGGTAACAGGAAGGTGAGGGGAGAGGGGGAGGGAGCAGGGCTTCCCAGAAACACATCATTCCAAGGTCCATCACCAAGGGGGGGTGCAGCTTGCATATTTGCATTTCAATAGAGCAGAAACCATCCCTCCACGGTGTTTTCCCAGACTCTCTGGAGCTCCTTCTAATAGCTTGATTAATCATTTCAAGCTCAGCGTCTACCTTGTGCTGGAGGGAAGTGGTGGGAAAGGGTCAGGAGGTGTAGGAATGGAGGGAGGCGCACAGCAAAATCAGGACACAGCAGCACCTCGGAGGAAAACCAGAGCCAAAGTGTTGCTGTCGGGTGTCCTGAAACCTTGGTTTACCTGTCCTTCTTCCCTGAGAAGAACAACATTGGGAGAGCTGTTTTTTCATAATGTAACATCAAAGATGAATTCCGGAACTTGTAACAAATGCTATGGGGGGGGGGGGGGAATAAGCCCTGAGGATGCAGCCAAGGCTCGTAGTTAACAAACGTCAAAAAAAAAAAAAAAAAAAAAACTGTCAGCGGCCACGGCTCGTCTCCACAACACATTCCCATGAGACGCTGGGAAGAATCCAGTGGCCACCAAGACAAGGACAGGTCCCAGGTGTCTTTAGTGCTAGGTAAGTCATCTGTCGCTCCAACTTCCTGTGGCAACAGACAAGGCTTCTCCCCTCGCTCTTTGTTTTTAATCGCGGTGAAATTCACATAACCTAAAATTGCCCGTTTGAAAGTGAACAATTCAATGGCATTTAGGGCATATTCACAACGTGGTGCAAGTCTCACCTCTCTCTAGTTCAAGGGCATTTTCATCACCCCCAGAGGAGACCCCGTAGCCATGGAGTATCAGTCCCCGTAATCCCTGCCCCACCCCCAGCCACTGGCAACCACCAAGGTGTTCTCTGCGTCTATGGAGGTACCTATTCTGGGTGTTTCATAAATGAAATCGTGCAACATCCGACTTTTGTGTTCCAGCTTCTTTCATTTAACATAATGTTTTAGAGGCTGATCCCCACTGTAGGATAGATCAGCACCTCACTCCTTTTATATGACTATTCATCATATTCCACTGGATGGAGATGCCACATGCTGTTCATCTATTCATCTGTTGATGGACGCTTGAGTCGTTTCCACTTTTTGGCCGTCGTCAACAGGCTGCTACGAACATCTGTACACAAGTATTTGCTTGAACATCTGTTTTCGATTCTTCGGGGTATATACGTGGAAGTGGAATTGCTGGGTCATGTTATAATTCTCTATTTAACTTCCTGAGCCACCAATAGGCAAGCTTTCCACGAGTCAGTAAGGGAAATTGCCGTGAACCGTCTTACGGAACACGTATTAGTGAAAGGGACTGGTGATTCACAGAGGTCAGAGATGCTTCCCTGTCCTCTGAGGCCGCTGATGTCACCAGAAAGGGAGATCAAGGAAACAGGATGGGAAATAACAATACAAACACTGGACAATACACTGGATACAATACACTGGATAGTTTGAGTGTCCGTGAAAGAAATAATTTCTCTAAAGATCTGCAGGAAGAGAAAAACCCTAGAGCTAGACACCCACTGAAGTGTCTCAACGCCTCGAATACAAAGGAAACCTGCAGGGGAAGCAACCTTGGGAACTTTGACCTTAGGAATGGCAGTTTCATTGGGGGCAGTGGCCCTGAGCAGAACTGGGGAGGCAGGTGTTCCCTTTCATTGGGGGAATGTGGGGAGGGGGGCTTCCTGAGGGGTCAGACTGGAGAGACAGATTGGAACCTGATGGTGGGGGCCCCAGGAGCTGAGCAATAGTGAGTACGAAATGGGAAGCTATCAAAGGCAAGGAGAGCAAGGAGGAGAAGCTTGTGCTCAGTGGGATTTTAGACGAAAAGGAAACAGAAGAGACGAACGAGAGCTTTATTGCAATACCCCAGGCGTGATGTGATGAGGGCATCGCGGAGGATATACCATGGGAACAGAAAGCAAGCAAGAATCATAATAAAAAGAGAAAGTGTTCTCATAAAGCATCTGCAAAACTTGGTGATGGATCAGAAGAGGTCAGAAGGAAAAGAAAAGGGACAAGTCCAAGGTCTCAAACCTCAAACACTGGGATATGGCAAGACTGTGAGAACGTTTGGGGGACCTAGGTGGCTCAGTCGGTTAAGCATCCGACTCTTGGTTTCGGCTCGGGTCATGATTTCACAGTTTCATGAGCTTGAGCCCCACATTGGGCTCTGTGCTGACCTACTTTGGGTTCTCTCCCTCTCCCTCTCTCTATGCCCCTCCCATGCTCATGCGCTGTCTCTGTCTCTCTCAGAATAAGCAAATACACTTAAAAAAAAAAAAAAGACTCTGAGAAAGTTTGAAATCCCAATTTCACCATCACAAAGGTAGTGATTTTCAATCAACCAAGTGACTCTGCCCTTCCATTAAATTATTAAATTACTTATTATTTAATGAGATTAAGTAATCGTTAAGTTACCACATTAAAAGATTAAATTATTAATTAAATGGTTGACTTATTAAATTATTAAGTTATTGACTATTCTCCCAATGGCACCCACAATTTGAGCTGCATCACAGAGAGCAAACAATACCAAATTGGACTTTCTGAATGAGGACGGGGCTTTGTTTCCTTGTGCCCTATGAAACTACTGACATTAAAGTCCGTAAATCTGGATACCCACTCAAGTATCCCATCTCTCCTGACGCTAAGAATATTCCAGGAAAAAAAAAAACCTTTGGGAAGTTTGACTTTATAAATATGTGACAGCAAAGCTAACTCAAAATAAACAAAAATGCCTACGGACCTGCTAACGATCCAGTGCAGTTCCTAGAGGAACATGTGTTGCTTCCATTCAGAGCAATGTGATCTTGTTAAGATCTTGTTCTAAACTCTCACTTTCAACAGTGCCATGTAAAACCTTAAAACATGAGAGCCTGCCCCAGCACCTGTGCCTCAGACACCTCAGAAGCAAGCCTATAGAAGACAGAGGGCTAATAGAAGACGGGTAGATTCGCCTACATAAAAATTCTAAGCATCTCCACACTGCAAAACAACATTAATCATATCAGAAAGCAAGCACCAAACTGAGAAGAATATTTGCAACATACATAGCAGGCAAAAAGGTAACACCATCCTTACATATCACAAGAAAAAGGAAAGTACCAGATTTAAACAAGAAATGAGCAAAAATATGAACAGGCAATTCACAGAAGGAAAAATACAAATGGCCAAAGGGTATCGAAAAGGGTTCCCCCGATTTGTAACCAAAGTTCAAATAATGAATGCCATTTTCATCTGGTACACTGGCAAGATTTTGAAACATTTAAAAGAGGATTAAAGATCCCTACTTGGCCAGGAGACTGATAAGTAGACATGTTTATATACCACTAATGGAAGTGTGAATTGCGACAGTTTTTCTAGATTCACTTTGGTAAGACGTTGCAAATGCCTTGAATAGTGAGTGGGCCTGCCCTTTATTCCAATTCTGCACTGAGAGATTTATGCCAAGGAAAATAGCCTAGATGTTCATCAAACACAGTGTGAAACTACAAGTGGCCTAAATGTTAATAAAAAAAAAAAATTAAAAAATTAAAACACTGGGGTGCCCGGGGGGCTCATCGATTAAGCATCTGACTTCGGCTCAGGTCAGGATCTCATTGTTCGTGAGATTGAGCCCCACACCGGGCTCTGTGCTGACAGCTCGGAGCCTGGAACCTGCTTTGGATTCTGTGTCTCCCTCGCTCTCTGCCCCTCCCCACCTTGTGCTCCATCTCTCTCTGTCTCTCAAAATAAATAAACTTAAAGAAAAAAACCACTGATTCTAAAAAGTAAGGTAGATCCATATGATGATACACTATGTAGCCATTAAACACTGTGGTGGTGTTTGCGTTTATATATTGACATGCTAAGACGCATGTAATACAGCAATAGTTTTGTAATGGAAGCTACGGAAAAGTAAGTGCATTATGATCCCACTTCTACTAAAAATATAAATATTTGTGGATACGGATACATTCTTACGGGGCTTATGGAAAGAAAAAGTGCCCGGAAGGCTATCTGCTAAAATGTTAGCAGTAATCTGTGGATGGAGGGGTTATGAATCGTTTCTTTTCTAATACTTCCTCAAGAAATACAGACTTGTTGGGGTGCATGGGTGACTCAGTCAGTTAAGTGTCTGACTCTTGACTCCGGCTCAGGTCATGATCTCGTGGCTCAGGAGATCGAGCCCTATGCCGGGCTCTACGCTGGCAGCACGGGGCCCGCTTGAGATTCCGTCTCTCCCTCTCTCTGCCCCTCCCCTGCTCGCATGCTCGCTGGCGCTCTCCCTCCCTCTCTCTCTCTCTCTCTCAAAATAAACATTAAAAAAAAAAAAATACAAACTCGTCTAATAAAACTACTAATGAAAAATAACCATGAAAGCAAACAGAAAAGGCTAGAACGCGACCTTAATTCTGATTCTGCGACAGGCCTACCAGCACCATTTTGGACCCAGCAGGCCACGTCCGGTCTCGGACCAGCCACACACTGTGTCAGCAGTCTTTTCAGGCTGGAAGGGGTCCATTATCGTCTCTCTCGCAGACAAAATTTCGCTGGCCCACCATTCGCCTCTCCCTCTAGGCCTTCTCTTCTAAACAAATATTGACACTAAGGGAGGGCAGAGTTCCTTACTAATGAATTGTGTTCCTGTCAGGGCAGCTGGGGGACGGGCTGCAGCGTCAACATCTGTGCCTCGGAAACTGCTCCCCCAGGAAGTGGAAAGGACCTCACAGTAGGCCGCGCTCCACGGGCAGGTAGAATTCCCTCAGAAACTGCAGGGTTCAGCTTCGTGGGTTGGGAAGGTTTATGACCACAGCCCGGTCAGTTTGCACACCTGGGAATTTGATGTGTCTTCCCACAAGAGTTTTTGAAAAGTTCTGGAAATAAAGTCAGCCCGTGCAATGGGGAAACCTCGAGAGCTGCGGGGCGCCAGGAGGGTGCGTGTCCCGTAACACGGGAGAAGGGCATACCAAGTGGCTGTCGAAGATTGGGGAAGGGTCCCTTGATCTTAAACGTGGGTTATTTCCACAACCAGGGTCAGCTTCCCCCCCCCCCAAAGCATTTCCCCACACGCCAGGGGTGCCTCTGAGAGGCATCACTCTGCCAGGAAGGAACTTACCCCTCTGGGGGTGCCAAAGAACATGCCAATCAAGCCCTCCCAAACATGGCGGTAAGAACGCTGGGGGGTATCAGAGGCTATGACATGGGCTTCCCAGCCCCTCAGTCATACCCTTTGGTGGGACATGTCCCTGCTCACTGTCAGACCAGCCTAGGAAGCCACTTCTTTTGGACTTGTTTCCTTTTAGGGATCTGACACTATTGCTCTGTTACCCAGGGGGGGGGGATCTGCCCAAGGATCTCTGAGGACCCCAGATATCACATGTCCTGAGAATAATTCATAAAACCGGAGCTCGACAACATCAGAGCCAGGAAGAACCCGAGGGAAGGTCTGACCCCCATCTGTTTTCCCCTCGTGGAGGGGGGTGGGGGGGGTGGGGAGGGAAACCGGGAGGCGGACGGGGGAAGCGACTGCCTGTAAGGTCACAACACGTCGGCGCGGACCTGGTCCTGGAACCTACATCTCCTCGTTCCCGGCTGCTTCCTCCACGGCCTTGCTGCTCACCACGTGGCTGGTGACCCAGAGGCATCAGCAGCCCCGGCGAGCTGGTTAGAGGAGTCGAATCTTCTCCGAGCATCGCCACAGAGTCTCTGAATCCGAATCGGAATTTCAATAAGATTCCGAGTCGCTGAGGCTGGTGGCTCTTAAACTTTAAGGCCTTATCAGCATCCCTAGGAACGCCTGTAGAACACCGCTCGCTGGGCCGCTCGCTTAGAGTTTCTGAGTCAGTACGTGGGGCGGGCTCAGAGACGCTGCCTTTTCAACAAGTTCCCCGGGGTGATTCTGGTGCAGGTGACCGAAGGACCACGCTTGGAGAACTTCAAGTGTCTTCACTGCACGCCGTTGGCAGTCAACACCGCGGGGAAGGAGGGCGGCCTGCCAAACAGGCAGCCTGAGGCCATGGGCTGGCCTGCTGCTGGGGGCCCCCGACCCCCTGAGAAGCCAAGAGCAATGAGGGTAAGAAAAAACTCAGGGGCATCCTTTTCCGACCACCCAGGGTTTCCGCTGGGTCTGCTCTCAGAGCCTGGCTCCGCTGTCCTAACACAGGGGGCGAGGGGTGCGCCTTCCCACAGAACCTCCACGGGCGTGATGCGGTCATCGCCAGAAAAACGTCTCGAATTTGAGTCAGGCTTTTGACTTTTCACTGATTGCTTCCCTGGATCCCCTCCACGAGTGGGGGAAGTGAGCAGGTCAGGTATGATTGACCCCCCTTGCAAATGAGCAAAACCACCAGGGGAGGGAGTGAAAAGGGCACTCGCCTAATGGCTCACAAAAGTAGAATGGAAAACCATTTCTCAATTCTTACTTCATTAATTTTCCCCTGCAGGAATTCATTGCCCTTTTGGGTTCTATTGGAGTGAGTACGGCCAAGGTGTTTCTGATCGCACTCCAGGTGGGGCAGGTGCATGGCTATTCCAGATGAGGAGGAAAGAACCAGTCCTCTCATTTTACACATGAAAAAAAAAAAAAGACACACACGGGGCACCTGGGTGGCTCAGTAGGTTGAGCGTCAGACTTCAGCTCAGGTCATGATCTCATGGTTTGTGAGTTCAAGCCCCGCGTTGGGCTCCGTGCTGACAGCTCAGAGCCTGGAGCCTGCTTCAGATTCTGTCTCCTTCTCCCTCTCTCTCTCTCTCTCTCCCTCAAAAGGAAATAAACATTAAAAAAAAAAAGACACACAAATATACCACAAATATACACAAAGCAATTAAGTGACTTTCCCAAAGCCATGGTGCTGAAAACATATTGAGCTCAGTATCAATGCCCAAAGGATCAAAGGCTTTCAAGGGAGAGATCATCCCCAACAAGACAAAATCTGGTACTAATTTAAAAAGCGCTGTGCTCCAAAAAGTGCAGTTTTAAGTCCATTTCTTAAAGTTTAAAGTGCCTACAAAGCACTCAGGATATAGAAAATTAATGCATTTCTTTGAAAACTATAATGATGTAAATGGCGGGGATCTTTTGCAGGCCAGCCCAATAAAACCCAGCATCACGCACAAGATACCTGAAATATCATTTACCTCTCTGGCAGTGTTTTTGGATCGCAGTCAAACTTCTAATTCAAAGCATGTGACTCGGGGCTTCCTCCTTATTGTCTCACACTGTGATTGAGATTTCAGCTGAGATTGAGATCGTCTGAGGACTCGTCTGTCTTCTCCTGTTGAAGGCAAACAAGGAGGAATTTTGTCTCTCTTATTCATCGTTGTACCCCTGGTGCAATGCCTGATACATAAAGATATTTAATAAGTGAGTAAGTAAATGCCATTCCTTGGGCCTGGATGCTCTTTGATGGGCTGAGTCTAACTCCCAGTCATGAAGCCAGGCTCCGTTGGCTCTCTTCATCAAAGTCAAATACCCACTAAAGTCATGTGTTCCCTGTGACGCCCCGTACTACCCCGGTCAAGCAATGACCGCACTGTGTTTTAAATGCTTCTCACCTCCCTCAAGCATCCTTTTTCGAGACTACACCCACACGCCCAGACCCTCAAATTCGCTTTTTCAGTCTCTCATTCTTAACATTCAGCAGATACAAGGCAAACATCTAAGACTGAGACTAAAGCAAACAACTGAAAACAGCATCCATGAAATAAAGTGCAGGGAGAAGACGGCTTCGGGAATACAATAGAACATCCTCAAAGAAGAATGTTAGAAAAGTATCGCTTCTATGATCTAGGTGTGAACAGGGACACAGGAGCCTACATTTAAATAAAGAAACATTCAAAGAATAAAAGAGAGGTCTTGGTAACTAAAAATGCGACATTAGAAATTAGAGTCTCAAGCTGGTGCAGCCACTCTGGAAAGTGTGGAGGTTCCTCAAAAAACTAAAAACAGAACTACCCTACGACCCAGCAATTGCACTACCAGGCATTTATCCACGGGGTACAGGTGTGCTGTTTTGAAGGGACACATGCACCCCCATGTTTATAGCAGCACTATCGACAACAGCCAAAGTATGGAAAGAGTCCACATGTCCGTCAGTGGATGAATGGATAAAGGAGATGTGGTCTATATATACAATGGAGTATTACTCGGCCATCAAAAAGAATGAAATCTTGCCATTTGCAACTACGTGGATGGAACCGGAGGGGATTATGCTAAGTGAAATGAGTCAGTCAGAGAAAGACAAAAATCATATGACTTCACTCAGATGAGGACTGTAAGAGACAAAACAGATGAACATAAGGGAAGGGAAACAAAAAGAATATAAAAACAGGGAGGGGGACAGGACAGAAGAGACTCATAAATATGGAGAACAAACTGAGGGTTACTGGAGGGGTTGGGGGGGGGATGGGCTCAATGGGGGAGGGGTGCTAAGGAATCTACTCCTGAAATCATTGTTGCGCTAGACGCTAATTTGGATGTAAATTTTAAAAATACAATACAATACAATCAAAAAACAAAAAAAGAAATTAGAATCTCAATAGAAAGTTTGGAAGATGAACTTGTAGATGTCACCTAGTAAAGGGACGAAGAGGAAACAACAAAGAAGAAAAGAGAAGAAAATTAGCAGAGTAGTCCATGGGATCCAACATGGAAAACCCTGGAGTTTCAGAAAGAAGCAGATAGAACACAGTAGAGAATCCGTACCATCAGAAACAAGATCAGTAAACTTTTGCAGACCAGACCTGAGAAATATAAGTTTCAAAATGAAAAAGGTACATTTGAAGACAATTATCGTGAAGTTTCAGAACATACCTGACAAAGCCTACAAACTTCCAGAGAGAAAGAGTTAAATTGCATTCAAGGGTCAGGGTTTCAATGGCCTTGAACTTCTCAACGGCAACACTGAAAGAACGCCAAAGAGCGATGTTCTCAAACTTCCGAGAGATGAGTCCCCATTCAGAATTCCACATACAGCAAATTGGTCATCCGAAAACAGGTGTGATACAGAAATTTTTGCACGTGATAGTTCAAAATAGTAATTCAAAATTCATGTCAAAATATTAATATTAGTGTTGTTAGACTTAATATTTCAAAAACTTTCCTTCCCGTGGATTTCCTTAAGAGGATTTTCTCCACGAAAACAAGGAGATCCAGGATCACAGAAAGTAGGAAATTTAACACGGGAATGGAGCGATGGCAAGTTCCAGAATTGTGTGAAAGAAAACTTCAGTGTAATAGCCGTGGGCCACATCTAGATGCTAATTGGTCCCAAAGGGGCAGACTCAAGAGACATGTACGTTGAAAGTCTTCATGACCATGCATTCCACTGTCATCACCTCAACGTGAACGATTACTGGAGGCTATACGTCACTGGAACAAAGGAGCTAAAACATGAGATCCAAGGAACAGAGACTTCAACCCAGAAGTGAGACAAAGAGAATTACAATAGTTACAGCAAAGAGAAGTCCCAGGATGATGGTGGTGGAGTTCAGATAGGAAAAAAAGAGAGAGAGAGAAATAGATCTCAGAAAAAAATTTGAAACAGATAAATTCCCAACATAATTGACCATGTAAAATTTTTTTCTGAGAATATTCAGGAAGAAGTGTCTATATTGTGGGGGGGGGGGGGGAGGAGGGGAGAGATTTAGCAATGCATACAAAGAAAACCAAACAATTAAAAACAAATATGAGGGGTGCCTGGGTGGCTCAGTCGGTTGAACATCTGACTCTTGATTTTGGCTCAGGTCATGATCTCATGGTTCATGGGTCTGAGCCCCGCATCAGGCTCTGTGCTGACAGCTCGGAGCCTGCAGCCTGCTTCAGATTGTGTCTCTGTCTCTCTCTGCCCCTCCCTTGCTCTCTGTCTCTCAAAAATAAACAAACATTAAAACATTTTTGAAAAGATGTTAAGACAAGAAAATTCTTAAGGTAAAGTTATTTCATAAGCTAGGACAAGCTTACAGTCTCTACTGACCCTTTTGAGAGTTTGTCCCCTAGTGAGCCCCATACCATAACAAAGTCATATCTGATTTGGGGCAGATGGCTCACTGCCACAGGGAGGCAGGAGCAGTAATCAAAGAAGAGACAAGAAATAGGACTGAGGTCACCTCAAGCTCCTAACTCCGGGTCCCACTCATCACGTACAAGGGGTCAGCACAACGTGCACCAGCGACGAGAGGGCATCTCCAAAGACAGAAGGATCTCTCCACGTGGCCCTCTGCCACTGGCCGCTGCCTCCCCACTGTGGTGAGAGCTGCCTTGAGCAGCCATTATGACCAGTGGTCTTGGGCAAACACCAATGGAGTAGACTTCTTTGTACTCCTGGGTTCGAGGGACAACATGGAGTGATGAGGTGTTTCCCAATTAACAGTCACATACACAATTTTTGTGACACCTGGGGACCACCTGTATTAGAATATACAAAGATTAGTGTTTTGGGTTAGATCAGACGACCTCTTTAATACTTAACTATACTACTTTAAAGGTTTTTTTAACGTTTATTCATTTTTTGAGAGACAGAGAGAGACGGAGTATGAGGGGGGTAGGGGCGGAGAGAGAGGGAGACACAGAATCGGAAGCCAGGTCCGGGCTCTGAACCGAGAAGACAGAGCCCGACGCGGGGCTCGAACCCACGAACCGTGAGATCACGACCTGAGCCGAAGTCAGACGTTTAATCGACTGAGCCACCCAGGCGCCCCTTAACTATATTACTTTAAAAGGGTAGATGTGTGATATGGCCATAAAGAGAGAACCAGCATCCCATTCTGTGGTAACCAGCCTCTGAAATGGCCCCGAATGATTCTTCACCGCTGGTATCCACGCTTCCATATGTTCCTCTCCCACCCTGAGGAGGGCGATCTACATAACCCGTAGGATCCTGGAGGAAGATGAACCGTGAATTATTTTCTTAATGTATGTTTATTTATTTTTGAGCGGGTGGGGAGGGTGCAGGCAGAGGAGGGGCAGAGAGAGAGGGAAAGAGAGACTCCCAAGCAGGCTCTGCATTGTCAGCACAGAGCCCCACTCGAGGCTCGGTCTCGTGACCGTGAGATCATGACTTGAGCTCCAATCGAGAATCGGAGGCTGAAACCGACGAAGCCACCCAGGTGCCCCAAATTGTGACTTCTTAGATTAGGTCACAAAAAAGCATTTCGACCCTGCCTTGTTCTCCCTTGGATCACTCACTCTGTGAGAAGCCGCCGAGGAAGCAGACTCCCGCCGGCCCCAGGCAAGCCTTCGGATGAAGGGCAGGCCTTGGATGACATGATGACGATAACCTCATGATCCAGAATTATCCAGCTAAGACACGCTTAAACTCCTGAGGTACAGGCACTGCACGGGATAGTAAATATTTACAGTTGCCTCAGACAGCTAGACTTTGGTCTAAGTTAGTAGTTGTAAAGAACTAACACACTGCCTATAAAAAGAGAATGAAAAGAAGCCAATGCTATTGAATTCTACTTCTAGACTGTTTCTTGATGAAGGCTGGAAGCCTGAGATTTGTTGTGTGTTAGACCACGGGAGAGAGTAACAAGCACTCTGGTTGAAGACGAACCCCCAACACAGACTTTTTCTCCTCAAGATCTCCTTTGCTAAGTGAGTAAATCTTAGAAGTTCTCACGGAAAGAAACAGAACGTGATGAAAGTTAACTAGACTTAGCGTGGTGATCGTGTCTTAATTTCTACAAATATCAGACTTCAAAGAGGCTGTCTTCTACAGTGACTAAGAAAAGATACCGGGGGGTTTCGCTTCTCAGGACGTCTTCCCCTAGAATACGTTTGCCCTGAACAAAAAACGCTACGAGAATATTGGCGATTAAACGAGACGCACAAGATGCATGCAGGTATGGGCCCGCGTGCAAGCGGTTTCATCTGCAGGAGCGGGGTCTTCCGCTGACGGTGTCTTGAGTGGAGGGGCTGCAGCCAATCCATCCTTGTGTTCTCCTCGTTTGGGGCAGAGTTTTGAAAAAAGGTGGGCTGATCAGGGAGAGAAAAGCAGATTTGGAGGGGCCTGTCCACCTGTGTGGTTCAGATGGTTTAATCCAGCATCTTGCACCCTTTAAAATGGTCTTGGGGGGCGCCTGGGTAGCTTGGTCGGTTAAGCGTCCGACTTCGGCTCAGGTCATGATCTCACGGTCCGTGAGTTCGAGCCCCGCGTCGGGCTCTGTGCTGACAGCTCAGAGCCTGGAGCCTGTTTCGGATTCTGTGTCTCCCTCTCTCTCTGCTCCTCCCCTGTTCATGCTCTGTCTCTCTCTGTCTCAAAAATAAAATAAACGTTTAAGAAAAATTTTTTAAATGGTCTTGGGAGGCAGCAATGGTACCTGTTTCATACTTGACGAGAGGCAGGTGGTGGGTGGGAAAGTCAGACGACGCTGTCAGACATACTATGACTTTAGCCCATGGGCTTCAACCTTCTCCTCTGTCAAAGGAAGACGGAACCAGGTGACGCCTGAGGCCCCTTCCAGTTCCCATAACCTTAATTCCAGCTCGGACCCAAAACATAAATACTAGTGCCATTTGCCCGCACATCAGAGAACAGAGAGGGCGACCCCCAGAAGGCACTCCGCAAAACCGCCTTTTATACGTAGCTCGAAAACACTTTTTAATGTATTTTCGTAAGTGTCAGATTTGTTCATTCAAGGTTTGAAAAATAAATTTAGTCAAACGCTCCGATTAAAACAAAAATAAACAGCATTCCTGATTTATTCATCAAGAGCAGTTGTGAGCGTTGCTAAAAATAAAGGCTTTAGCCTGAGTCACTTCCAAGTCATGATAATTAAATACCAAAGAGCAGAAGCTTGAAAAGGGTGAGGTCTGATTTCATTCCAGATGTGCATTTTTCACTGAGTATCAAAGTCACAGAGTTTCTGCGTGAGAGCCAGCGAGGCTCTGTGCCAATCTGAGCATTTTCTTTGACCTACAGAAGGCTAACCTGCTGGACCTGAAATTCTGAGCAGCTGAGCTCATTTTCCAAAGCAGCTTAATGTTTTAATGACCCTAAATTGACTCAAGTCTACCTATGAACATATGTGTAATCACAGTGACATGTCAGCTGGGTATTATTTTCATAATATGTCCATCTCGTGGCGTCTCACGTCTAAGATGAAGGCAATGAGGTATTTCCCACAGAGTAGCCTTGTCCTCCGTCAGCCAAACATCTCCTGCTTGACATCCATTTCAGAGGTCAATGACACCACAAGGTCATTTCCTCCACAGGCTAGTTTTAGTGCAAGAGGGAGGAAACCCTCTCCCATGAGATCCTCTGACAAAACCATATTTGAGGGTTACGTATTTTCTTTCACGTGTATTTATTTATTTTGAGAGACAGAGAGCACGCAGGGGAGGTGGGGCAGAGAGACGGGGAGAAAGTGAGAATCCCAAGCAGGCTCTGCACCGTCAGCACGGAGCACTGAGCCACCCAGGTGCCCCAGAGGATTATGTATTAATTTTAAAACCATTTCAAATTTTGGCATGACTGCGCTTTCTGCATTGAGATGGATACGGATGACCTTCAACTTGGCTACGTTGAAGATCAGAGCTTATAAAATCCGATTCGGTTGATACAGATCGTAGTCAACACGAAGAGAGTACAAACAAAGGGGAAATGAAGGAGGAAATACCAACAAGGATGAGTGGGAGAAGGAGGGAGCGAGAACAAGAGAATAAAGGAGAAAAACGGATGAGATGCGAGGAAGGACGGATGAGAGCAAGGAAGGAACAGAGAGGGAAAAAATGAGACTGGAAAGCCAACCCTTGACTCACATTACCTCTTCAGCTTCTCCCACTCTTCCCTTGAGCACACAATGACTTTCACACGAGGACATCTTTACGACAGCAATGGGGAGACGTACCTGAAATCAGCCAGTTCTACCCCAACGTGCCCTTCATGGAGGGGACTTCCCCAGGCCACACAAGTCAATGGCAGAGCCATGTTGTTGGTTTTTTTTTTTAATTTTTTTAACGTTTTATTTATTTTTGAGACAGAGAGAGACAGAGCATGAACGGGGGAGGGGCAGAGAGAGAGGGAGACACAGAATTGGAAGCAGGCTCCAGGCTCTGAGCCATCAGCCCAGAGCCTGACACGGGTCTCGAACTCACAGACCGCGAGATCGTGACCTGAGCTGAAGTCGGACGCTTAACCGACTGAGCCACCCAGGCGCCGCGGCAGAGCCATGTTTTACATGCCCCCTCCCTCCGTCCACGCCATCTGACAGAAACTCAGCTTTTTTGGATTTTTTGAAGGAGTCCCATATGGTCCTTCAGACGATCACACAATGGTCCCGATCCATCTTGAGAAATTAATAATAATAATAATAATAATAACGTTAAGTTAGTAAGTTTGTGGAATACAGATGAGATATCCCCAAGGACTTGTGTTTTCCCAACCCTGCTGACATAGCTGTGAACCACTTATAAGTGCCCTTCGAGGGGCTCCTGGGTGGCATAGTCTATTAAGCGTCCGACTCTTCATTTCAGCTCAGGTCATGATCTCATGGTTCGTGAGTTCGAGCCCCGCATAGGGCTCTGCGCTGACAGCAAGGAGCCTGCTTGGGATTCCCTGTCTTCATCTTTTTCCTTATCTCTCTCTCTCTTTCTCTCTTTCTCTCTCTCTCTCTCTCTCTCTCTCTCTCCCTCCCTCCCTCCTCCACTTGCTCTCTATTTCACCAAGATAAATAAATAAACTAAAAATAAATAAATAAAATATTTTTTAAAATGTCCTTCGAGACCTGAAGGAGGCCCGGGCAACTTAGAAAGCCACTCTCTGCTCATTTCTCTCCAGGGAGCACAGGTGTCCCTCCATGGTTCCCTTAGAGAGATTTCACGTTTGGGGTAAATTTAGCAGAAGGGTGTATTGAAACATTAATTTGACCGTCTTCTGCACATTTTTCTTCCCTTCCCTTTCTACTCGGTAGCCAGGGTTGCGTCTTGCACTTTCTAGAAAGTGGAAAAACCAGCGCCATGGTTCTTCCTATCTTGTATCAGGGTGTGGACAAGATTATGCTGTGTCTCAAAGGAGGGAAGAAGAAAGTCCAGCAAGTGGGAGAAAGGAGGGTTGGATGGTCCCCTGCAGAGGAAGAGGTGTGCACCTTCTTCAAGGGCCTGGACTTGAGTCTGTGTGGCCAACCATCAAGGAGGCCAGAACTCAGAGGAGGCACCTGTGTGGTACAGAAGGTCTCTGGTCATAGGACCCGAAGGGGGTTTTGGAGCATGGACAGGGGGTATCTCAGTGGACCTCACGGTCCATGAGTCTAAGGACTTCCCTGCACTTTGCCGCCACTTCAGACCAGGTATCCAGGGTGACCGTGCACAATCACAAGAACGGTGGCCCCCACGAGGGTGCCCCTGGCCCCCGCCACTGGGGCCAGCGGTAGCTAAAACCCAGCCTGCACTTAGCCCGCCAAGCTACACAGCACAGGGCAGGCGTACCTCCGCCCGGAGGAGGGGACTTCTTTTTTCCAAAAGGCACAAAGGTACCATAGGACCCGGCAGAGGCCTTGCTGGTCCCTTAGCGCCGCCCTGGGCAAAGAACATCTCAAAAGACTGTGAACGAATTTCCCATCACTAGAGTATAAAGGGCGTGGGTGGGGAGGGGGGCAGGGCTTGAGTCCGATGTAGAACCAGGAGTTGGAATGTCTATTGTAGACGGAGATTCATACTCGCCTAGAGCAGTGGTCAGGCTTTCTCACCTCCCAAACACAGAATGGTGAGCACCTCTAGATGCCTCATTAGTTCCCGCTCCCAGAGAAGAAGGGTGGTGGCCCTTACTGGATGTGACTCCACTAGGTAAATTGGGGGCCATCAGACCCACCAGCAGCAGGGTGGAAAGGCACCTCCCATGAAAGCCATCCTTTGTCAGGGAGGCACCCCTCGCCACTGTCCCGAGGCACACACACACGGGCCACTCTTCATCCAGAGATCCAGAACGGATGTCATCCTGTCTTAACGGCAGCAAGACCTCTGGTCTTTGACCCATGCAAATCTCAATTAGCCCAAATTATTCGACTGTGTCCAGGCTCTGTCTTCCTTCAAAACACCTAATTGTGTGAAAGCCACATTCCTTTCAGCCACAGCCCCCACCTCCATGATCTGACCACCCCATCCCCCAGCCTCTCCCAAGGGCATCTCTTGTTTTGTTTCTCCTTTTAATGAGCTGTGCCAATCAGTGAGGAAATTCCGCTGAAGCCTTATTACTCTTGGCGATCTTTCACTCATTCGCCAGGGATCCAAGCAAACGGCCACATTTATAGCGGCTCCAACTCCCAAATCCAGCCGGGCACTCCAAGATCCCATCAACGTCCCCATCCACCCTGCTGAGAAAACACAGTCCGGGCAAACACTCAAGAAACATAAACGGATGTTAATATTGTACCAAATCACAGTGAGCAAATCTGCAAGCCGATTATTATACATCCGCTTCCTCATCCGGGGTCTCCTTCTCCCAACCTCTGTGGAATAAGTAATTAGAGGTAGAGTCCCATCATCCGGAGCAAACGTGAGAGACTCATTCGGATTCCCCAACGGCGAACGCTTCAAAACGTGCACATGCTGTTTTTGTTGATGCAATTGTATCTTCAGTCGTATCTGTTTGAGTTTTGGCAGGAGGCTGGGCATGATATAAAACCTAACTGAGACCTCATTACTGTGATTCGCTTGGGCTAATAAGACATCATTCTGGAAGTTGCACACGGTGACCCTAACCGACAATGTTAAGGCAAAGATCCAGGATATCTGGGCCCCCTCCCCGCGCCCCCCGGGGAGCAGAAGCTAGATACACCCTGACTGACTACGGCATCCAGAAAGGATCTACCCTGAACCGATCCGGGCTACCTAATGTCCGAGTTCTCAAATTTATTTTGGGCTTTTGAGAAAACAAAAATGCGTGAAAAACAAAACAAAACAAAACGAGTTACAGTCATTACAAATAAATCAAGATAAGGTATTAAAAACGAACTTGTTTTTCTTTTCCTCCTTAATCCACTTCTCTTGCTTCTTATAAAACCACATCAGGCAAATGAAATCCCTACTGAATAAGGAGGAATAGAATTTGATTAGGCAAATGAAAACAGCAAACACCCGTGCCAAAATTCACATGAGGGCACTCTGGCTTCATTCTCTGCCTCTCGGCAAAAAAAACCTCCTTTTGTTTTCTCTATTCTGTGATTAAAACTGCTAGTTTGCCTTGGCAAAAGAAGCCAGGTGATAGCCCACCTAAATTTTGGATGTTTGGATTGTTTTTAATGTTTATTTTTTTTTTTTCAACGTTTTTTATTTATTTTTGGGACAGAGAGAGACAGAGCATGAACGGGGGAGGGGCAGAGAGAGAGGGAGACACAGAATCGGAAACAGGCTCCAGGCTCCGAGCCATCAGCCCAGAGCCCGACACGGGGCTCGAACTCACGGACCGCGAGATCGTGACCTGGCTGAAGTCGGACGCTTAACCGACTGCGCCACCCAGGCGCCCCTTTAATGTTTATTTTTGAGAGAGGGAGTCAGAGCATGCAAGCTGGGAAGGGGCAGAGAGGGAGGGAGACACAGAATCCGAAGCAGGCTCCAGGCTCTGAGCTGTCAGCGCAGAGCCCGATGTGGGGCTCGAACTCATGAACCGCGAGATCATGACCTGAGCCAAAGTCCAAAGCTCAACCGACTGAACCACCCAAGTGCCCTTGGACATCTGGATTTAAGCTACCTTGCCATAGTGAGTCAACTGCTCCTTCTATACATTTGCCCCGTTGGATCCTTACTGGATATGGGGCTGGAGCGAGACCGACTAGAAAAAGAAGAAGCAACGTGAGAGGTGAGAGGTGTACCGTGGGTGATGCAGACTGTCCTGTAAGCTGAGCATGGTCCTGGGGTGCCCAGGGAGCAGACCAGGACCAGGACAACAGGTCCCTACAATGGGGCCTGCCGGAGCCCCTCTCCTGTGGACCCGATCTTAACACAGACTCGTCCAGCAGGAGAGCCAGGCCCAGGCCAGCCCAAGCCTGCAGAAGGGCAGGGGGAGGAGTCACGGCTGGCAGGTGCCTCGGGGGTGCAGTGCCCTTCAGGCTTGGGCCGTTCTAAGTCTTCGAACCTCCTTCTGGAACAAAGAACCTTGGGAATCAGCAGCATCGGCAGCATCTTGCTGGAAATGCAGAACCTCACGTCCGGTGGCCTGGAAATCAGGCCTACAAATCAGAATCCACATGTTGAAAATACGTTTCCACGCATGACAGTTGAAGAAACACTGGATTTTAAAGACAAACGGGCAACAGCAACAGCAAAATCTAGCCCCGTGTCTCTAGAGAACTACGAGGCATAGGAAGGGAGACACGATGGGCCAAATATGCCAGTAGAAGTCCTTATTAAAGAACCTGTAGTGGGGTCGCCTGGGTGGCTCAGTCGGTTGAGCAACCGACCTCAGCTCAGGTCAAGAGCTCGCGGTTCGTGAGTTCGAGCCCCACATCGATCCTCTGTCCCCCTCTCTCTCTGCCCCTCCCCTCACTCTCTCTCTCTCTCTCCAATAAATAGACATTAAAGAACGTTTGGGGAGAAAAAAGGGAACTGAATATGGAGCTCATCTACCTCCCCGGACATTGGTTACCTTCTCAAATCGGCTGCACTGTTTACCGATTTACACACACAACACACACCCACCAAAGCCCCTTCTTCCTTCTCCTACCACCTCTCATGGGGATTCTCCAGAAGCTCCTCAGCTGGCCTCCCTGCCTGCGGCCACATCTCCCTGATGCCCTAACCATCCAGCCGCACATCAGTGTCCCCTGCACGTGTATATTGCCAACACCCCACAGTGCTGTCCGTGGGCGGACAGCGGCCGCCTGTTAAACGTTGGCAGACGGAACCCACGTGTTTATCTCCCCCGCTCTCTGGAAACCTCATTTCATAAAACAAGAGGATTTAAAAAAAAAAAAAAGTAGACACCTAAATGGGAATAAAATGAGCAGGAGGGTTTGGAAGACAGAAAGCAAAGAGAGAGAAAGGATCTGTGAAAACTCCATTCCGCTGGCTTCTGAGGGCCACCACCCCCGCTGTGAGGGCTGGTAAACCCGGAGGCATCACAGAAGGTTGGGGGGTGGGGGGGAGCACAGAGTGTCATGGAAAGCAGGGGTGAAGGGCGGGCTCTGTACGTGTAGTGATCATACCACAGATCCTCTCCCCGGGGCCACGTGGCCCGGCGAACACACTCCCCCACTCCCACCCCTAGGGACACCCAAGAAGCTGACCAGCCACAGGGAAAAAAAACCTACAGCTGACCAGCTGCAGAGTGGGGTCGCCAGCTGATGGCCCCCACAGTCAAGCCCACCAGCAAAAGAGCAAGAATTCCCCGTTCATTTTTGTTAAGTTTTCTTTATGTGTATTTACTTTTGAGAGAGAGAGAGAGACAGAGCATAAGCAGGGGAGAGGCAGAGAGAGAGGGAGACAGAAACTGAAGCAGGCTCCAGGCTCCGGGCTGTCAGCACAGAGCCATACACGGGGCTCGAACTCACACACCACAAAATCAAGACCTGAGCCAAAGTCAGACGCTTAACCGGCTCAGCCACCCAGGCACCCAACAAGAAATAATTTCTAGAGGGAAAAAAAAACAAAAAAAACTTAGAGGAAACAGGGACAACACAGGAAGCAAAAGAAAACTTATGGGGAAAAAAGGTCATAAATACAATAAAGCCTGGGTTGCCAGTAACTTGTTCTGTGAGCAAGACGAGAAAACATTTCTAATACATTTTAACTTGACAAACGGGCGATGTCTTGCAATACGAGTCGTACGTGACACCGAATGTCACCTGATCACAACTGAGCCAAGGGGTCTTGAAATTTGCTTTGATATACGAGTGCTTTGGATTACAAGCATGTTTCCGGAACGAATTATGCTCGCAAGCCAAGGTTTGACTGTACCCTCATAGAAAGAAGATTGCCTACAGGAAACAAGAATAACAGACTATATGAAGGAAACAGGAAGAATGGCCAGAGAGCCAGAAAATGTGAAAATTTCGAATCTAAGAGTGAAAAAAAAATTTTAATTCTGAAAAGGGGCAAAAGGCCAAGTTGAGACAGTCTCTCATAAAGTAGAACAGAAACACAGAGCTGGACAATCCAGAGGAGACAAAAATGAAAAGAAAACACCTGAAGGTATATTGCAGGAAGCCCGTGTCCTATAATAAGGAGCTCAAGAAAAAAGAAATGAGCATAGAAAGCAGTCAGGGTATATTGATCAAAAAAGATAACACAGGAGCACCTGGGTGGCTCAGTCTACTGAGCGTCCGACTTCGACTCAGGTCACGATCTCGAGGTCTGTGAGTTCGAGCCCCGTGTCGGGCTCTGTGCTGACAGCTCGGAGCCTGGAGCCCGCTTCACATTCTGTGTCTCCCTCTCCCTCTGCCCCTTCCCCATTTGTGCTCTGTGTCTCTCTCTCTCTCTCAAAAATAAATAATTAAAAAAAATAAAGATAACACAGAAAATTTTCCAGAACCTGGACGTGAGTCTTCAGATTAGGAAAAAAAAAAATCCACCAAATATCCAGCAAGAGAAAGACACAAACAAGACACCCAAAACAAGATCTTCAAAGCTTGTGGGGAGTAGCAGACAAAGCCAGCTCAATGCCTTCCACACTACAAGGGAAAGATATTTCCAACCTAAAATTCTACACTCAGCCAAACTACGGGTCAAGGGTGAAAGAGGAATAAAGATATTTTCTGATGTGCCAGGAATCCCCAAATATGCCTCTTGTGCATCATTATTTTCAGGAAGCTACTCGAGAATGTCCTGCATCAAAACGAGAGCATAAATCGAGAGGGGGGTGATTGAGGGTCCAGGCAAGGGCTCGAATGCAGGAGAGAAGTGAAGGGAAACCCTAGGATGGCCATGAAGGGAAAGACCAGGACGGCTGCGGGCAATGAAACCACAGAAAACACCATACAGATTGGAACAGAAAGACAAAGAACTGTGGAGGACCGGGGCGGGGGTGGGGGTGGGGGGTGGGGGGCAAAAGGAAAACAAAGAAACTACCAGATTATTTGATGCATTTAAGACACAATTTTTATGGGGCGCCCGGGTGGCTCAGTGGGTTAAGCGTCAGACTTCAGCTCAGGTCGTGATCTCACGGTCCATGGGTTCGAGCCCCGCGTCGAGCCCCGCGTCGGGCTCTGTGCTGGCGGCTCTGAGCCTGGAGCCTGCCTCGGATTCCGTGTCTCCCTCTCTCTCTGCTCCTCTTTCATTCACACTCTGTCTCTCCCTCTCGAGAATAAAATAAACATTAAAAAAAATTTAATAAATAATTTTAAAAAACACAATTTTTAATTTTTTTTTCATTTTTATTTATTTGAGAGAGTGTGTGTGTGAGCAGGGGGAGGGGGGGAGAGAGAAAGAGAGGGAGAATCCCAAGCGGGCTCCACACTCAGCGCGGAGCCCGACACGGGGCTCGATCCCACCACCCGGGGATCATGACCTGAGCAGAAATCAAGAGTCGGACGCTCAACCGCCTGAGCCACCCAGGCACCCCTGAAACACGATTTTTAAGGGCATATTGATTCAAAGGGAAGCACAAAGTTGGAAGAGGATCCCTATGAGCGTGTATTTAGAAATACAGACAGAGGAACAATTGAAATAATTGGGAGATTTGGGTTTTTGGAGAGTAAGCAAGACTTGACTTTTTAACGTACGGAAGGAGGCACCTTTGATACAATGAAGATTAATTTGAAGAAGGAGGAAGAGGAGAGAAGAAGAATCCGTAGAAATATGTCTGCCCTAAAGAATGAGGTCTAAGTCTTCTGGGCAAGACAACAAAATGATCACGAACTTCCATCCTGAGTCCTCCAGATGCCCTTGGAAATGCCCCCCGACGAAACACACCCACGTGGTGAAAAGTGTGGCTTCTCAGAAGGACGGTGGTCTCCATACACGATACCTGGAGGCATTTCTGCTACACAAAGTACAAACAGAATGGCCAAGGAGGTCTGTCCCTTCCATAGCCTGGCTTCCGCGTCCCTGTCATTGGAAAGAGCAATTCTCCACAAGAGAAGGAAACCAGGAGACCACCTTGCCACACCCCAGTCACCCTCTTACCGCGATGGCTTTCTGCTGGTGGTGTGGGCTAAACTCCCATCTGGCTGCACCCCCCAGGGGCAAATGGGGTGTGTTCAAGCTTCCTGCCACTTCCTGAGCCCTCCAGTCCCATCAAATCCTACGTTGGAAGGATTCCTCAATGTTTCAGCGTGTTTCCAGAATGTTTCCTAGTTGCCGGCATGAATATGGTCCTTCCCCTGTTTGCAACACTCCTTGAGTCATTTCTCTTCCAGTTTAGAAGGCACAGTAGCGGCCAAGCAGGTGTCACTCCTTAAAGCCGAAGACTCATGGCTAACATCCCCCTTCTCTTTGGTTAACCACCTGAGCTTTAGAGAAACACAGTAGTGCTTGGGATCCTGGCATCACTGCTTGGTGACCTCAGGAAGTCACCTCACCTCTCTGCACCTCGGTTTCCCCATCTGCAAAACAGAAGACCTGATACCACGAACCCCGTAGGTTGCTGGACCGAGAGCTAATATGCGTAACACGCTAGCATGTGTAAAACACACGAAATATTAAAGGAAGGTAGTGTGATGAACACAAAGCAATGCTCCATAAAGAAGAGAAGCGTTTGCCGAGAATTCGACGCCCGCTAACCGTGCAATGTGCCCGAGTTTCTCCCTCGCACATGATTTTCCCATCTCTGTTCAAGCGGATGTCCTGGCCAGCCTTTGCTGCTAAGCTTCTCTGAAGATGTCGCTGTTGGAATGAGCCCATCCCTTCTTCACTGCTTTCAATCCTTCCCGACCCACAGGATGCAAGCACGCAGGTCAGAAAAACAGTGTCTCGGAAAAGGCGAAGACATACCCCATTCTGGATTGAAATACCAGCCTTTGGTAGACTTGTCCAGCCCACGATGCAAGTGAAAAAGAGGTTCCCAGGAGTGAAAAGGCCACCTGGAAGGCCCGTGAGTGGCCAAGAAGAGAGAGGCAAGAGAGTTCACGTGCCCAAGACCCAAGGTGGAAAGGTGCACACCAACAGCGAGCCTTAGGCTTTCAACCCATCATGTTCCTACAGCCACCTTCCCAAAGGACTGTGGGCACAATACTAAGCGTGCTTTTGTGCAGCACGTTACCATTTTCAAAGCACTCTCTTATCTCATTTGCTCCTCGCAGATGCTGTGAGAAGGCACTGGGGCAGGTGTTACGTCCATTTTCCAGACGAGACACCGAGGCTAGAAAGATCCAATGACTTGCTGGGGTTCCCACGGCCAGTAAAGAACAGAGCAGGGATGAGAACAAGAGGCCTCGGCAAACCCCAGTGCCTTTTCACGGCACCCCAGTGTCCCCATAAAGGCAGACGGGTGCAGCCTGGCTGCAGACCACTGTGAAGACAGTGCTGGAAAAACTCAGTTCCGGGACTCCCATCAGGTTGCACAGTCCCCTGAGAAAGGAATGTTCCTTCCCGCGGCTGGCGCAGCGCCCCCTCGGGACAGGGCAGCTGGGTGGCCGTCCCCGGAGGGCACCTGGAGGCCGGAAGACCCTTGCCTGGCTGCAGCAGCTCACTTCGGACCTCCTCTAAAAAAATGAGGGTGGACTCAGTCACTTCGTGCCATATGGAACGCGTTATCCCTGGAGCCCCTGTGAGTTGAGTATAAAGAGGTTAAAGAAGGCTTTGAATGATAATATGGTCAATTGATCCAAATTGGATTATTAGAGAAGGGAGCTGGGGCTATTAGCGTTTCCCCTTGTGTTTGGGGATGATGCTGAGGGAGGGAGGGAGCCCCAGTCTAATCAGTGTGTTTTGTGGGGTGGTTGATGCAGGCTGGTCCAGAGCAGAGTTCTCTGTGCGGACCGTGCTTGTGGTTTGGAAAAACAATCCCCTGGAGAACTATGGAAAATTCTTTGGCTTTGTGACAGCACTGATGTCAACAAGAGAATCCCAATTATATGCCTTCTTTTCTTCCATTCCTAATTTTGAGGCTTAAAGCCTTTGGAATTGCTTCATTTCTGACAAGTTTAAAAAAAAAAAAAAAAAGACCAATACAAAAGAATCGGTTCAAAAAGTCACATTTCCAATGAGCTGTGCTGACCCCTGTAGCATCATGGTTCAAATCCTAGTAAGGGTCTTCAGCTCCTTTGAGGACATTTTCATTTTGGGGCCGGGGGAGATAATCTAGTATAAATTCCATTGTGCTAGGGAGATCTTTTTATATTGATTTTTAAAAAAATTTTTTAACGTGTATTCATTCTTGAGAGACAAAACATGAGTGGGGTTGGGGCAGAGAGAGAGAAAGAGGAAGACACAAAATCCGAAGCAGGCTCCAGGCTCCAAGCCATCAGCACAGAGCCCGACGCGGGGCTCGAACTACAAACTGTGAGATCATGACCTGAGCCGAAGTCGGATGCTCAACCGACTGAGCCACCCAGGCGCCCCTATATTGATTTTTTTTTTAATCAAAGGACAGCTGGAAAGCAAAAGGTGAAGGGAAGGTGTAACAAAAGTTACAGAAACAGAGCAAATGGTGGGGGTGGGGGGTGGGGGGAGAAAATATAAGCAGCAGCATAAGGGAAACAAAATAAGGGATCCTGAGAAAAGAGCCACACCCATCATGTGCCTCCATGAATAAAGGTGAATGGAAATTTTAAATGGATGTAGTGGAAAGTTGAAAGCGAGTGGGAACAGAAGGGAGCCTAACAGAGATCAGGGAATCAGGGAGACCAGGACGAAGGGGGGAGAGAAACACTTGGAGAAGTAAAGGATCAAAACTTGACATTGAAGGTGAATCATTCAAGTGGACAGCCCCGAGACCCAACAGAGGGACTCTGAAAGCAATTAAGGAAGGAACCAGGAGTGGATGAGGAGGCTTGGGGAAGGTCGGGGCAGGGGGGGGGGGAGCGGTCCTAGAAACTGAGGTGTGTCGGAGAAGTCTCCAGCAGTCCTGCCCTAGATAAAGTATCCAGCAATCCAACATGTGAATTAGTCCAGACCTACTTGCCCACCCGTCTCCCCCATGACAATCTGGTACCTTCTTATTCCTCCCAAGGACCTGTCTTGTTAGCTTGTCTGACACATATCGAGTGGGCCCCCTGGATGGCCACAATCTAAAATAAACAGTGGCCAGGAAGGCACCGTGGTAGTGCTTGGTTCTAATCGCCAAAGGCTTTTGTGGTCTTTGTTAGTTGCTATCAGCAGCCGCTGGACTGAGTCATGCCTGGTCCAGTTAATTCCTCCCTTGATAGGAGGTAGGTTTCCCAAGTAAAAGCTGTAAATCTTTGTCATTCCCCCTCCAGACTTCCAGCTCATTAGAGCAATTAGGGAAGCACCGAGTATATAATAACAGATCATCCGCCAGCCACCCGATGGCGGGTTCCAGTTGCTTATCTAACCACACCGGCGGGGGTGGGGACAGTTCCAAGGATTCCGGGCCCCCAGACCATCGGCGGGATGTTGGAGTCACGCAGCTCAGACAACATCCAGGACGGAGGGAACTCCGCATAAGGCAGAGATTTTCTTAAGGGTTCAGTAGTCCACCCTCCTTCCTGCTGGAGAAGTCTTTCCCTTGCTCTGGCAAGGGAGAAAGAGCCCCAGGAGAAGGCAAGAGAGGACGCCAAGCTCCCCATCCTGGGTGACTGGGAGATAGGGTGTAACCGGTAACCATGTCTTCTCTCAACACAATCTGGGGATTCCTACGCCTGTGTCTCTGCCCTGCTTGGCTCCCCATCTGGAGCTGTGTGACCAATAAGGCAGCCCCCGCCACGCTAGTCTGAATTGACAGGCACTCTAAGGGGAAAAATACACCAGATCCCGAAGACTTCGTGAGGAAAGCAAGCAAGCAAAACACCCCTTTTATAATTGTTTTTTCTTGTTTACACGTTGCACTGAGATGTGCCATAAGATTTCAAAGACTTCGTACAAAAAAAAAAAAAAAAAAGGACGTGAAAAGACCTCACTGATGATTTTTAGAGAGACTACCTGTGGAGATGATAATATTTTGGATATATGAGGCTAAATAAAGCATATTATTGCATTTAATATTACCTATTTCTTTCCTATCCATTCTTCAGAGCCCAGACACGGAACCTATTACGCGTTAAGCTTTGCACGATCCGCAGAGGCCAGAATCAACCTGTCTCTCCTGTGAAATTCCATAAGGCTCATCTGCTATCTTATCCATTTGTACCTTGTACCTTATAATTATTTCTGTCTATATCTCCCTGTAATACACCAGAAGCCCCGCAAAGGCAAGAGCAGGTTCCGTTTCATGCCCATGGTTCAGTGTTGCCTGGGGCCAAAGAGCGTATGTTTCTGTATCAGGCAGACTCAGATGTGAATATTGGCTCCACGGTTGGCTATAGCTGTGTGATGTTGGCTCCGTTACCTAACCTCTCTGGGCCTTGTTTCCACACAGTCAAGTAAGAACAATAATAATGCCTGCTTTTTAGGGTGTGGTGAGGATTACATAACATAATAGAATTAAAGCACGTGATATGGTGTTTGTCACTGGGCAACTTTCAAGGAAATGGTGGTAATTACTATTATGCCCTAATCCCTTGTGTTTGTAGGATTTTCCAGAGAAACAGAACCAAAGAATCAAAGATGTATATCTGCGTGTTTGGGGAAATGTTTAAGTATATTAACTTACACTTACCCTGTATACTGATTTATATTTGTAAATATATTATGTTTCTTCGAAATAAAGAGAGAGATTGACGTTAAGGAATTGGCTCATATAATTGTGAGGACCGGCAAGCCTGAAGTCGTTAGGGCAGCTGGTCAGCCAGAAATTCAGGTAATTTCTGCAATATACAGAATTGTAGGCTTGAAGAGAATTATTTTTTTCAGGAAACTTCAGTCTTTGGTTTGGGAACCTTCAACTGATTGGACGAGGCCCACCCACATTATCGAGGGTGATCTGTTTTGTTCATTCAGAGTGTACTGATTTAAATGTTAACCACATCAAAAAAAAAAAAAAAACCTTCCCCCCCCCCCCCCAAAAAAAAAAAAAACTTTCATGGCATCTTCTATGTTGGTGTTTGACCGAATAACTGGTCACCAGCAGGGCTTTGTCAACTGCCAAGTCCACACGTAAAATGAACCATCACCCCCGCAGCAGGGTGCACTCTCTGTTTCCGAAACGCGCGTTAAAGAGGGTTTGGTTTGGTTGCACCTCAGAGCCTTCGATCGGAGAATGAAGTTCATTAACTCACTGCTTCCCAATCCCCAGTCTACGCAGCGGGTCGGTCAACAAACATACTGCGTTCGCGGAGCGCCAGCGGCTCAGAGTGATGGGGGGGGGGGGGGGGGGGGGGGGGGGGGGGGAAGGCAGTCCTTGACCCCGAGGAGCTTACCTTCTGGTGGACGGAAGCAGAGAACACGTACACCAGCAAGCATGACACTTTCGGGACCTGAAAAGCGCTTTAAGGCTGTAAGGCGGCTAATGTGCTAGGGGAGGGGACAATTCAAGACGTGGTCCCTTGGTACCAAATGACCACAGTAGGCCCGTCTGTGGTGCACGGAGCTGAGGCCTGAATGCAGTGGGGGAGGCGATGCCGCAGGGGACGCAGAGCTGCGCGGAGCACGGGGCTCGCACCGGGGCGCCCCCAGAGCCCACGGTCACTGGCAACACGCCTACCCGCCCGCAGAGGTTTGCCTGCGCCAACTGCTGGTGCCCCAAAGGCCTCCAGGGAAAACTCAAGCTGCGCCCGCACGCACTCCCTTTCGCTCCCCTCCTCTCCGCTGCCCCGGCCTGTTTATTTCTCAGCAATGGAACCAAAGGGCACACAGCACGCGGTGTCCCCGCGCAAAACCACAACTCTGCCCGATTTTTCCTCCCCAGTCACTGCGCTCCTCCTTTCCCCGTAATAAGGGAAACTGCAGGGACCTGGATACCCTCCCCCCACTGCCCTGCCTCCCTGCCCCCCCCCCCCCCCCCCCCCAGGCTCCCTTCGAAGGAGGCGGGAATTGCACAGGCCGTGCTACCTGGCTGTCTGCAAACAGGCCTCCAGTTTGGAGCTTGGAGACCACGGTCCCGGTGTGTGCACGAGCACGCGTGTGTGAGTACGCGTGTGCACGTGCGTGGGTGTATGAGCAGATGTGTGTATGTATGGGAGCGTGCGAGTGTGTGCGTGCGGGAGTCTGCGTGCATGGGCATGTGTGTGTGTGAATTTGTGTGAGTGCGGGTATACGTGTTTGTGTGCAAGACCATGCATGTGAGCTCGCGTGTGTAGGTATGAGGATGCGTGTGTTTGGAGTCCGGATCCCACATTCGACACCCTGAGCAAACTCAGCTACTTTCCTCTCAGTTCCATCCCAGGGTCCCGGAACGTTAGGGGTCCTGGGATAAGAGCTTACCTGCACTTCTGAATTCTTGCTCTCTCTTTAGTTGGCCTCGCCACGTTCTAGAACATTCTCTCCTGGGGAAAAGCCGGTGTGGGAATGGAAACTCACCGTGGGTGAGTTTTAACAATGGAACAGGCACTGTTGTTACATTCCCAGTGAATCTTAAAAGCCTATGAAGCTAAGTAGCTTCTATTAGACTGGATTCTTCTCACTGGAGAAGGACCCATCCTCAAGGAGCCGAAACCTAAAAACAACGTAGTTCCTCAATAGCTGAGAAGTCCAGAGACGCAGCTGATGGATGAGGCAAGGCCGATCTGGGGTTTCCAAGGAAGACCCCGGAAACTTGCAATCTTCTGTCTCATGATTCTGCTTTCCTTTGTGTGGGCCACATTTTCAGGCAGTGTTCTCTAAAACAGGTGGCAAAAAAGCATCTGTCGCCCTAAGGTTGCATTGTCCAAAGAGCTGGACATTTAGGCCAAAAAATAATGTCTCTTTTCTCAAAAGTTCCTGGAAAGTTCCCATAGCTGATTCTCATCAGCCAGAAGGGGTCACGTGGCCGTTCTAGAGCGAAGACGGGGTCAGCCTCCCCAGGATCATACAGCCTGAGAATACTTCCCCTGAAGGGATTTTGACAAACTTATTTTTAAATGTAGCCATCGTCCTCCTCTAGATGAAGAGGAACGTTGACTGGGGAGTGACTCCCATTCCAAGAAATGCAGAGAGGACTACAGCTAGTATTTTAAGATATTTCACTATACACATTTTTTTAAACCCTAAATTCTTCCGTCTAGTCCCTCTGTTGGACACACACTCTCTTAGTTTGCTGTTCCCCTCCAATCTGCATACCGCTCCATTCTGGAAATCACTACCAACAGAAAGCAGAGCATTTTAAGGCTGGTTTTCTAGGGACGGTTGGGGGGTGAAGCAGTGGGGCAAGGAGAATTAGCCTCTTTCTAGATCTCCTAGCCTAGTTTAGGGTTTCGGAGCCCAAGCTCAAAATTCTTTGGCAATTTCATTTCCAAACGTTTGCTCTGCAAAGTGCTATCCCCTTAGGGTTCAAGTAGGAGAAAAGTTGCCATGATTAAATAAGGTTTGAAAAAGACTCACAAATTTTTTTTTAATTCTTTTTAATGTTTATTTTTGAGAGACAGAGAGAGACAGAGTGTGAGCTGGGGAGGGGCAGGGAGAGAGGGAGACACAGAATCTAAAGCAGGCTCCAGGCTCTGAGCTGTCAGCACAGAGCCCGACGCGGGGCTCGAACCCCACGAACCGTGAGATCATGACCAGAGCCGAAGTCGGACGCTCAACCGACTGAGCCACCCAGGTGCCCCGAGAGAAAACATTTTAATAAAGGATGGCTCTGCATCCTTTCCTATACACGTGCCCTTTTACCTGGTACCTGACTGTTATCATGTAACCCAACCTGGGAAAAATGACCCAACCTGTCTCTTGATCTTGAGATCAACCACATGGCTTGCTTTGGCCACTGGGAGGCTACCAGAGGCTTCCCATGGGCTTTCTCTCTTGTGTCTCTACCATTTCTGTGAGAACACGTCAAAGGGAACCTGCTAGGGGATGAGAACCGCATGGTGGGCAACCTGATTGTCCCCATTTGCCCAAGTTCCTCTGCCTGAATCCAGGCTTCTCTAGAAGCCAATCCCAGTGAACATCCAGACACATGAGAGACAGCTGAGTCTAGATCAGCAGAACGGCCTGATGTAGATCATCGAAACCTTGCAGTTGAGAGAAACATACATGATTTTTGCTTTATGCCACTGGGGTTCTGTGGTTGGTTTTTATGTGGCATTTTGTGGCCATGGATAAGCAATACAGGAAGAATGAGGCTGGGAAGGGTGCCTGATGTGGGAGGTGGAAGAAAAAAGGAGCTAAAAGCTTTATCATCCATAGTCAATAGAAAGTCAATAGTATGGGGTGACTGGGTGGGTCAGTCGGTTAAGCGTCCCACTCTTGATTTCAGCTCAGGTCATGATCTTGGAGTTGGTGGGTTCCAGCCCTGCTTCAGGCTCAGTGCTGGTGGTGCGGAGCCTGCTTGGGATTCTGTCTCTCCCATCTCTCTCTGCCCCTACCCCGCTTGCTCTCTTTCTCAAAATAAATAAATAAATTTTTTTAAAAATTTAAGAGCAGTGGCTAAAACTTTAAATAACAAGAAAGAGGAGGAAAAGGAAGAAGAGGAGGAGGAAGAGAAAAACATAAGCATATTATTTAAAAACATGGAAAACATGGGGTGCCTGGGTGGCTCAGTTGGTTAAGCTGCCAACTCTTGATTTCAATCCCTGCATCGGGATTTATACTCAGCAGGAAGCCTGCTTCGGATCCTGTCTTCCTGTTTCTGCCAACCGCCCCCCGCCACCCCGCAAAAACAAATAAAGGTTAAGAAACAAAAAAAGCAAAAACATGGTAAACTAAAGAAGCAGCCCTGGTGGAGGAGAAATCATGGAAATGAAGGGTGAGAGACAACTAGTTTTTTTTTTTTAATTTTTTTTTAACGTTTATTTTATTTTTGAGACAGAGAGAGAGCATGAACGGGGGAGGGGCAGAGAGAGAGGGAGACACAGAATCGGAAGCAGGCTCCAGGCTCCGAGGCATCAGCACAGAGCCCGACGCGGGGCTCGAACTCACGGACCGTGAGATCGTGACCTCAGCTGAAGTTGGACGCTTAACCGACTGAGCCACCCAGGCGCCCCGACAACTAGTTTTCCTACTTAACTCTTTCATAGATACTTAATGTTAATAAACGTTAAATGGATGTTAATAAAAATTAATATAAAGTAAACTTCTAAAAATAAAAATGCAAATTAAGACTCTTAAAGAAGACCTGGACTTGAAGTCAAATAAATTTTTTAAAAAGAGGAAATTGAAAAACTAAGAGATTAAAAATAAAAGACAATAGATTAGACCTGGTGGCACCATTGATAAAGCCTGACATCTGGTTAATGAGATTTTGAAAAAGAGAGTAGAGGGAGAGATCATCAAAGAAATAACGTAAATATATCTTCCAGATCCAAATGGCACAATAATCAAGATTGAAAAGAGTCCTAAGCTTTTATTAAAGACACACCTTGTATTTCATTATTTTAGAAGACAAAGGGTGAAAAGAATATTCAAAACTTTGAAAGAAAGAATAAAACGCTTTCCCTACCAAGAATAAGCACACTAATACCCAAATGCTCATTAACATTAGTAAACGCTAGAAAACAATTATGAGACATTTTCAAATTTCTTAGGCAATGTGATTTTCAATTAAGGCAAATCAGTGATCAAACATGAATAAGTAAAATAGTGATCCAGCTTAAAAGTTGCCAAAAAAGGGAAACATAGGAAATAGAAACCAGTGGAACCTGGGACTCCTGGGTGGCTCGGTCAGTTAAGTGCCTGACTTCAGCTCAGTTCAGGACCTCATGGTTTGTGGGTTCGAGCCCTGCATCAGGCTCTGTGTTGATAGGTTAGAGCCTGAAGCCTGCTTTTGATTCTGTGTCTCCCTCTCTCTCTGTCCTTCCTCTCTCTCCCTCTCTCTCTCTCTCCCTCTCTCTCAAAAATAAATAAAAAGTTTAAAAAATTTTAAAAAGAAAAGAAAAGAAACGAGTGGAACCAATCCAAGAGAGCAGTGACAGGAAATCCCAGGCCTAGGAGACATGTAGTTCAGATAGTGAACAAGAACATAAGTCCCCTGGAAAGAGATCTGGGGGCAAATAAAATTAATACAATGTGTAATCTGATAGAGAGGACAGAAAAAAAATTGAAGATACTAGAAAGGCAAATGATACAAGAAAAAAAAATGAGAGGCAATTTGAAATCCAGGAAAAACAAAAAGTACCAAAAAAAAAAAAAGTATTATTATTATCGTACCTGTTTCAGGGTGAATAATATTAGCATAGTTACAATAATGTAAATATTGTTTTTCAACTTTCCTTTTTGAGAATTGACATGTAGATAAGGCACAAACAATACAATTACATTTCTGGAATGCAATATAAGTGGAATCAACCTCAATTTGGTAAAACTTTAAAGTATAAGTGGCAATAAATAAATAAAGTACAGGTGGCAGAAGCTCTGGGTAGAGGTGGAGAGGAGAGCTAGGGGTTAAGAACAGCACAACAAATACTTCTATTTTACTTACGAACAGTTGAAAGATATTGTCTATAACTGATGGAACACCAAACAAATACGGCGTAAGTGTAAAGAATAAGGAAGAAAGGAAAAAGACACCAAGATTTGGGAAGAAAAGAAGAAAAGGTAAGAGTGGGGGTGAAATTGTGAATGAGTTGACCCTCACCTATATAGTCCAAAGTCCAAGTATAATGTCTAAAATAAAAATTTGCGTAGATTGCAGTGTAAGCATATTATTTATTACACCCACCAGTAGAAATAGCTTAAGGAGTTCGAAGCTGCTCTGAGAAGGAAGAATTTACATGCAGAAAAGATGGAGCAGGATACTATGGTTTTGTCATGTATAAACCCTTGAAACACTTTAATTCTTTAAACACATGAAGTAATATATACATCTATATACATAATCACATGTACATATTACTCCAATAAAGAACTGGGGGAGAAGAGTGTCCTTAACCCAAACCCTTGACTCTCCCCTACCTTCAACCCAACTAAGGTCTAGCTGGTGAAGGCTGAGATTCCAAGAGGAAGCCAGGAGAAAACTCTGCAGATAAGACCCTTGTACTGAGTTTGAGATAAGTCAGGAAGGCCTAGATGAGGAAGAACAGAACAGTGGGTGACCAAACGTTCTGGCAAATGTAACGGTGCGAAACATCCTCACACCGTGCCTTGCAAATTAAAAAAAAAAAAAGAAAAGAAAAGAAAAAAGGTGCCAGGGCACCTGGATAGTTCATTTGGTTGAGCGTTGGACTTCAACTCAGATCATGATCTCGGGGTTCGTGACTTCGAGCCCCACCTCGGGCTCACTGCTGTCAGCCTGTCAGCACAGAGCCTACTTCGGACCCTCTGTCCCCCTCTCTCTGTCCCTCCCACTCTTGCACTCTCCCAAAAATACGTAAATATTTTTTAAAAAGTGCCAAGAGACCCACTTTATATCACCCTCTACGATACTACTATAGATATAGCTGTATCCTTAAAACTATACCATAAAGTCTCCGCTGTGCTCACAGCACAGGGCCTGTTTGGGATTCTCTGTCTCTGCCCCGTGGCTGTTCACATGTGTGTGCTTGCTCTCTCTCCCTCTCTCAAAATAAATAAATAAACTTTTAAATAAATAAATATATATATATATATATATATATATATATAATTAATTCTTTCTGTATATCTATAAAAGGATTTTTGCAATATAACTTTTTAAAAAATGTTTTGGGGTGCCTGGGT
>NC_064814.1:50809332-50846548 GCF_023721935.1 Panthera uncia
TTTTTAAAAAATGTTTTGGGGTGCCTGGGTGGCTCAGTCGGTTAAGCATCCGACTTCGGCTCGCGTCATCATCTCGCGGTCTGTGAGTTCGAGCCCCGTGTTGGGCTCTGTGCTGGCAGCTCAGAGCCCGGAGCCTGCTTCGGATTCTGTGTCTCCCTCTCTCTCTGCCCCTCCCCCGCTCATGCTCTGTCTCTCTGTCTCTCTCTGTCCCTCTTATGGGACCTCATGCACATGGAGATGAGAGCGACACTTTACGAGTGAAACTACAAGGCCCTGCAGCCTCCCCAGCAGGTAAAACACCTTTTGGGGCTCAGGTTTCCTCCGAGGACTTGTGGCTGCACTCAGCTCATGCGGGAAAATAAGGAGTTGTGTTGTCACGCTTCGGGTGCCAGTGTGGGGCCCGACAGTGAGGCTGGGGTTGGTTCTAATGAGAGGAAACCCTCCCCGAGGCAGGAGATGGGTGTGGAGTGGCCAGGTGCCCAGGCGCATCCGGGAGGTAGAAACCTCTGGAATGAGACACCCACTCAGGGGTTTTGCTCCTGAACGCAGGGGTGTGGCCAGACCATGCCTCGGCCGGGCAGGAACGCCAGTACCCAGATGCTCGGTTCTTTTTTCAGCTTTGTTGGGCTTGGTGATCCTGTCTCCTGGATGATTTCCTCGTTTCACTTTTCTGTCCTCTTTCTTCTGGATGTGGAGCCCTGGATTAATGCTCTTTGTCTTCTTTATTTCTTTCCTTTTTTTTTTTTTCCTCTTTATTTTTGGAGGTTTCTTCAAATATGTGCCTATACCCCCTACTGAATTTTAGATCTCTGCTTTCATTCATATTTTGCCCTTTGCAAGAGCTCTTTTCTCTTTCCTTCCTTCTTTCTTTCTTTCTTTCTTTCTTTCTTTCTTTCTTTCTCTTTCTCCCTTTCTTGTAGTTTCTGTCTATATGATACTTTACACTTTATAAATTGCCTTCCCAGAGGCTTCCTTTTGATTTGTAAGCAACCAAGTCAGGCAGGGGCCATATTACAAGTCCTATTTAAGAGGAACAAAAAACTAGTGTTGGCCAAGGTGTGGGGAAGGCTTTATGGATGAGCCACGACTTAGGCTGGAATTTGTTGTGCCTCCAGGTGATAGAGACAAGGAAGGGCTCACCCAACTCGTTATCTTTTTGGTTTGCTCAAAATGAACATCCTTTCTTAGCAGGAAGAGAGCCTAGACTGAGTTTTTGAGAGCAAGGGGACTTTACTGGGTTCTAATGGAAACATATTTGTACTAAAATCAAGTAATTACTTCTTTTCTTCCTTTACAAAGTAAAGAATCTTTTTACTAAAAGAAATACGCGATGGCTTGTTTTAGGGCAAGAACCTTCCATCCCCTGCCCACCAGCTAATTCCATTGAGAGCTGACTGCATTTTTATAAACGAAAAATACAGTATGATAGGTGTAGAATAGAGTCCTAGAATTTGGGGGGTTTCTTTGGATTCTCTTTTACTAAAGTATCTTTTGTAAATGAAATGAAGCTTCCCCCCCATCATAAAGGATTAAAAGGACAATGCATTCTCATTGTAAAAGACTCAGACAATATGAAATACAGTAAAAAAGAAAGTAACTTCATCTCTAATCGGTCACATCCACTTCCAGTAATGGCAGATGAGGTCATTTGGATCAATTCGCTATCGGTGGGCGTCTACAAAAGCCAGACAAATATGAAGAAAAAAAAGTCTTCCTGAAGCCATCAGAGAATTAACAAGACAGGAGGAAGACAGAAATGCAGAGGCGAGATCGCTGTGCGGGGCTATTTTCCCCTGGAGGCTCTGATGAGCCCAGGAAGGGGATAAGAGCTAAGGAAAGAGCTAAGCAGCTTTGCTTGGGTAGAGGAACCCAACTCCGAGTCCAGAAGGTGATAAAGACCCAGAACTTGCTAAATAGTAGGATGTGATGCCTGTTGCCCACCCTGAGAGCAGCAGTCCCAGGATGTCAAGCCACTACATGGTTTGCAGATACTGGGGTTGCCAAGAAACACGTGACTCACACAACCACGGGCTTGAAGAATGCTTTCTCTGTGTGCGGGTCCCCCATGGCCAAAAGCTCTTGTCCTGCAGTTGATGAAGGATAACGGTCTGCAGGCGAAAGACCGGGCTCCCTCTCAGCCAGGAACAGAGAGGGGGATCACCGGGTGCCGTGCAACACACACAATCAGAACAAAGAAACACACATCAAAGCTGGAACAGGGAAGGATATTCCCAAACAAGGCACTCTGCCCAGCCCAGACTCGGAGGGCTCCTGGTGTCCTGTAAGGAAACCTTCCAGGCTCAAGGCCACGTTCGTGGGACTGTTGAGACGCATGGCTTTCTCAACACTAAGGGTGGCAGCACTGAAGAATCCCATGGCACGGGTCTGCAGCACTGTGTGGCTGTCGTCTCGAAATAGAGACAAAGGAGACATAAGCCAGCCCTTCATCGCAAGGAATCTCAGCGGTCAGTCGTGACAGAACGGGCTTAAAAACCACGATTGATAAAATGGACCTAACTGACATACATAGAAAATTGCACCTGACAACTGCTGATTATATGTCTATTTTAAGCTCGTATGGGACGTTCACAAACTAAAATGCAATCTGGAAAAAAACTACTTATGTCTTCAATTTTTTTTAAAAACGGTTTATTTTTTTTTGAGAAACCAGACCCCCCCCATATTCAAGCTGTGATGAAAATGTTTCCCACCGTGCTGGCCTCCGGGGCGATTTCCGGGAACCAAATATGTGTGCAAAGAGGACTCCCGCGAGGATGGGTCACGGCCTCATGACTCGTAATGAAGGGCAGACAGAGGCGTCCTGAACGGTCAGCTACACGGAAACGGGGAAACACGCCAAGGTCTGTTGATACAATATATTACAGTCATTTAAAATTATTGATCCCAGGGAATGTTTAATGGCATGGGAAAATGTTCGTAGAAGAATATTAAGTGGAAAAAGTAGTATAAAAATACACGACGCAGTTCCAGTGGGGGGGGGGGCATAAATGTGTTTATATATATGCATGTGCGTGCGCGTGCATGCTCTTAATATGTCTATTAGGAAATACTCTTGGGGCTCCTGGGCGGCTCAGCTGGTTAAGCATCCAACTTCAGCTCAGGTCACGATCTCACGGTTCGTGGGTTCGCCCCTGCAGCAGGCTCTGTGCTGACAGCTCAGAGCCTGGAGCCTGCTTTGGATTCTGGGTCTCCCTCTCTCTCTCTCTCTCAAAAATAAATAAAAAACATTAGAATGAAAAAACTTAAAAAATTTTTAAAAAAAGGACATATTCTTGGGGTGCCTGGGTGGCTCGGTCGGTTAAGGGTCCGACTTCAGCTCAGGTCATGATCTCGCGGTCTGTGAGTTCGAGCCCCGCGTCGGGCTCTGTGCGGACAGCTCAGAGCCTGGAGCCTGTTTCGGATTCTGTGTTTCCCTCTTTCTCTGACCCTCCCCCGTTCATGCTCTGTCTCTCTCTGTCTCAAAAATAAACATTTTTTTTAATTAAAAAAAAAAAAGGACATATTCTTAAGGTGTTAATTGCATTCTTATCTCTGTAGGGGGACTGTGGATACATTTTATTTACTGACGTGTTTGCTTGCTTGCTCGTCACCTGATCGTCTAAATTTTCTGCAAAAACGTGTATATCATTTTTGTGATTGGAAAAAAAAAATCACTGTAACAGATATGAAAAGACAGGGCGCCTGGGTGGCTCAGCCAGTTAAGCATCTGACTCTTGACTTTGGCTCAGGTCGTGATCTCCCGGTTTGTGAGATCGAGCCCCGCATCAGGCTCTGCGCTGACAGTGCGGAGCCTGCTTGGGGTTCTCTCTCTCTTCCTCTCTCTCTTGCTGACCCTCCCCCGCTCGCTCATGTTCTCTCTCGCTCTTTCTTTCTCAAAATAAATAAACTTAAAAAAAAAAAAAAGATATGAAAAGGTACGCCAGGAATCAGATTCTCTTCACATGCAGCCCTGAAAATAACAGGTCTCGTCCTGACAACCAAGGTCTTCTCAAATTCTCCCGGCGTTCTTCCTTCCTGCTCCCCATTCAGTGGGAAACCTAAGACAAGAAAATCGGGGAAGAACCCGTCATCGGGTGCCGATTGCCGTTCACATGGGGCCACACCTGGTGATGGCTCAGTGGTGGAGTCACCTCAATGGCACAGAGGGAAACAGAAGCCGTGTGCCAGGTTTCCTGGCACGTTGTTTCTCACGCTTGGGCACCTTTCCACTCGCCTACCCGGATGGTGGCGATGCCCTGTTCGTGTTCCTCTCCCACGGAATGCACCTGGCATGAACCATCTGGCCAACGTCAACCTGTGCGTAACAAGTGATCCTAGAAAGAAGTAGAGTGTGGAAGCAATATGGCAGGCCTCCAGGTTCATTAATCTCCTTGGAAAGAAAGGAACTGGTTCTCGCTTCACCTGTGGTCTTTCAGGAGCGCCGACTTGGCCGCGGCTCGTTCTGTAAGCTCGTTCCCCTCTCCACCCTAAAACCGCATGCCAGCCTCTGGCAGACACCTGCGCCCCGAGGAACGGTCTAGCGGCAGACCCCCACATGGGCTGGCTCGTCACTTCGACTGCTCCCAAGTGGCTGCTTGGAAAGAAAGAAAGGCTGTCCCGTAGCTGAGCTGAGCCCATTGCCCGTGTTTCAATTTAATGGTCATGAAGAAGATGTGACAGAGAGTGACAGCTGCGGTCAGGCTAGGGGAGAATCTGGGTCCAAACGCCACTGGAACGGAGGCGTTATCGGAGGCGGACAAGTCGGCATGAACGGGCAGGACTGGAACAGAGACTGAGAGCATTGACTGGGACGTGAAAAATCTGTCTCACCTCCCCACCGATGCACTCACTTAATTTAGTTGTGAGAATTTGCTGGCCGTTTCCACCTATGTCCAAGGTGGACATATATCACTTCATCCACTCTTCTGCTCCTTCAACCCTCAGGCACTGAAGGGGTGCCATATTGGTGCCAAGGACATTCCCATGACCTACAAGAACTCCTCCGGAGCCGTCGAATCGAGATGTCATTCTCTTTCTGCTTACGCAACGCTCTCCCCTCTGGGGCTCGGCTTCCCTTTGCTAATCTTAACCCTACACTTCTAGAGGACGTATCCCCTGCCCGCACCTCCTCTCAAGTTTTAGACTTGAGCTAAAACTCAAGTCTTCCGACATCCGGTTCAAGGTTTTTGGACTGCCCAGCATGGGTGGTATGATTTAGGTTTTTATGTGTTTCCTGAAGCACCACCTCCTCTAAATATCTGGCCTTCAATAAATGTGTATTAATAGTAATGACCTATAAAGAAATGAGCTCCTGGGGCTGCCTGGGTGGCTCAGTCAGTTAAGCATCCTACTCTCGATTTTGGCTCAGGTCATGATCTCACGATCCACGAGTTCGATCCCCATATCGGGCTCCGGGTTAATAGTACAGAGCCTGCTTGGGATTTTCTCTCTCTCTCCCTCTCTTTCTGCTCTCTCTCTCTCTCTCAAAAATAAAGAACTAAACTTTAAAAATCAACAAAAGAAATGAGCTCCTTCTCTGATCTACGGTTCAGTAATCAAGTTCACATAACTCTATTGAGGAATGGAATATCTTGCCAGAGATACCCTAACAGCTCCACTAAAGCCACCAAAGACTAAGATTTAGGAAAGTCACTGTAGGGGCACGTGGGTGGCTCAGCCGGTTAAGCGTCCAACTCTTGGTTTCAGCTCAGGTCATGATCTCATGATTCGTGAGTTCGAGCCCTGCATCAGGCCCTCTGCTGACAGCACAGAGCCTGCCTGAGGTTCTCTCTCTCTCCCTCTCTCTCTGCCCCTCCTTCGCTCTCTCTGTCCCTCAAAATAAATAAACTGAAAAATTTTTTCTTAGAGAAAGGAAAGTCAGGGGTGCCTGGGTGGCTCAGCCGGTTGAGCGCCCGACTTCAGCTCAGGTCATGATCTCACAGCTCGTGAGTTCGAACCTCGCGTCGGGCTCTGTGCCGACAGCTCAGAGCCTGGAGCCTGCTTCGGATTCTGTGCCTCCCTCTCTCTTTGCCCCAACCCACTCGCATTCTGTCTCTGTCTCTCTGAAAAATAAATAAACCTTTAAAAAAATTTTTAAAAAGGAAAGTCATTGTAAGCAGCTTAATATATATAAAATAGAAAAAATAGGTGTATATAATAGATGGTCAGAGTACATTTATACTTATGGATTTATTTCTTATGTATTTATTTTAATACAATTTATTGTCAAGCTAGCTAACATACAGCGTATGCTATACTTACGGATTTATTTCATAAATGATATGTATTTCTGTTTCCCCGTAACATCACACAGGAGGAGGAAAATGCCAGTTTTTTTTAAATTTTTTTTTAACATTTTATTTATTTTTGAGACAGAGAGAGACAGAGCATGAACAGGGGAGGGTCAGAGAAAGAGGGAAACACAGAATCCGAAACATGCTCCAGGCTCTGAGCGGTCAGCACAGAGCCCGACGCGGGGCTCGAACCCACAGACCGCGAGATCATGACCTGAGCCGAAGTCGGACGCTCAACCGACTGAGCCACCCAGGCGCCCCGGAAAATGCCAGTTTTTAAACAACGGAAATACATATACCTATATCCGTCATAGACAGAGCAGAGCACCTTAAGATATAGCACATCTTGGAGGTTCTAGAGACTAGGAAAAGAGAAAAGCCAAAGAGATTTCAAGATAGCATTGAGAAGGGCATGATGGTCGTGCCCTCTACCATCGCTCTTTGGGCAGGTAAACGTTTTACTGGCGAGGTTGAGCCTGCCTAGAGGGCAGCACACTGGCCTTGCCCAGTTGTTTCTGAGCATCGGTCCCCAGGGCTGTTCAAGCCACTGCTTCCCATCCCATCCCATCCCATCCCATCCCATCCCATCAACGTCAACTTCCAACTCCAGGTCAGCTCCAGCCTGAAGCATTCTGCACCCAGACACTAACACACAGGGGCCAACACAGGAAGCCAGTCCTCAGATGAATGTGGCACAGGAAGGTGTGGGCTGCCCTTGCCCTTTCATGGGTTAAAACCTAACGACCTCGCTGTCACTTAGCAATAAAAAGCATAGTGTTGGGACATCTGGGTGGCTCAGCCAGTTGAGCATCCACCTTCGGCTCGGCTCAGGTCACAATCTCGCCATGATCTCACGGCTCACAAGTTCGAGCCCCGCGTCAGGCTCTCTGCTGTCAGAGCAGAGCTCACTCTGGATCCTCTGTCTCCCTCTCTCTCTGTGCCTCCCCCAACAGTGCTCTCTCTCTCTCTCTCTCAACAATAAAAAGGAAACATTAGACCGGACACACCACTAGACCAATGGACACATTCCATTTTCAGACAGAAGTTGAAGGGGCGCCTGGGTGGCTCAGTCAGTTGAACATCCAACTCTTGATTTCAGCTCAGGTCATGATCCCAGGGGGGGTGATATCAGTCCCTGCATCAGGCTCTGCGCTGAGCCTGCTTAAAATTCTCTATCTCCCTCTGCCCTTCTTGCCCACGCAGGCTCTCTTTCTCTCTCTCAAAACAAAAGAGAAAGAGACGTTGGAGCCCAACAAAATGGGCCTCAACATATCCAGTTAGGATTCACTCTGCTGCTACAAAACTAGCGATCGCCTTCTACAGAGAACCAGAAACTGAGGGCCGTCAGGCCATCCCACTTACCAGGAATTCTTGAAGACATGTGGACGGAAACATTCTGCTTCTGGAGAGATCTAGCTCAAACAATATCTCTTGGTTTAAAATAGCCTAGAAAGCCAGGCATCGCTCAGGTGATCTCCTAGTCCGACCCCCTGTGAAAGTCAAATCCTATGCCTTGGCAAGGAGGATACTTCACGAAGAGTCCCCGGAGAGCAGAAGCGAGACGGGGGATGGGGAAGAGAGAGTGATGCTAGGAAGAATCCGGTTCAGTAATTCGAACTGGTCTCGAGTTGAGCCATGCGAAAAGGGAGGAGCTTTACTGCCTTAGGAGTGGCCAAAGCAGGGGCTAGAGGTCGACGGGAAACTCCTGAGAAAGTTAGAGGCAAGAAAGAGGGGGCCAGGAATGACTTACAAGGTCCCTCGTTACAGTGCCTCCCCAACTCCATGCTTTAATTTCTCATCATAAGTTCAGAACAGGGGCGCCTGGGTAGCTCAGTCGGTTGAGCATCCGACTCTTGGCTTCAGCTCAGGTCATGATCTCATGGTTCGTGAGATCGAGCCCCGTGTTGGGCTCTGCACGGACAGCGGGGGGCCTGCTTGGGATCCTCTCTCTCCCTCTCTTTCTCTCTCTCTGCCCCTCCCCCCCACTCTCTCTCTCTCTCTCCCTCTCTCTCAAACTAAAGAAACTTAAAAATAATAATAAGATCAGGGCAGCACAGAGGGAACTTCAAGATTAGGCAAATCCGAACTTGAACCCCAAATCTGTCCCTTACTGAGTGCGCGAACTTGAGCGAGTTACTCAATGTCTTTGCCTCTAATCTCCTTGTCTGTAAAGTGGGGCGATGGTCCCCACGTTGCGGGGTGCGGTGATGACCAGACACGGGCAGCCTGTGCAGAGTGGATGCTCCATAAGTATGACAGGCACGGGCGTCATTATGCAAACGAGGACTCGATGAAGAATCGGAGGAGAATAGACCCTGCGTCCCATCTAGTCTGTCTTCCTCACTTGACACTGGAGGGAAGCAAAGTCTAGCAGGTGTGAATAACCTTCCCCAAGTCTGACGGTAAGTTGGCGGGTGAGCCAATATCCGCACCTAGTTCCATGGCCTACTCACAAATAGCATGGTTTCTTCCCGCCTCTCAGCCTGGCGTGCTATCAAGAAACCCCGCCCCAAACCAAGGCCACCTCTGAAGTTCCAGATGTGACACCCCTCAAGCCCCACCCCCTGCAACAAAGTAGTGTGCCAGACATAAGAGAGGCAACGGTGAAGCCATGAGATTCGTACCCACAGGGAGCCCACGGCCCATTGATGTGGGCCCCCGGGATGGTTCCTGCAGTCCCTAGAGATGAAACAACACATTCTCGACCCCACCTTCTCCAGACCCAAATCCCGAGGGGGACAAGCGTCTGGAACCGAAGTGGTGCCACTTTATTTGACGCACGGGCATTGCTTTTGTTTGTAGCCCAGGATCTCCGAGGAAATGCTGGTAATGTTGGCCACAGCCCCGGGACATCCCAGGTGTCAGAGGCCCCCTGTGTCCTGGGACATGTCCGTAAAAGGATGGAACCACCCGTAAAAGGTGACACACACATCGTTTTTTCCCCTCTTCTCTCTGGGGCTCAGCCTTGGGTATTAAAGCCACATTTCTTCGTGTCAGCCACCTGAACTATTTTCAAGATTTTCCCTTGACCTTTAAAATAAACTCTCTTGCTAGGTGAAGGGTCTGACTCTTGGTTTTGGCTCAGGTCATGATATCAGGGTTCATGAGATCAAGCCCCGCGTCAGGCTCTGGGCTGACAGCACAGAACCTGCTTGGGATTCTATCTCTCTGCCTCTCCCTGATTCATTCTCTCTCTCTCTCTCTCTCTCAAAATAAATAAATTAAAAAAAAAAACTCTCATGCCTCCAAAAAGGGACTTGTTCGACCAACCGAATATCAATAGGCATCATACTCAGAACTTTGGGAGTGTGGATCCAACCACACGGCCCATGTAGAGGGAACGTCTTAAGCCTCAGTTGCCTCTATCCAGGCTCTGGCACTTGGGCTGGTCATTTTAAGTCTCTGTTCTCAATTTCCTCATTTGTCAGCAGACAGAGTAAGACCACGTGAGTGCAGGGTGGCGGAAATGAGTGAAAGTGGCCAAAAAGGTACAAAGTTCCAGTTTTAATATAAATCATTCCTGGGGATGTCAGGCGCGGCATGGTGACTAGAGTTAATAGTACGTTTTTGCATCTTGGAAAGTTGCTACGAGCAGATCTTAAAAGTTCTCATCGTGGGGTGCCTGGGCGGCTCAGTGGGTTAAGCGTCCGACTTCAGCTCAGGTCATGATCTCAGGGTTCGTGGGTTCGAGCCCCGCATGGGGCTCTGTGCTGACAGCTCGGGGCCTGGAGCCTGCTTCGGATTCTGTGTCTCCCTCTCTCTGCCCCTCCCCCGTTTGTGCCCTCTCTCTCTCTCTCTCTCAAAAATAAATAAACATTAAAAAAAAAGTTCTCATCACAAGAAAAATATTGTAACTTCATGAAGTGATGGATGTTAACCGGACTCATTGTGGTGATCACGTTACTATATATGCAAATATTAAGTCATGATGCTGTACCCCTGAAACTAATCTACCATTATATGTGCGACTGTCCCCGCAGAGCCAGACGCAGGTCTCGATCTCACAAGCCGTGAGATCATGACCTGAGCTGAAATCAAGAGTCAGAGGCTTAAGCGACTGAGCCACCCAGGCGCCCCAAGAGATACTCTTTTAAAGGCAGAAGAACACACAGTTTAAAGGCAAATGGATGGAAAATATATATATATATATATATATATATATGTGCATATGCCAAGTTAGTTGTAAGCACAAGAAAGTGGGAGGGCATTTCATAGCAGACAAAATAGGTTTATTGCTAGCGATAGAAAAAAAAACTTGATAATGGCGAAACATCCCCCCAAAGGTACCAGTTGTGTTCACCCATCTGATATTTATGTATCTAGTAACTGAGCTTCGATATAAGGAAGTAAACGTTGGCAGAGAAATAGAAAAAAACTTAAAAGACCCCATGAGTAGTTGTAAAATAATACTCCCAAGGGCCCTAGCGTCTCTCCAGAGGCGTCCTAGAAATTCCAGAACCAGCTCTGGGAAGATGGGGCTCCCTCTCCCCTCCTGTCTTCATCTATCCTCCCGTGCGCTCTCAGCTTTTAAATATTGGCTTCCCAGGTAAGACGGCAACGGAAGGGAGAGTTCCTCTGCTTCCAAAGGACTTCGTGTCCCCGGAGGACTCTGGCAACCTGAAAATTCTCCGACTTTCTGACACCCCAGACTTTACAAGTTAGGGAAACACGCACACACCAGTGGGCCAATCTGATCCCAGTGGGCCAATCTGATCCCAGCGCGCCCCAAGACGCCTTTTTCTTTGTGAAGTCACGTCTGAAAGGCTGGATTTTCCCCCCTTCTCTATTCTTTCTTTCTTTTTTTCTTTTTCTTTCTTTCTTTATTATTATTATTATTTTTTTTTTTTTTTGCCATGTGACTTGAAGTGAAGCAAAGCTTGACAAATGCTAGAATTCTCCCTACGAGATTGTGAGGGTTACCTTCCCTTTTAAAGACGATCGAGAGGGGTCTCCGAATCAAAAGCCCTTTCTTACCAGAGAGTAACAATGCCAGCTTTTATCGACTTCCCAGGAGAAAGCCCAATAGGAAATCATTTGATCTGATTCTAGCACCCAACAGCACCTTGTCTGATCTTTCCATGCCCCGCCCCCCCTCCTCTCTTTTAATCTGTGTTTGAGACTTCACTGTCTTCGAGAATATAAACTTGCAGTGGCTCATTGTTTCCCTCCAGAGACACAGACTGCAGATGGAAACTGTTGTTGGGGCTTGCGGGGAAGGTAGCTCCTTCGGACTCTGTGAGTCGTTTGCCTTCCTTAATTTGAATGTGATTTTTTTTTTTTTAATGTTTATTTTTGAGAGAGAGGGAGAGACTGTGTCGAGTGAGGGAAGGGCCGACAGAGAGGGAGACACTGAATCCGAAGCAGCTCCGGGCTCCCTCCGAGCTGTCAGCACGGAGCCCGACGCGGGGCTCGAACTCACCAACCGTGAGATCGTGACCTGAGCTGAAGTCGGACCCTTAACCGACTGGGCCACCCAGCTGCCCCTATTAATTTGAATGTGATTTGAACAAGTTCTTGTGGGATTTTTCTTTTTTTTATCTCCCCCCTCCTTAACTTGGGACCACCGACTACACAGCCATGCGCAAAAATGGCATCAGTGAAGGGGGGACATCATGGAGGAAAGAGGTGGGACTGGGAAAAGGTGGGAAGAGATATGCAAATGAGGAGGCAAGAAGACTTGAGGAGGTCCTTGAGAACTGGGACGATGGCCTCGAGGTCTTTCTCTTCCTCCATGGTACTTAGAGCAGGGTCCCCATGCTACTAAAGGTCACAATTGCACGGCAAAGGTACATTAAACTTTCTCTTCCGTAAGCTCCCCTTCCCCCACGTCATCCCAATAAGCACGAAAAGTGCATCGTCCTGGATGTGGAAAGTGAGTACAATGTTTAGCTGCATGAATTGGAAGGAAGCTTTTGACTTTTTCATGTGCTGCCACCACTTTTGACTTTCACACCCTAGGATTCCCTCAACTTTGTTCTCCTGAAACGACCATAGTCGCCCTTCATTTTCAGCCAATACTTATTCGAAGGCTCAAATATTGTCCCTTTGTGGAGTTTCACAGACTGGAACCCCACCCTATCACATTTCTTAGCTATTCAAATAAGGGCACGTTGCAGGCATATGAAGCATAAATTGGTTAGGTAGGTTCTAAACTGGGGATGCGTGGGTTTTGCGAGATTTCTGTTTTGAAAAGCACACAAGTTACGTGTGGACGACAGGCTGGAAGGAAGTAAAAGGGATATAGGGTGAAGTCAGGAATGTATTGCAGTGGTCTAGGTAAGAAATTATACTAGCTTAGATTGAGGAGATAGCAGCAAAGAATGAGGAAATGGGGGCTCCCGGGTGGCCCAGTCGGTTAAGCGTCCGACTTGGGCTCAGGTCATGATCTCGCAGTCCATGAGTTCGAGCCCCGCGTCGGGCTCTGGGCCGACAGCTCAGAGCCTGGAGCCTGCTTCTGATTCTGTGTCTCCCTCTCTCTCTGCCCCTCCTCCACTCATGCTCTGTCTCTCTCACTCTCAAAAATGAATAAATGTTAAAAAAATATATATATATCTTATAAGGATCGTGGATTTTTTTTTTTTAAGAAGTAATATGTAACACAGTACAGGGTTTATAACACGAGGAAATGGATGGCAAGAATAGCCCAGAGGGGTCGTCTGGCTGGCTCAGTAGGTAGAGCATGTGACTCTTAATCTCAGGGTCACGAGTTCGAGCCCCACAATAGGCACAGAGCTTACATTAAAAAAAAAAAAATAGTAACAGCACAGAGGGTGAGAGCAAAAATGAAAGTACACTGTTTCAGGGTTTTTATGCAAACGCGCAGTGATGTTATGTTACTAGGTGGCAGACTGAGATAAGATTAGAATTTATACTATAAGCCCTAAAGCAACCACTGGAAAACGAGACAAAACATTGTTGCTAATAAACCAACAAAGTTGAAAGACTAGTGCAAATTTTAAAAAGCATAATATAAAATGGAATAAAAATAACACCCAATCCAAACAAAGGAAGAAAAAAGAAAAATATACAATTTAATAGCATATTTAATTATAAAATACTGAAGGCTTCCCCTGCTAAGATCAGGAATGTGGGAAGGACACCCACTCTCACCATGTTTACTCACATACTAGAAGCTCAAGCCAGTGAAATAAAGGGGGAAAAGTCTTTTACACCGTAATGAAGAATCAGCCCATCTTTGTTCACAGGCAACATTATCATCTCTGTAGAAAATCCAATGAAATCTATAAAGAACAACTACAACTAATATGTGTGTTTATCAATATTGCAGGATACAAGGTAAATATACAAAAATCAGTTGAGCTTCTAAATATCAACAATGAGCAATCCAAAATGAAATTACAAACACATCCTTTAAAACACCATCAGGGGCGTCTGGGTGGCTCAGTCGTTTGAGCGTCCAACTTTGGTTCAGGTCACGATCTCGCGGTCCGTGAGTTCGGGCCCCGCGTCGGGCTCTGTGCTGACAGCTCAGAGCCTGGAGCCTGCTTCGCATTCTGTGTCTCCCTCTCTCTCTCTCTGCCCCTGCCCTGCTCACACTCTGTCTCTCTCTCTCACAAATAAATAAACATTAAATATTTTTTAAAGTCATCGAAATTATAAAACAAGGATAAGTCAACAAAATATGAGCAAGAAATTTATTCTGGAAACTGCTTGCTGAGAGAAATTAAAGAGCTAAATCAATGGAGAGATACACTGGTTCATGAAGGAATATCGTCACGATGTCATTTCTCCCCAGTTTGTTCTATAGATTCTCCACAACTCCAAGCAAAATACAGCAGCTGTGTTTGTAGGAACCGACAAACAGATTCTAAATTTCTATGGAAAAACTGAGGCCCTGGAGTCGCTAGAACAACTTTGAGAAAAGAAAGCAACCACCTGACGTCAAGATTTATTATACGAATACACTTACTAAGATTGACAGAGAAGTGGCACAGAATAGGAAGTCCATAAATAAACCTATCCATATGCAGACAGTTGGCTTTCGACAAAGGTACAAAGGCAATTCACTAGAAGAAGAATGGGTCTCCCAACCAAGGGTGCTGGAAACAGTTAGATACCCTTATGCAAAACAACTTCAATCCATACTGGATGCCATATGTAAAATTTTTACTCAAAATCGATCACAGATCTCATTGTAAAAGCCAAAACTAGAAAATTTCCAGAAGAAACAACATACAAGAAGATTTGTGTGAATTCAGGTCAGGTCAGTAATTCTAGAGTGAATGCCCTGGTACATTGGTATCTTGTGTTGTTGCGGGTGTGGCCTCAGGGTAAATTTCTAGAAGTAATAATGCCAGGGTGAGGGGTAAATGCATACGTGGTTTTGTGAAACGTTGTTAAGTTCACTTCCATAGAGGTCGTGCCATTTTGAATTCTGGCCAGCAATGCATCCCAACGCCCCTTTCACTTGCATAATTTTTTTAAAAATACAGATATCTGGGCTTCAGTGCCAGAGATTCATTTTCAAACAGTCTGGAGTACAGCCAAGGCATCCATAATTATTTAAAAAAAAAAAAAAAAAAAAAAAAAAAAAACTTCGCAGATGACTTTGGTTTTTTTGTCTGTTTGTTTCTTAATTTTTTAAATATTTATTTATTTTTGAGACAGAGACAGAGCACGAGTGGGAGAGGGGCAGAGAGAGAAGGAGACAAAGAATCTGAAGCAGGCTCCAGGCTCTGAGCCATCAGCACAGAGCCTGATGCAGGACTCGAACTCACAAACCACAAGATCGTGACCTGAGCCGAAGTCGGATGCTTAACCAACTGAGTCACCCAGGCTCCCCCTGATGACTTTGTTGCACAACCAAAATTGGACACACTCCTAAGAACTTCACTCCAAAATGGAGGTGAGGCAGAGAAAGGAAAAACAAGATCCTGGAAAAGATACACAGAGAATGTAAAGAAGAGAGTAGAGTGTCAGAGAAGCCAATGGAAGGGTAGACAAGAGTAATGTAATCAATAGCATCAAACATCACTAAGAAGTTGAGTAGAATGCCTATATAAAAGTGCCCATGGCGGGGTGCCTGGGTGGCTCAGTCACTTAAGCATCGGACTCTTGATTTCAGCTCAGGTCATGATCTCACGGTTCATGAGATCAAACCCTGCATCCAGCTCCACACTGAGCTCAGAGCGTGCTTGGGATTCTCTCTCTCCTTCTCTCTCGGCCCCTCCCCTCCTCTCAAAATAAATAAATAAACTTGAAAAAATATATATAATTGCCCATGGGATCTAACATCATGGAAGTTACTGGTGGTCTTACCGGAGTTGCCACAGTGGAGGGATGGGAACAGAAGCCGGGTTGAAGTGAGCTGGGAAGCGAACAGGAGGTAAGTGAGTCAAGACAGTAAGTCTAGAAAACTCCTAATAGACGCTGGGGGAGAGATAAACTTTTAATAGAATGAAATTTTTTAATGTTTACAAGTTAAGGTAATTAATGAGATTGAGAAGAGACTGGAAATTGGGGAGAAATGAAAGACAATCTATAGTATAAAGTTCCACAAGAGAAGGAAGGGGGTGGGGTCCAAAGCATTCTTAAGGAACTGGCTTCCCTCAGGAAGAGAAACAGCCCCTCTACGTAACAGACAAAAAGGAAGACCAGACAGGTACAGATGGGATTATACTGATGGGTTTGGTAGCAGGGTGTTTGAGGGATTTTTATCTAATAGCATCTATTCTCTGTGAAACATGAAATTAGGGTATGTGTTGAGAGATGGCAGGAGGGTGGGGAAGTTGGACATTTGAGGAGGCTGGAGGAGGTTTGGAATAGCCAGTGTGCAAAGTTCGACCATGAGCCGGCAGCGACCCGTTAAGGATCGTCCTTCAAGATTAATGGTCGTGAATTTATGACGGTACAACCGTTCCTGTTGTGTGTTTCTCTGGCTGCTCAAATAGAGGAAAAGAAAAAGCATATAGTGCGTTGCTCTGGGATTAGATTTCAGCCGGATGGGGCATGACCAGAGCCCCCAAGGGATGAGGGAATTTAGGGTGTTGGCACTGAACTAGCGGCCCCCAAAATCTAAGCGCGATAGGTAGCAAAGTGAAGGAAAGAGAGGGCTCACAGATAGGAAAGACAAAGGATGAAGGAGCTGGAGGTCACAGTGAGATGAAAAACTATTTTAGTGTTTTTAATTAAAACGCCAAGTTGGCAAGGGAGGAGTGGTCCGAAAGACAGTGCTTGGGGGTGACTGCGTGGCTCATTCAGTTAAGCGTCCTACTTCGGCTCAGGTCATGATCTCACGGTTTGTGGGTTTTAGCCCAGCGCCGGGCTCTGTGCTAATGGCTCACAGCCTGGAGCCTGCTTCAGATTCTGTGTCTCCCTCTCTCTGCCCCTCCCCTGCTCACGCTCTGTGTGTGTGTGTGTGTGTGTGTGTGTGTGTCTCAAAAGTAAGAAGGAAAGAAAGAAAGAAAGAAAGAAAGAAGAAAGAAAGAAAGAAAGAAAAGGTAGCATTTGCATTAATGACATTGGAGGTGATGCTAAGATCTAGGGCAGATGACGAATCACAGGAGTTCCTGGAGACCAGAAGATTAAAGACCCTACGTCAACGTGCTACTTGAGTATGTTTGATACGTGGGATTTGTTTTCTTTGCCTTTCTCTTTAGTAACTTGGAAAATATGCATCCTGTTTTTATCTCAACTAGTTCTTATTTTGGGGTCTAAAAAACTACATCCTGGAACATATCCTTCTCCAGCTATCTTTATTCACAATGAAATTATATCCCCCTGGGGAACAATGAGGAAATTGTATGTTTTTCCATAATTTGGCCTCTTAGTTGTTATTGACGTATGACAACACCTTAGACCTAAATTATTATAATTCGATCACTATCCCTTTTCAAGAGGTGCGTTGTACCCTTCCATTGTGTTGTATCACCATCTATAAAACAATTACTTAGAATTCATCTTTTGTGTGTTTATTTCAACGGTCACGGTTGTGTCTTTCGGATTCTCGAGTTCTATATTTTAATTCATTCCGCCATCAATCAAAGCAAGTCTAGTAACTTTGTTTCGGTTGTAAGCTAAACTCTGTTTGATGTCATTTCCTTTCTCTTGCTGTTAGGTGTTACGGAGAAGAATTCCAAAGCACTTTAAATTTTGTTCCCATGTGCCCAATAGGCTTTTCTGCCCAAATATCTTTCGGATTTTTTTTTCTTGATCTTTCAGACGTTCTCTAGGCTATGTGTATGCTTTGGTCACGTTCAATAATTTTGCTTCATACTTTGTGAGTCTTTGGGTGTCCAGACTCAGGTTCTTTCCTGCCCAGAAAGATTTTTAGAAATTTTGTACTAATTTCTGGATGTCTACAATAAAAAATAATAATTCATTAGGAGTTATTTTCAAACTAACATTGGGGTGGCTGAGTGGCTCAGTCGGCTGAGTGTCCAACTCTTGGTTTTGGCTCAGGTCACAATCTCACGGTTTGTGAGTTCAAGCCCTCCATCAGGCTCCACACTGAAAGTGTGGAGCCTGCTTGGGATTCTCTTTCTCTCCCTCTCACTCTCTGTGCCCCTCCCCTGTTTGCTCACTCTCTCTCTCTCTCTCTCAAAATAAAAAAATAAAGTTAAAAAAAACCTTTAAAAAATAACATTAAAGGTTATTGCCACAGGGCACCTGGGTAGCTCAGTCAGTTAAGCGTCTGACTTCAGCTCAGGTCATAATCTCACAATTTGTGAGTTCAAGCCCCACGTCAGGCTCCGTGCTGACAGCTTGGAGCCTGGAGCCTACTTCTGATTCTGTCTCCCTATCTCTCTGCTCCTCTCCTGTTGATGCTCTGTCTCTCTCTGTCTCTCTTAAAAATAAATAAACATTTAAAAAAAATTTTAATAATAATAGTAACATGAATAATGGTTATGTTCGTGGCTTTCCCCGGCCCCACCTCACCCTAAAAGCGGAGCATGGGGCATGGGCTTGAGGTTTCAATAGTTTAGTCGGAATATAATCCCAGAAAGCAGAAGCGAAGGGACAGAGAAAGAGACAGACAAAAAAGAAAAAGCCAATACAGGGTGTGATATTGAGCTGGTAACTCCTGGGAGCCACCCATGTCAATCCCGCCAGAGACCATCTAAGGAAGCATCTAAAACACACCCGCAGCTAAAAGACAAGAATCTGGGTCGTGTACATACAACCCCAGTACTCACTGCATTTCCAGGCTGCGGCTGGCATGAGGCAAACAAAGTCTCGCTGCTCGGGGTAAAGGACACGGCAGGTCCTTGGGTGGAAGGAAAGCCACGGACATCCCCGGGGACTGTGCACCGGGGCCACACCCAAAGCCAGGGGAATTGTGCAGGACACTGATGGCATCCGTTACCACCTTGCCTGGGCTCGTTCTATGTGCCAGGCGGTAGTCAAACCACCGTGCGCGAATTAACTCATTTACAGCTTACGATAACTTTGTGAGGCAGGAGGAGAAAAATGGTTTTTTTCAAGCAGCCTTTATACCCAACTTGTCTGATTTGTGATCCTTTTCTCCAAAACAAAAACAAACAAACAAACAAACAAAATACTAGGACCTCCTCAGTCTCCCAGAAGTTTCTTTGGCTTCCCAACCCTGCCTAGGCGATCCTCAGGACCACCTGAAATATTCTTTATCATCACCTATCGTTCCTTTTGCCCCTGTTTTTCCGCCAAACCCACACAACAAAGCTGCCACCTCACGGTCAACCTCAACTGTGTTATGACTGAACGTTGCAGGAGAACATCAGTCAAACACTCTCATGGCCGGATTTCGGGTGCAGCTGGCCGTTCAGCTTGGGCCAGTAAGTCATTTCTCTATCCTTGAGCAACTCTGTCTCCTCTGTTAACAATCTAAAAAAATGTTTGCACTTGTCTCAGGTCCTGTACTAAAACTGAACTTTCCACTTGAAGAAGAGAAACGTGCCGCCCATTTCCGCAAGATAGCTGAGGGCATCAACCTCAACCGCCTGTCCCCATTGACAAAGCCACTCTACACATTCTAGACAGTGGTCTAGACAGTGGCAAGCCCCTCCTCCTCCATGGTCAGACAGTGGCAAGCCCCTCCTCATCATCAAAGCCACACCCCTCCACCTACTCTTGATTGTGTCTCCTCTGTCGCGTCTGATCTCCTTCGTTCATTATTTCCTTCCATCCAAATCTCCAACCTCCTTCTCCTTCCTCCATTGCTATAAATACACTCAGTTTTCTCCCATGCTTCTAACAATCGGTTTCTCCAAACCAAGTCTGCCTTGAGATGCCATTCCTAACCCTCTCCTTCTCATATCGGCCGGTTTTTTGGAAGAATAATTTACACTTGAACATTCTTCAGATCTGGCCACTGAAACTGCTTTCAATAAATATTTCTTACAGGGACGCCTGGGTGGCTCAGTCGGTTGAGCGTCTGACTTTGGCTCAGGTCATGATCTCGCGGCTTGTGAGTTCGAGCCCCACATCAGGGTCTGTGCTAACAGCTCGGAGCCTGGAGCCTGCTTCGGATTCTGTGTTCCTCTCTCTCTCTGCCCCTCCCCAACTCATTCTCTCTCTCTCTCTCCCAAGAATAAATAAACATTAAAAAAATAAATAATAATAAATATTTCTTACACAGTTAGATCTCGAAAGCTCTCTTCTCTCTTGACTTCAGTGACATCAAACTCTTTTCGATTTCCCCTGACATCATTGACGTCATCATTGACATGTGACATCATCACATCTCAGAATCTTTTGCTGATTCCTTCCTTGTCCAACTTCTAAATATTGAAGAGCCCGAACTTGATCCTCAGCCCTCTCCTCTTGTAGATACCATCGACTTTTCTACCAAGATAATCCACACGCCTAGAAGCTCAACAGAACCCAAACACAAGAAGAAACACAATACCAAGCACATCATAACCAAGTTCCCCAATACCAGTGATAAAGAAAACAATGTCTTAAAAGCACTTTTTTTTTAAAGCATGTTATATACAGAAGAACAAAGACGAGGACCCGGGAGCCATGGATCTCGATCTCTATGCAGCAGCCAAAACAGTCTTTTTAAACATAAACCCAAGCTCCAATGGTTTTCCATCATTCTTAGAATAATATCTAAGTATGTAATATTTCAAGAATATTAAGTACTACATTCTGGTCCCTGCCTACTTCCAGCCTTTATGTCTTATTATTATTATTTATTATTATTATTATTATTATTATTATTTTGCCCCATCCCTGTTCTAGCCACAATGGCCTTCATACACTCAACCTCATCCTCATAAGCCCCTCAGTTTATTATTTAATTTATTATTATTATTAATATTTTTACTTTAGAGACAGCACATGTTGGGGAGAGTGACAGAGAGAGAGAGAGCATCTCAAGCAGGCTCCACACTCAGCATGAAGCCTGACGCCAGGCTAGATCTCACAGCCCTGGGATCATGACCTGAGCAGAAAACAAGAGTCAGACGCCCAACTGGCTGAGCCACCCAGGTGCCACCCAGGTGCCCAGTCAGACACCCAACTGGCTGAGCCACCCAGGTTCTTCAGATATTTTCTTGGTTTGGTCATCATTGGAGGTACCCAACTTTGTTCATTCCAATAAGCAAGGGATACATGGACACATACCCAATGAATGTCCATTAAATCCAATATAAATGTCACTATCAAAAGGCTAAGTTCCCAAAGACTCTCATTAGACTGGTCGTGATTTCTCCCTTTTCCTGCTTCCTCCCCAAAAAAGATAATCTTGGGGAGCCTCAGGGGCTCAGGTGGTTAAGTGTACTACTCTTGATTTTTGGCTCAGGTCATGATCTCATGGTTCATGAGTTCCAGCCCTGCACCGGCTCTACACCAATGGTGTGGAGCCTGCTTGGTGTTCTCTCTTTCTCTCCCTGCCCCTCCCCTGCTCATGCTCTTCCTCTCTCTCTCTCTCTCTCTCTCTCAAAATAAATAAAATTAAGAAAAAAAAAAGATAATATTCTTGAGCCCATGCCCCTCCTTTTAAGAGTAAGTGCGGCTGTGGTCACCATAACAACAAAGCTACCAGTCCTCACTGAGTCCACCAGCATTTTTATTCCCCTTGAAACTGAACGGATCTTTGGCCTCCAATGAAAGCTTTTTGACTGATTTTGTAATTTTATGAACCGTTTGGATGTCAGCCTAAAGGGAATTTAAGTTTTTCCTTTTTCTGAATATTTTAAAACGTATTTTGCACAGAGTGGACTGGTTGCCACCCCGTGACTCTGTGGTTTCTTCACAATAGCTAAGAGCTGGACGGCTCGGTAGGGCCGTGTGGTTGACTCGCCACGCACGTGTCTCAGGCAGCATTTTCAAAATCGGTGGTGATAACCTAAGAATTACGAGAAATTCAAGTTGGCCGGTGACACGAGCAAAATTGAAAATGGAAAAGGTTTTCTATCTTTATAATGAATATGCATTATAACATGCTAGCTGAGAAGCATCTGCTGAATTCAAAGCATAGATGTAACACTAAAACTACTAACTTTGTACGATAAACACATTACAACTTATTTTCTAAATGAATGTGCTCATGGTTTTATACTCCTTGCTAGCCTTTCCCCCTTTGGCGAAGTATGAAAAATCGCCTTCATAAATATCCACAAAACACACAAGAAAGCCGTTCTCTTCTATAACAGCACGTTTTTTAAAAAGCAAAATCATATTATCCACTTTCTTTACCAGACGGCTCTAAATGATTTTTCCAGCTTCCAAAGTCCGATCCAAAAACTCAAATCTATTCTCAAAAGATTAAATCTGCTATTAATGAGGATATTTTTGAAGGACAGACCACAGACTGAAGTTCACGAAGAGGTTCTGTAATTGTCAGGGCAGTAAAAATTGTTTTTTTTAATATGTGAACAATAACTGGAAATCAGCTGTGTCTGATACTTTAATTATCTTTTAATTAATTTATTTATTGAGAGAGAGAGAGAGAGAGAGAGAACATGAGCAGGGGAGGGGCAGAGATAAAGGGAGAGACAGAATCCTAAGCAAGTTCTGTGCTGTCAGTGCAGAGCCCGATGTGGGGCTCGATCATACAACCCTGAGATCACGACCAGAGCCAAAACCAAAGTTGGACGCTTAACTGACTGAGCCACCCAGGTGTCCGTGATATTTTAATATATTGGCTTTCAAAGTCTTCACCTAGAAACAGCTCCAAAATATGTCACACTTTGTGTCATCGCATCTTACAGTAAACTCTTCCAGGCCAGAACCCTGGAAGTGATCAATAAATGTGTGTGACACAGAGTCGTTGTATTAATTGTGGGGAAATAAAACAGGAGGAATATTCCCTCCTGGTGATTCTGGAGAGTTCTGCATTTTTAGAAGGCATGTATGGAATCTGTCAGGGACATTGGGTTGGAGGAACAGATTTTATTTTTAAGGCAGAACAATGAGGTGTCTTTACAGAAAATATCTATTCTTCTGGTTCCTACTTCGAATACTAACCTCATACTCAACATTCTGAAATTGAAGGTCAGTAAAAATGACTCAGTGGGCTGCCTCACCTGCTTGTCCACGGGTCTCTGAGGCCAGTGAATGTTTCCGGGTCTCAATTTCTTTATCTGAAAGTAAGGAATAATGACACCCAGATTGTAGGGTTGTCGACATTTCAAAGGAGATCATGGATAAATGGAAGAAATGGTGAACATTTCGTGGCCTCTACAACACAGGCCACAGCAGCTGTGTGGACACGAGCCTTCAAGAATCACCACCACATCCACATTGGGATCGCCTCCAGCATTCAGGACTCAGACCATGGGCTTCTGGTCTCCGCTGGTTCTTCTCACTTCTCACAACAAACATGTTGCACCAGCCACAATGCTCTTTCCCCACAGACATACCAGCACACTGATCCCTGCTGGGAACTCCTGGCAGCCACAGCCCCTGCTGATCTAGGAATGCTATGGACCGATCATCATCCATTTATGATGCCATGTCACTGACAGAGTGACCCAAGGCTCAGAACACAGCTGCCCATGCTGGCTCTCACCAGATCTGGGAAATGTGGACCATCCTCCTTCTCCAGTAAGCCATCACTGAGCACAAGGCCCAACAAGACAAGAAAGTCCTCTCCGTGTGCAGAATGGCTTGGCAAGCACGGGGAGAACGAACCTAGATGATGTGATCTAGGGTTTGCCAAGTCTGATTAATGTTATACCAAGCCCAAACGCAGCCCTGGTGGCTCCGCAGAACAGCTTTGTTCCTTGACCGTTCTCAAAATGGCGGTCATGAGTTCATTGACTTCCCTGCGAGGGCCCTTTAAGAAACTTTTCCAAAAATAACCAAAGTAAGCAGGGCATCCAGAAACCTGCAGGCTCTTTGCCCTCTGGCCTTCCCCGGAGACATTCTCGAATGCTTCTAGTGTTGCCTTATGCCCCCCATGGGCAGAGTTATTCATTGTCCCCCACACTCAACCAGAGATTCAATTAAAAATCAGGAGTTGGCAGCAACAACTTGTTTTCTTGTCAGACACGTTATAAATTGTAGAAAAACTATTTTGGTGCAATTTACAACTCTGGAAATAAAAACACAGTTGTGTAGCAATTTGTCTGCTGTAGCACTAGGAAGTCTGAAGGCCCGGGCTCCTGGTCAGAGCTGGAAAGTGGCCAATAAAGAGAACGTGTTTGAGGGTAAAATGCACGCAGAAGTGACCACCAACAGCTAGGTGTGGATGGAACAGCACATTCCACGTCCTCTGGGTGCTGTGTGAGGACAAAATATATTAACAATATTTAGTACCGTGCCTGGCGCATTGCATTTTAATAGGAGCAGGGGGGGTTGAGGGGACAATGAAATAATACAAGTCATTATCATAGATAGTAGTCATAATAATGGTAAATCCTGAACTGGGGTCAAGAAAATCTAGGTGCCAGTCATAGCTCTGCCACAAATAATCTGCCCAGTCCCTCTTCCCAGAGCCCAGGAAGGATCGATAAGAACACTGGAAAAGGAGATCACGCAAACAAGTGGAGAATTACTAGGAATTACCAGGAACCTAGTAATTCCTTGAGGCAGCCAGAGGTAAGCAGACACTAAGGGAAAGATCTCAGATCTCAAGATCTGACAATGGAGCAAAAGGTGGTCAAACGGTCTCGTTATTGGTCCCTTCCAAAGTTTCCTTCAGATCGGGAATGAGCAGGGAAGTTCTGAAAGAGAAGGTGTTAGGTTTCCTGATATTAAATACATGAATGTTACAGAACCTGACACTGAAGTTACATGCTACCTGGACAGAAACAGGCAGACAGATGAAATCAAATGGAAAATCCAGAAATAAATCCAAATACATTTGGTGATATATGTTAAAAGTGGCACTGTCGATCAATGAGGGAAGAAAGACAGATTATAAGATAAATCATACTGGAAAAAATGGATAGCCACCTGGAAAGAAGAAATAAACTTAGGTCTCCAACTCATGCTTTATTGTAAAAGGAACTTACAGGTGGGTAAATATTTGAAATATGTGAAATGAATCCATAAAAGTATTAAAATATTTTACTTCATGCATAGTTTATTATGGATTTTATATATGTTTTTTACACATGAGATTTTTTTCTTAGAATGAACAGGGCCTTCCTAAAAATGTTATGTGAGGGGTACATGGGTGGTTCAGTCAATTAAGCGTCCAACTTTGGCTCACGTCATGATCTCATGATTCATGAGTTCAAGCCCTGCATCAGGCTCTCTGCTGTCAGCACAGAGCCCACTTTGGATTCTCTGTCCCCCTCTGTCTCTGCCCCTCTCCCATGCTCTCTCTATCTCAAACATAAATAAACATTAAAAATATATATGAGGTAAAACTCAGAAGGCATTAAAAATTATTAATAAACTTAACTACAAAAAATTAGAAAAGTTTTTGTGACCACATGTCCAAACAAAACAAAACAAAAACATAGGAAGCCAAAAGAAAAGTGTCAAACTATGGGGCACCTGGGTGGCTCAGTCGGTTGAGCCTCCGACTTTGGCTCAGGTCATGATCTCGCAGTCCGTGAGTTCGAGCCCCACATCGGGCTCTGTGCTGACGGCTGGGAGCCTGGAGCCTGCTTCAGATTCTGTGTCTCCCTCTCTCTCTGCAACCCCCCCCCCACTCATGTTCCGTCTCTTTCTCTGTCAAAAATAAATAAACATTTTTAAAAAATTTTTAAAGAAAAATGTCAAACTAGAAAAAACACATTTGCAGGTCATATCACAAAAAGCTAACTTCCCCAATATATAACAAGTTCTGGCAAATCAATTTTTAAAAACTTGGTAAATACATAAACAGACTGTTCACAGAATTCAAAATGATACTCTAGAAACTTCTTTGACATCGGCCACAGCAACTTCTTTCTAGATATGTCTCCTACGGCAAGGGGAAAAAAAGCAAAAATAAACTATCAGGACTACATCAGAATAAAAGCTTCTGCAGAGTGAAGGAAATAATCAACAAACCAAAAGGCAACCTACAGAATGGGAGAAGATTATATTTGCAAATAACATATCAAATAAAGGGTTAGTATCCAAAACATATAAAGAACTTATACAATTCAACACCCCAAAAAACAAATAATCCACATACAAAAGAATGAAATCTTGCCATTTGCAATGATATGGATGGAGCTAGAGAGGATAATGCTTATGAAATAATCAGTCAGAGAAAGACAAATACCGTATGATTTCATTCAAATGTGGAATTTAAGGAACAAAACAAATAAGCAAGGGGGAAAAAAATAAGAGAGAGCGAGAAATCAAGAAACGGACTCGACCACGGAGAACACACTGATGGTCACCAGAGGGGAGGTGGGTGGCAGGATGGGTCAAAGAGGTGATGGGGATTAAGGAACGCAACTGTCAAGATGAGCGCCGGGTGATGTACAGAAGTGGTGAATCACTATATTGCACCCCTGAAACTAACATAACCCTGTATGCTAACTACACTGGGATTAAAACAAAATCTCTATAAAAACCAAAGCACAGATGCTCTGAAGCATGCCAAAAGCAGCTTAACCTGGCTTATACTAGGAGAACTAAAATTCTGTCACCTCTCAACTTGGCCATGAAAAAAGAAAGGGAAGACTTTGAAGAAAGGTGGTTAAGTAATAAAATCAAGGATATATAGTGGAGTAATAAAAGTAATAATGGTATATAAAAGGTAACCATTTCTAGGGAAACACACATTCATATGCTTGTAAATTCGTAAAATATCTCTGAAACTATTGACGGGAAAATGATGCTCACAGCTGTCTCTCCGAAGCAGAAATGCATGGCCGCGGGGCCAAGAAGAAAGCCCTACTTTCCATTTTGTGGGTTGTTTTTTTTTTTTTTTAATATACTTCGGGATATTTTATGTGCATAGATCGTCTGCTTACAAAATTCCATAAAATAATACATGAATCCGGGAGAGGGAGCTGAAAACAAAACATTCCACCAACCCTGCCCCACCTGGTCTCAAGCCAATTCCTTTTAATCCTTCAAACGGCTTGTGTGTCTGTGTGTTTGCACGTGCTGTTCCTTTACCCTGGAACGCTCTTCTCCCCACCCTCACCGTCATCCCTGCACCTCGTTACCTCCTATTCATCCTTCGGCTCTTAGATCCTATGTCAGGGTGTTTTTTTTTGGAATCCTTCTCAACCTCTGGTCAATGAGGTGATAAGCCTCTAGAGCATGCTGTATTTACCCACCACGCTGCTTCCTTATTCCTTTCGCTGCTGTTTCCATCTAGACTCTAAGCTCCTTGAGGATAGGAAGCCTTCCCGACTCTGTAACTGGTCCTGAGTACCTTTTGTTTTGTTTTGTTTGTTTTTTGATAGAGAGAGAGAGCAAGCAGGGGAGGGGCAGAGAGAGAGAGGGGAGACAGAGGATTTGAAGCAATAATCGCACTGACGGCAGCAAGCCCTTTGCGGGGCTCGAACTCACCAACCACAAGATCGTGACCTGAGCCAACGTTGGATGCTCAACGAGTTGAGCCACCCAGGCGCCCGTGGTCCTGAGTACCTCATAGGATAGACACTCTAGCAACGTTATAGATGAAGAAGTAAGCAAAGAGGGCCATACACCCCACCTCGGCTCTTACGATTTGGTGGCAGATCGTGAACTGGAGACCTTCATCTCTCGGCACAGCGTTCTTCTCTTTCCCCTGCATGACTTTCGTTACCGGAGTATTCTTTAAATAACCCAAGCCCAGGGCACCTGGGTGGCTCAGTTGGTGAAGCATCCAACTCTTGATTTCGGCTCAGGTCAGGTTCATGGGTTCGAGCCCCGCATCTGGCTCTGCACTGATGGTGCAGAGCCTGCTTGGGATTCTCTCTCCCTCTCTCTCTGCCCCTCCCCCACTTGTGCATGCTCTCTCTCTCTCTCTCTCTCTCTCTCAAAATAAATTTTAAAACATTAAATAATCCAAGCACAAGATCTTTATCGCCCATCACCACCATAGCTACGAGGTGTGCCTTGGGACTTGTGCCCATCTTCCTTGTCCTGTTTCTCTAGGCCTCTCTGTCACTTCGAACCATGGCTCGAAACTTGCCATCTCCCCACCCACTTTCCTCACAGGTTTGTGCATGACAATTACACGTCATTATTGGGCTCTGGGCGTTCAAAGCTCAAAGCAGCGTCATACAAATGGAAAGAGCCCGCAGCCTGAATTAGCAGGCCTTCTAATTACGTGGCCAGCTTTCATTCTTGCTGGCCGGGCGACCCTATGACCTCGCTAAGCCCCGGTGGCTTTACCTGTCTTACAAGACCGTTAAGAGATCAAATATATGAAAATGTTCCATACATTTCAGGACGTAATCTTTATTGTGAACATTTACGCCCTTACGGAAAACCCCATTATTACTGAGGGCTAAAACAGGTTAGCCTCTAATCTGAGTGCTTACATTGACATTTTTTTTTCCTTTTCTAGAATAATCACTTTCCCAAAGTAGGAAGGTGCTCTAAAAGGGGCCATGGGGATGGAAACTCTTTCCTACCTCTTTCCCCTATCCTTCCAAATAAGAAAAACTGCAGGATAATGTTCTTTTCTTCTTAAAATCACTTTCTTGGCTCATAACTAGAAGCGTCTTAGTGCAATTAAGTCAGAAGACATAAAAGGGCCACAGATCGAGGAGGCTGTTGGCTTAATTACCTTCAAAGCTGTTCCACAAGGGGTCAAAGCTGACAACTGGGTTCATTAGGAAATATTTGGAGAAAGCGTGAAGCATTCGTAAAACCAAACAAACAAATAAATGACTATTATGTTATAGGGTACCAGTAGAACCGGCTTTTCTGTCTCCTGTGCCATCGCTGAACTGGCTGTGTGATTTGGGGAAGTCCCACGCCCTCTCTGAATCTCGGGATTCTCACTCACAGGGGTGTTACAAGGTTAAACAAGGTAAGGAAGGTGAAAGAGCTTTGGTAGCCAGCTGCCTGTGAGTAGAAATTACTGTACCTTACCTTGGCATATCCCAAACTGGGGTTCCGCACGGCTCTGCTAGATGAGGGCTGCGAAGAAAGTGTCTGGGCCACATGAGTCAGAGAAATCAGAATTTTTCAAAAAGTCTCAATGCTACAGGTCTCCCCCAGAGTCTTGAATAGTCTTTAATACGCACTGTGACTCCCAAAACCCAAATGAGGGATAGATGTTGCAACGTTTCCCAGTATGTTCCAAAGAAGGCCAGTTCAGGAAGCATTGATCTCAACCAAATTGCATATGGAAGCCAAGACCCGAGTCTCTCCATTTCCTGGTATGGCAGCTCAACAGTCGCAAGCCTTATGGTCATCGTGTTGGTTATTTGCAGTGTCACCACCACCACCGCACCTCACCCTTGCTCCTTCACACCTCCTCCTCCTACCACCTCAACCAATCCATTCTCCACCTCCCTAGCCCCACCTATACCACACGGGTCTGTCTCCTATGCCCTGCATCATCCAGACTCCCTTGCCTTCCGGCTTCCAGTTGGGTCCAGCCAATGGAAAATACTGCAGGAGACTGGAGAGTAAAAGGAGAGAAAGGTTGGGGTATTTCTTCCCCAATCCTTCCCCCTGTGGGTGTCATAGTTCTGGAAAGGGCTACATCCTTCTGTGACAGCTCCTCAACCTAGGATCCATGGGTCCCCCAGCTAAGGAGACATAAATAGAATTCCAAGGGTCTGTGATCTCAGAAGGGGAAAACATTTACACCACTGTTTTCATTAACTTCTAACTGAAATTCAGCATTTCCTTCGGTTGTGGGTGTGGGCAGCCAACTTTAGCAATATTCGCGAGTAATACTGCTCAGGAATATTAGTGTGGTGACTCTGTCACCAGATCCAAATTAAATATATTTCTGGAGTTTATTACAGTTGTTGCAAATATCTCCAAATATTGTTAAAACTCAACACTACCTTCAGTTTAAGGCATCATTAAATCTGCCTCTTAATTTATTTAACCCGTTAGTAAGGAGGTTTAAAATGACTATATGACAAATCTGGTTATTAAAATATTTCGACAACTTTATTTTACTAGAATGTTTTCTTCATAATTCTATTAGCTTTATTCCAAGAAGGGACTCATGAGTTTCACCAAGCTGAGTTGGCACAAAAAAAAAAAAAAAAAAAAAAAAAAAAGGGTTTAGAGACCCCTGCCTAAAGGATAGGAATAGGCATTTCTCCAAATGTCCAATAAGCATGCGCACACACACACACACACACACATACACACACCTTAACATCATTAGTTATTAGGGAAAAACAAATTAAAACCACAGGAAAAACCACATCATGATCAGTAGGAGACTACAGTCAAAAAGCCAGTTAATAAGAAGCGTTAGCAGGGATGTGAAGACATTAGAATCTCTTACATTGCCAGTGGGAACGTAAAATAGTTCAGCTGTTTTAGAACAGTTCGGCAGTCGCTCAAAAGGTGAAACACAGAGTTACCACATGATCCAGAAACTCTGTTCTTAGTTACCCACCCAAGAGAAGCAAACACATATGTCCCCACAGACTCTTGTACGTAAACGTGCGTCACAGCAGTATCCATAATGGCCAATGGAATATTATTTGGCAATAAAAACGCACAAGGCTCTGACACGTGTTACAACATGGATGAAACTTGAAAATGTTATACGAAGCGAGAGAAGCCGGTCGTCACATGTTGCATGATAACGCTTACGGTGGGTCCTCATTAGAGGCTCCATATTTGCGAATTTACTTACTTGTAACCCCAAAATCCATACTCACAGTGCATTTGCAGTCATTCACAGACATGCACAGAGTGGCGAAAACCTAGAGCTGTCTGTTCGACGTGCGTATTCCCAGGCGAGCGTATTCTGTTCGACGTGCGTATTCCCAGGTGAGCTCTGCCCTATTGCGTCAGTGCACATACCACAAACAACTGTCCCTTCCGCAGCCTGGTGAGTGCCTCATTTTCACATTTTCGTGCTTCTTTTTGTTGGTTTTGCTGCTTCAAGTGTCCCCCCAAGGACAGTGCTCAAGTGACGTCCAGTCTTCCGACGAAGTGCAAGAAGGCTGTGATGTGCCTTATAGTGAAACAGCCTGTGTGCCAGATCCGCTGAGTTGCGGTGCTGTTGGCCTTGAGTTAAATGGTAACAGATCAACAATCGATGTCGAATAAGGCATCTTTAAACAGCGGTACACATCGAACAAGACTGTGTATTTGATCTGTTGATGACAATGTCAGGACCAGAGACGCCTCTATTTCCTGCAGGAGAGCAATGATTGGGTTGTATTTACTAATTCAAGGTTTACTGGAGGCTTATAGAACATACCTCTTGGGAACAATGAAGATCGACATTATGTACGTGGATGTCCAGTACAGGCAAAATGACAGACGTGGAAAGTAGATTGGTGATCGCTAAGCGTTAAGCGAAGGGGGGGCTGGGGAGAAGTGGGGAGTGACCGTTGGTTGATGGGAACAATGTCCTTTTGGGGGGTGATGTGAAATTGGTGCAGCTCTGTGACTCCACTACGAGCCACCGAATTGCATCCTTTAAACAGGAGGATTGTGTGTATAAAAAGTGAATTGTATCTCCATAAATTTGTAAGAACGAGAAAGGAAAAGACCCCCGCCTTGGAGCGAGCCCCTGTGGGGCAGCCCCTCCCCCACGGCTCCATGGATCCAGCTCCATTGACACCATTTTTCCTCTTCATCCCAAAGGGGGTAGTGGCTTCCCACTCTTGTTAGTCCCTGTGTGATCAACCTTCTTTGTAGGTTTGCTTAACTCTGTCTATACCCGTTGAGATTGTCCCTTCTCCCCGGATTCTCTTCATCCAACCTCTTGCGAGCAGGATTCTGCTGCCTGCTGGACCTTGAGTGCCCGGTCATGGCTGCCTCTTGTACCATCGTCTTCTTGCCAGGGTGTGAGCACCTGCGAAGTAATGAAACTGGGCGGGACCCTGGAAATGACTATGTTCTGGATTGCAGTGCCCCGGGATCTCAGTGAGGACTCTGGCTGCAAGACTGATTCTCCTTATCTTAAGCATAAAGGGGGAAGTGATTGAAGAAATAAGGGGAAAGTCAGGGCATCCAAGGGAAGGCTTAGAAGGTCAAGAGCCAGGGGCATGGGCTTTGACTTCTTCCAAGTGATAGCAGCAGGAAGGAGATGATGACAAGTCAAATGGACATCTCCGGCTTTATTTTTTTCTACTTTACCATATATAGTACTTTCCATTACCAAAAAACAAACAAACAAACAAACAAACAAACAAACAAAAAAAACGGTTTTACTAGGAAAAAAAAAGGAAAAAGCATCACCAACCCAAACCAAATACTGAGCATTTTCATGAGCTTCCTTTCTGCGTATTTCTTCGTAATAATGAACCCATCTATTTCCATTTCAACAGTTCTGCCCACCAGCCAGGGGCATGTGTGACTTCCTCAGGCCAAGGAAGTTCACAGTGGGAGGAAAGACAGCCCAGATCCAAGCGCTGGGAGCTTTCTCCAGGCTCTGGATATCTGCCCCCAGCTTCTCGAAGGTAGCTCCGCCCCCAAGATACAGGTTTTCACCAGCTCATCGAAGTCCTACCTGCCGGGGAGGGCGCCCTCGGAGCTCTGGCGTGCAAATACACTTTCGACTTTCTCAGGCTTTCTCTCCCTCTGAAGTGAAATCAGGATCCCACTGCTCTGCAGGGGGGCCCTTGACTGTATTACGTTCCATGCCGCAAATCTAAACTTTTCTCTGTTTGGCCCGGACAACAGTCCAGTTGTTTCGGATTAGGTAGCTTGCACGTGGAAGCTTGCATTATCTGATAGTAAGTTTATTTTATAAGAATAACCACGAAATCTAGGGGATCTGTCTTCACACCTTTTACTCACGTCAAGACACTAGCTTTTACAGTAGCTGTGCGTGAAGCCAAAGCTTAATCCATTATTTCCATGTGGTCAGTTTCTCCGTGGTTACGTTTGCTGCTTCTCCTGTATGTTCCTGATAAAATCTAAACCCTTTGCAAGGGGTGACGAGGGCAGAAGGGGTTGTCTCTGCCTACATGGTCTCTCCAACAAAAGCAAGCAAGCACCAGAGGGTGGGGAGAGAGAGAGAGAGAGAGAGAGAGAGGATGATCAAGACAGAGACTGACAGAAAGAGACAGAAAAAAAAAGGAGGGAGAAAAAAGAGAGAGAAGACAAAAACGTATCTGTTAAAAGCACCTCGGGGAGGGGGGCACTTGAGTGGCTCAGTCAATTGAGCATCTAGATGACTCTTGATTTTGGCTCAAGTCATGATCTCATGATTCATGAGATCGAGCCCGCTGTCCAGCTTCACGCTGAACACAGAGCTTGTTTGAGATTCTCTCTCCCTCTTCCCCTCTCCCTCATTTGCACTCCTCTCTCTCTCTCTCAAAATAAATAAATAAGCTTTAAAAAATAAAATACAATTAAACCGCTGGGGCGGCTACTGAAGGTCACTGCCTTGGGCTACTGATGCTCTAGTGCACAGATTAAAATATCAGGACTCCTTATTAAAATACCTAAAATCAGGGTTCAGAGGGATATCTGTATGCCCATGTTCGTAACAGCAATATTCTTCAGCCTTAAAAACGAAGGCAATTTTGATACCTGCTCCAACATGGATGAACTTGGAGGATGTTACGCTGAGTGAAATTAGCCAGTCACAAAAAGATAACTACTCTACGATCCCTTGATGTGAGGTAGTTAGCTAGAATAAAGTCATAGAGACAGAGAGGAGCTCCTGGTTGCCAGAGGCTGGGGGTGGGGGGGTGGGGGGGGGTGAGGGGAGGCCTGGGGCGAAAGTGTCCGATGGGGACCGAGTTTCAGTTTTACAAGATGGAAAGAGGTCTAGAGGCAGGTGGTGGTGATGGTTGTACAACAGTGTGGCTGTGCTTAATGTCACTGAACTACACGCTTAAACGTGTTAATGTGGTATATCTTGTCACAATGAAAAGATAATTTTTATTTTTTTATTAAAAAAAATATTTGTAACGCTGATTTATTACTGTGAGACAAAGCGCGAGCAGGGGAGGGGCAGAGAGAGAGGGAGACACAGAATCCGAGGCAGGCTCCGAGCTGTCCGCTCGGAGCCCGACGCGGGGCTCGAACTCACGGGCTGTGAGATCACGACCTGAGCCGAAGTCGGACGCCCAACCGGCTGAGCCACCCAGGGGCCCCTAAAAAAATTTTTTTTTAAAGAAGTTCAATCAGAATCAGCTTTGCAAAAAGTAGCCTGATGCCTTGAGCTACGCTATCTGGATCCAGCTTCCCGTTCAGTCCAGCATTTTCTACCAGTCTTCGTTTCTCCCTTGGGGCAATCAGAGGGAATAAAAAAAATAAAATAAAAACCACTTTCCTGATCCCCTTCCTGCCCTTCTTTATTAAACACAGTGTCCCTGAGTTCTTGGTTTTAAGAGCCTTTAGAAGTCTTCTCCTGAGAGCCCTGTAGGCCATGACTTTCCAACAGCATAGCTGCATAGGATTTGATAGCAAGGTTCCAAGTTTTCGGTCTAGAACCCTAAGCAAAACTTGTAAAACAGACGTCAGATTTTGTTCACAGTGTCACGAGAATGTCACCGTGATGCAGAAAAGATGAGCTGCCTGGACCTCAGTTTTCACCTGGCCTTTTAAACAAAGGAACAAAAAGCTACAGATAATTTTGGCAAGGCTGTGCTGACCCAGGGCAGACACAGCCGACCCTTCGTAAAGTCGCTTTCCTAGTTCTGTGTGTTAGAGCATGCACAGCCATTTTCCTCCTTCCCCCATCCCTGGTCATTTCTTAACTGGGAGCCTCCTATCTTTTTTATAAAAAGGGGCGCCTGGGTGGCTCAGTCGGTTGAGCGTCCGGCTTCGGCTCAGGTCGTGATCTCACGGTCCGTGAGTTCGAGCCTTGCGCCGGGCTCTGAGCCGACAGCTCGGAGCCTGGAGCCCGCTTCGGATTCTGTGTCTCCCTCGCTCTCTGCCCCTAACCCACTCGCATTGTCTCTGTCTCTCTCAAAAATAAACATTTTTGAAATTTTTAAAAATTATAAAAAAGGAAAGAAAAGAAATAGATGAGAGCAGGGATGGCAATTTGGGAAGTCAGCAAAGAAAACTCCGGAGACCAAATCCTTACCAATTACAAAACTCAGCCCCAGCCCCGGCTTCATTCTTCAACTAACCTGCTCAACCATTCCGCAATCATCTCCGTTCAAAGGACGGAGACACGCCTCTCGCTGCCCCTGCAAGATCATACTGGTTGTTTCACACGTATAATTGTTGTTGTTATGCTTTTATTGATGTTATGATTGACATTTGCTTAGTGCTTACCGTGTGATATAAATATATATGCACACAAGTATACATATTCATACATATGTGTGTGTATATATACATATACACACACATACTTAATAGTCGTAGAATTGGGGCTCCTGAGTGGCTCAGTTGGTTGGGCGTCCGACTTCGGCTCAGGCCGTGATCTCACGGTTCGTGAGTTCGAGCCCCGCGTCGGGCTCTGCGCCGACAGAACAATCTTCACGAAACAGAAGAATCGAGGTTTCTAGAAAGGTTATGCCCCCCACGCCTAAAATAAAATAAAATAAAATAAAATAAAATAAACCAAACCACCTCCTTCCTCATACCTGCACAGTCCCAAATCTGTCTAGGACCTAAGGATGTCCCCTTCAAAAGGCAAGTCGGGGTTCCTGGGTGGCACAATCGGTTAAGCGTCCGACTTCGGCTCAGGTCACGATCTCACGGTCCGGTCTGTGAGTTCGAGCCCCGCATGGGGCTCTGTGCTGACAGCTCAGAGCCTGGAGCCTGCTTGGGATTCTGTGTCTCCCTCTCTCTCTGCCCCTCCCCCACTGGTGCTCTGTCCCTGTCTCTCTCAAAAATAAATAAACACTAAAAAAAAAAAAGTTTAAAAAAATAGTAATAGACATTCATATTATTCTCGGTTAATACCTGAGGGAACTGAGTCGCAAAGAAGCGCGGCAACTTAGACCAAACCATCCGGCTAGTAAGTGGCAGGGCTAGGATTTGAACCCACGCAGTTTGGTTCTAGAATTCCGGCTCTAAACCAGAGCGACGCAAAGTAGCTGGGCTTCAGACGTTTTCATGCTGGCCTTGCAAGAAGATAAGAAGGCGTTTCCCACCAGATGACAAATCTACGTGGCTTCCTTCATTGAGAAAGTCTTGCCAGGACAAGAGAGCAATTAAGCTAACAGTGTGCTTCGTTTCCTCACTGATTTCCACTCTCATGCCAGCTCCAGATCGCCCTGGGGACCAGGAGCAAATAGTTCTAGACCAACGATAGCAGGCTGATCACACTTTGACTGGGCCATCTGATGAACCGCCGTGCCAGGCTGCCTCTCCAGCCACATCTCATTTAAGACGCTCTGCTTCTCACTTAAGACCCCACGCCCAACAGGTCTTCCGTAAGACTGGGATCATTAGCCAGAGGTGTTCGAAGAAGTGAGGACGGGTCAAACACCGTCAAAGGGTACCCCCGATTACAAAGAAAATCTTAAAGAGATGGAAGGATCGCCAAGTCCCAGCCCCCCTATCCCAAGCAGCATTTGATATCCGTAAGGGATAGAAGCTTCCACGGGAACAAATCCTTTCCAGACCGATGTACAAAAAGGCGACTTCCAGAGTGACAGCTGGAGCCTTTTGTAAGGTGGCTTAGCTTTGAACCCGCTCTGGGAGGATGCAAAATAAGCCAAGTTACGGTTACCCTCTCAGAAAGAGATAAAACTTTGAGATTTGTCTTTGCTTTCATATGAGCGACCCGAAGCTATAGCCAGAGAAAAGCGCTCAATTACAAAGCACCCTTGAAATAGAATCCCGTTTCAATCAGTCAATTAGTATGGAATTTGCACTGGGAGAGGTGTCATTTCGTGTGCCAAATGTGGGCAGATACAGAACTCCAAACGCATGCAACTCTCGGATGCAACTTAAACTTGGGAACCGGAGCTCCCGGGGGCCCTGTAAGGTTGGGAACAGCGGCAGTTTCTCCACGGAAGCAGCAGAAGATTCCAGCAACTCATCACGAAACCTCGCAAAGAAGCGGGCATGGCCTGGAGACTCAACTCCCCGCTGAACCTCTGCTGAGAGACGGTACCGTTTCGGGGGCAGATGCGGACTCGGGGCCAATTCCTGGCTCTGTGAATCCGTGAGCAGCGCAACACTTATCCTTCTGCTTCTGTTTCTTTATCTTCGCGAGGCGATGACAGCTGCCCAATAAAGACCTTGTGAGGACTAACCGAGCGATTCACTTACGATCCGGGCACGTATCATCCCCGGTGTAGCTTCTGCACTGAAACCCTGGGAAAGTGTGCACCTTTCAGAGCCCTCGGTTTCCTCATCTGGAAAATGGTGGCAATTGTTAGACAGTATATGTAAAGTTGATTATAATACGATCCCTGGTGAGTGTAGCGGCTGGAATCATAACGACCACCGCAGAACCAGCTCCCCTACCACCGTCACCACCCCCACCCCCGTCACCAGCACATGATTATAGGACTGTCATTTTATATATTATTATATATAATAATTATTATATTATATTATATATA
>NC_064814.1:50846948-50902722 GCF_023721935.1 Panthera uncia
ATATAATATAGATATTTGGAATATAATAATATATATTATATATATATTATTATATTCCAAATATCTGCTGTTTGGACATCCCCTATTCCGATCATAACAGAGCATCCCCCCTGTTCCCTTTCAGGCTCCACTTTCTCCAAGGGTATTTGGGAGGCAGAGACGCTCAGCTCACGTTCACTGTGATGTTGACTCACGTGTCCCCCGCTCTGCCCCTCCACCGGACTTGACTCCTTGCTCTCTGCCGCGGTCCACATGCATTGGTGGGGGTCATAGCCAGAGCCCCAGGCAAGACTGCATCCCCCCACCCCCGCCCCCCGCCAAGTCTATGCGTACGTTTCGCTTTGAACTTCACTCTCTGGCATCTATTTTCCTAATGCAGCACAGTGCGTTAGAAAAGGCACGGTCACCTGGGTGGCTTAAGGAGGTAAGCATCTGACTCTTGATCTCAGCTCGTGTCACGCTCTCATGGTCTGTAGGTTCGAGCCCCATGTCAGGTTCTGCATTACGTAGCCTGCTTGGGATTCTCTCTTTCCCTCTCTCTCTCTCTCTCTGTCCCTCCCCAGACCTCAAAAATAAATAAATAAATAAATAAACTTTAAAGAAAGGCGTGGCCTTCAAAATCAGGCCTGGGTTCAAATCCTGGTTTTGAGTCTAACTATAGGCAACTCAACTTAACCACCTGACTTTCGGCTTCTTAGTTAACGAAAGCAGACATTCCTTCGTGTAACAAAGGAGTCACAAGTGGTAAATGCGGTCATGAATACAAAGTACTTGGGATTCTATTTAGCATAGTGTAGATGCTCACTCAATGTGAGTTTCCCTCTTTCCCTTCTTATCTCTGTAACACCTGCCCAGTCCACAAAGCCACGATTCTCAAGCTTTCAGAAGCATCAGAATCGCCAAGAGAACGTGTTCGAGTCTGGATTTCTGAATCCCATTCCCCAGAGTTTCTGAGTGGATAGAACTGGGGCGAGGCCTGGGAATCTGCATTTCTAACAAGTGCTTCCCCCCCCCCCCCCCGCCATGATACTGTTTCTGCTGGTCCCAAGGCCACACCTTGGGAAACACTGCTGAAACATCGAACCCACCTGGTTTTTAAGAAGAAAAGGTAATGGGGCACCTGGGTGGCTCGGTGGGTGAAGCGTCCAGCTCTTGATTTCAGTTTAGGTCACGATCCCACAATTTGCGGGTTCGAGCTCCACGGCCCGCTCCTCCACGCTAATGGCGTGGAGCCTGCTTGGGATCCTCTCTCTCCCTCTCTCTGTGGCCCTCCCCAGCTTGTGCTCTCTCTCTCTCTCTCCATGGAGAGTCATATTGGCCCTTGCAAGGGACAGGGAGGCTCATACCGAACAGTCACCCTAGCTTTCAAATATAATTCACTTTCACAGCAATCTTCAGCTTCCTCTCTGCTCTGGGGGGACCCAACCTAAGACATAAATTATGATTAAATAAGGGAAAGACGTCAATCAGAAGAGGAGAAGAGGAGGGAACAGAGATGAAGACCAGAGGCCCAGTCAAACCTTCTCACCCCCGGACTATGGACTACGGGCCTGACAGCCCATTATTAAGTCCTTTGATATATTAATGAGCTGCTTCTCACAACTCCTCAGACCATTCTGATTCCTCAGCTTCTAGAAACTGATTTTAGCATCCCAATTATTTTCCTCAACAGTGTCACTGGGCAAGATAATCTTGTTCCTGTGCCCTGATGATGCCTGATGATATATCACTAAGACTTCATTCTGGACCACTCAGAGAAGGCCAGGTGGCTTTTCCTTTAGAAACACCTGGGTGATGAGGGCACCTGGATGGCTCAGTCGGTTGAGCGCCCGACTTCAGCTCGGGTCATGGTGTTACGGTTCATGAGTTCGAGCCCTGCATCGGGCTCTGTGTTGGCAGCTCAGAACCTGGAGACTGCTTTGGATCCTCTGTCCTCTTCTCTCTCTGTCCTTCCCCAGCTTGTGCTCTCTCTCTCTCAAAAATAAATAAACCTTGACAAGAAGAAGAAGAAGAAGAAGAAGAAGAAGAAAGAAACTTCTGGATAACGACTTGCTTGCTTTTCATTCAGACCCAGGCAAGCCACGTTGGACACAATGCTCCCTACTCTGCCAGGGATTGTCAATATCCCCGAAGAGATCCTAGAAGGCTCTTCTTGACTGTCTCCAACACTCAGATTGATTCCAGCCCCTGCTTATCTCCTGAGGATCCTTGTTTATCTATAAACCCAGGGGCTTGTAGATTTGTGGATTCCCAGAGCTGAACTGAGTTCACTTCAGGAGTGGCCCCTCCTGGGAAACAGCAGGCACAGAGGGTCTGTGCGTTTGCTGGGCCCGTGGGGAGCAATGGTAGATTAAGGCAATCTGGGTGCCTAAGTGGTTCACAGCATCTTCCATCCACTTCAGTAGATCCATCGGGATTCAGGGGAAAGAGAATGGGATTTGGAATGGGTCGCTCCTGGATTTGAAGACTGCCTGCCCAATGTAAAGTGCTTCCAAGCTGTCATTCTTCCTTTTTTTTTTTTTTTTTGAGTTTATTTATTTACTTAGAGAGAGTCCAAGTGGGCTTCTCCAAAGAAGACATCCAGATGGCCAACCGACACATGAAAAAAAAATGCTCAACTTCACTCATCACCAGGGAAATACAAATCAAAACCACAAGGAGATGCCCCCTTACACCTGTCAGAATGGCTCACATTAACGACTCAGGCCACAGCAGATGTTGGCGAGGATGCAGAAAAAGGGCATCTCTCCTGCACTGCTGGTGGGAATGCAAACTGGTGCGGCCACTCTGCAAGACAGTCTGGAGGTTCCTCAAAAAATTAAAAATGAAAAAAATAAAATAAATTAAATAAATTAAAAATAGAACTACCCTACGACCCAGCAATTGCACCACTAAGCATTTATCCATGGGATACAGGTGTGCTGTTTCAAAGGGACACATGCACCCCATGTTTATAGCAGCACTATCGACAACAGCCAAAGGATGGAAAGAGCCCACATGTCCATCGATGGATGAATGGAGAAAGAAGATGCGGTCTATATATACAATGGAGTATTACTCGGCCATCAAAAAGAAGGAAATCTTGCCATTTGCAACCACGTGGATGGAACCGGAGGGGATTATGCTAAGTGAAATGAGTCAGTCAGAGAAAGACAAAAATCATACGACTTCACTCACATGAGGACTTTAGGAGATAAAACAGATGAACATAAGGGAAGGGAAACAAAAAGAATAGAAAAACAGGGAGGGGGACAAAGCAGAAGAGACTCATAAATATGGAGACCAAACTGAGGGTTACAGGAGGGGGTGTGGGAAGGGGGATGGGTTCAATGGGGGAGGGGCACTAAGGAATCTACTCCTGAAATCATTGTTGCACTAGATGCTAATTTGGATGTAAATTTTTAAAAATAAAAAATAAAATTAAAAAAAAAGAGAGAGAGTGCAAGTGCGGAAAGGCAGAGAGAGAGAGAGAGAGAGAGAAAGAGAGAGAGACTCCCAAGCAGGCTCTTCACTGCCAGCACCAAGCCTGATGTGGGGCTCCAACTCACAAACTGTGAGATCATGACCTGAAGCCAAAATCAAGAGTCAGACGCTCAACCGACTAAGCCACCCAAGCGCCCCCACGTCCTGCCATTGTTCATTGGGATTGCTTCTTCCTTTTGTCCTCCCACCAGATACCAAAACACCCATGTTGGTCACGACTGTTGAACCTCAGAGCCTAGCACCATGCCTAATGCAAATCAAGATCAAAAAATAGTAGTTGGATGCCTTGAATGAATGACCGAGACTGCTTCGCCGACAGGCTGTGTGACCTTGGGCAGGTTTTCTTGTTCATAATATAGAGTAAAACTATCTCCCTTAAAGGTCTACTGTGAGAATCAAAATAAAACAAGATATATAAAAGGATCCAGTATAGAGTCCCTGGTACCTGGGAAGTGCTCCATAAGCCCCAGTCTCCCGTTCTGCCAACTTTTTCTACTCTCATGTTTAAGCACAAAGGTGCTCGCATAGAGCCGGGAAAGACTGTCCAAGAATCCTGGAATCCATTTCAAATAAAGGCGAATGGAAGCAATGGAACAATTCATTGTTGGATGCAGTAAACTTCAACCAAGCATCAAATCAGTGTGGGAAGCCCACCCACACACCTTCTCCCAGAGGCGCCATTTTATCCACACCCCCAGCGGTGGGGAAACCACACCTGTTTTTCCCAGACACCATGCACTGTTTCCAAGGACTGCTAAATCAAAGGCAAGGTGAAAACCACCGTCATTAAATGGTAGAAGAAAAACTGCTTGGGCTGAGATTCTTCAGGGGAACACAATATTAAAATATCCCCTGAAATGTTTCCACGCCATTAATAAAAGGAAGAAACTCCATTACCATATTTATTACCAAAGCAAACTCCTTTTAATCTATTGCTTTGTTCACCTCTGATTTTCAGCAATTCACATCTCCCTGATGAAATGCGATTTCCATAAATGCTCTCCAGAACTCAAAGAGGATGGATCTTTGAATCTTCCTAATATTGTTAATAAATGCTAAGAGGGTGTGACGCGAAATTAATGGGGAAATTTAATAAATTCTTCTATTGGAGTTTCCTCTCCAGTCAGTTCCCAGGGGAGCGGGGAGCATGTTAGTGTGTGCTTTCCGTAGACAATATTGTTTAATGGAAACTTTGCAAAAATTAGAATTAGGCCTTTGGTGAACAGGGATCTTTAATTTAATTTGTTTTTACTGCCAGAACACAGGGAGTTACTCACAGAGTATTGCACCAGCAGGCAGCCCGTTAGAATTCAGTTTTGTTGCGATCACCAGGGTAATGACTTCTCCAAGGCCTGGTACTGGGAGAACAGCATGGTTTCGTTATTACGGGAATCGTAAATGTCATTAATAAAGTCCTGCAGGAACAATCACATTACAGAGCGGACTTATAAACACAGGAGACCAGTCACATACTTGAGAGGAGAGAAGGGGGTGTCTGCAGTGCTTTGGGGGCCGGGGAGAGGAACAAGAAGATGGAGGAGGGAAGGGGAGCCTTTACTTTCATTTATATATATATTTTTTTCCCTCTGACTCTGTCTCCAGTGTAAAACACAAAACAAAAACCCTTTGTGGCTAACTCTTGGTTTGCTTTCCTGATACTAAAATCTGCTGTTCCCACTTCTTCTTTTTTTTTTTTTTTTAAGTTTATTTATTTTTGAGAAAGAGGCAGAGAGAGCGAGTGGGGGAGAGGCAGAGAGAGCGGAAGAGGGAGAATCCCAAGCAGGCTCCACACTGTCAGCGCCGCACCCGACGCGGGTCTAGAACTCACGAACCATGGGATCGGGACCTGAGCCGAAACCGAGAGTCAGATGCTTAATCGACTGAGCCACCCAGGTGCCTCTCCCACTTCTACAGCGTAGAGCTAGTCTATCCCAGATGCCCGAGAAGGTAAGGTTTAAAAAAGAAACTGCATCTCTTAGGTATTTTTACCCAAAGGAGCGGAAAGCAGGGGCTTAAACACTGAGTTACGCCCTTAACGTGCTTGAAATGGCAAATTTTGTGTGACGTGTTATATATTTTGAATTTTCTTTTAACGTTTATTTATTTTTGACAGAGAGAGAGACAGAGCATGAGCAGGGGAGGGGCAGAGAGAGAGGGAGACACAGAATCCCAAGCAGGCTCCAGGCTCCGAGCTGTCCGCACAGAGCCCGACGCGGGGCTCGAACTCACGAACTGTGAGATCATGACCTGAGCCGAAGTCGGATGCTCAACCGACTGAACCACCCAGGCGCCACCCCCCCCCAAAAAAGGATTTTTTAAGGTGTGTCCTATTATTTTCACTGAAAGACAACCTTGTTCTTTCAGAAAAACAGCCGCAGAAAACCCAAAAGAAGAACCAACTGGTTTCACCCCCAGTTCCAAAGACAGGTCAGCGCTGCCTGGAAGTTATCACTACCAAAAAAAAAAAAAACAAAAAAAAACACAAAAAACTCGTTTCCGTCTCTCTTAAACCCGAGGAGGTAATGTGAACGGTTGTGAGGGAAATGGGGGTTTTCCGTTAACGTTCGCAAAAAGCAGCATCAGATAAACTCTCACTCCTGAGAGAGAGAATAAAGGCCCAGACAATGGAAGGATTTTGATTTGGAGATTCAGAGCTGTGGAAAAGCTTTATCCCTAAATTAAAAAAAAAAAAACAAAAAACAAAAAACAAAAACCTTCTAGTACATTTTGTGCCATCAAGATCGAAAAGACACCACACTGTGCGTTTTTGATAGTATATGCTCCGTTTTCTTTCAGTACCCAGAGGAAATAATCCTAAAAGACAGGTTTGATTTGACTGATTTTTACTCACCTCTTCTCACCAAAAAATTTTAAGCGGGTAATAACATAATTTGGCTGGGAGGATAGACTCTAGAGTTGGTTGGTTGGTTTTCTTCGTTTCCCTTCGTCTCCACATCCGGCAGCACGATGGAAAAGGATCGCTGTGACGTCTAACATGTCATCTAGCGTTGTTGAGCTTAACTGGTTTTATAAAAGGCTCTATTCTGGCTGGCTCAGTCAGTAGAGCGTGCAACTCTTGATCTCAGGGTTGTGAGTTCGGGCCCCACGTTGGGCGTAGAGATTACTTAAAAAATAAAATTAAAAAGAATAAAATAAAATGAAGGGCTCTATTTCCAATCGTCGATTTGAGTGAAAAAGCACTATGCTTATTATTCAACCACTGGCAAAGAGCGTGGCTCTCTGTGATGCCTTGGTCATAGCTTGTGGCTAAATTTTAAGGAAATTAATAGTTTCTTGGGCAGGGCACCCAGGTGGCTCAGTCAGTTAAGCATCAGACTTCGGCTCAGGTCAGGATCTCAAGGTTCGTGGGTTCGAGCCCCACGTCGGGCTCTGGGCTGACAGCTCTGAGCCTGGAGTCTGCTCTGGATTCTGTATCTCCCTCTCTCTCTGCCCCTCTCCCATTCACATTCTGTCTCTGTCTCAAAAATAAATAAATATTAAAAAAAAAAAAAGAATTTCTTGGGCAACGAGCTTCTGAGAACACACCCATACAAGAATGGTAACAGGGGCACCTGGCTGGTTTCAGTTGATGGAGGCATCTGTTCTTGATCTCAAGGTCGTGAGTTCGAGCCCCACGTTGGGTGTAGAGATTACTTTAAAAAATAAAAATAAAGTCAAAAAAAAACCACGTTAGCTAAAATAATGACAACAAACGTACATGCCGTCATTTTTACAGCACTGGCTTAGGTCCTAATGAGGTCTAAACTCAGAAAGATTAGGCTGCCCCTTCCCCTTTTACGATTCAAACTACAACGAAAACAAGAGGAAAGCGCACTTACCCCTACTAGTGCCCGGGCAGATTGTTGGCAGAGCCTGGATTTTTCCGGGATTAAAAGGCACACTCTGCGAGGCACCCCCCCCCCGCCCCCTCCCCGACCGTGCTCCAGCCGCCCTACAATGAGGGTTGTGGCAGGAAGACTGTGCAGAAACTCCCGCCTCTCAGCCTGGGCTCAATGAAAACGCTACACCGGCCACGATGGATCCTGTATTTTCAATCACCTTACATGCCTAATTGGATCGACCATTTTAATGGAACTGTCTCATCAATTCAAGCAGCCAGTCAATTATATCTAAAGATCAGTTCCAGCGACCTCCCCCAGCCCATTCTCCCGACCCCCCACCTCCCCCACCTTCCCGCCACAAACCAAATATCTGAGCGCATGGAGTTCACAGGTTGTTTTCACATCATGTACACACGGCCTGGATGACAAAGTCGGACCCAGGCCCCCGCTGAGTTCATCGATTGTACAGAAATCGCTCCCTGGTATGTGGTCCCTCCCACCCGCCTTCCAAAAAGAAAAAAAAGAAAACAGCTGAGAATCCATTGGTGCCGTGGCCAAAGAACGCCTTGGCCTGAGGCTCTGAGGACAAAAGATGGGGCCTCTGCAAGGTCTTAGCCCAAAGTCGGCCAAGATGTCCTTCAGACCACGGACACCTACCCACTCCGGAAATTACAGCTCCCCGCGAGTGCTTCCATGCACGCCTGAGCTGGGCAATGTGAGCATGCGTTCCAGAAAATTCACAGCCCTCTGAGCTAGAAATACTCTGCCTTATTTTCTCCATAAGCAGACTTACCTGGGTCCTCATGTTTCATCCCAAGACAATGGTTACCTTTGTACAGAAAGGATCCCAGTCTTTGGTGCGTTTCACACACCGGTCCTGGGCGCATATAAGGTCCCGAGTGCCCATTAAAGAGTGGTTATGGGGCCCTCTCGTGAGGGGCATTAGCATCTTGTGTGGTTGTATGAACTGGGCCAAATCTCTCAAGATCACGAGCACATGTTCCCTTTGTCCAGAGTCTCCTTCGCAGAATTTGTCCCACGGACACACATCCTCGCAGATTTAGGGAATAAGCTGAACATAGAGTGTGTTCTCGCAGCTTTGTCGGTCACAGCAGAACATTTCAATGCCCATCGATGGGTGACTGGGAAAATACATCATTGTAAATCTACACGATGGAATAATGTAGAACTCAGGAAACTATGTATGCCCTGATATGGAATAATCTCCTAATAGAATATGACATTTTTAAAAATCAAGGTGAAAACAATAAATGTAGCATGCCTCCACTCATGTATTTTTTATTTAAAAATTTACTATTATTATCATTATTATTATTATTTTTGCGAGCGAGGGAGACAGAGCACGAGCAGGGGAGGTTTAGAAAGAGAGGGAGATACAGAATCCAAAGCAGGCTCCAGGCTCTGAGTTGTCAGCACAGAGCCTGTCACGGGGCTCGAACCCACAAACCGTGAGATCATGACCTGGGCCGAGGGCAGACGCTTAACTGACTGAGCCACCCAGGCGCCCCTGCATTCATGTACTTTTTAAAGAAAAAATATATCTATGCATTTGGGGGTTTTAATGCTTTTTTACACATAAGGTAGCTCACTTTTGGCTGAAAACTTAATTTGCTGTCTTACTAAAGATATATTTTGCGATGGTATATAATATTGTGGAATGATAATCTCATCTCAATGTATTAAAATATGAACACCTGTTTTATTCACTCATATATCTATTTAAGGGAAACATCATGCAAGTTGTTTGGTAGGGAAAATGTCCTCGTGTCTGGAAGGTGTGTAGATAATCTCAAAAATAAGAGTTTCTAGGGGTGGCTGGGTTGAGCCACCAAATCTCACCCTGAAAGCATTTTGCTCATTCGTTCAACAAACATTTATTAAGATACCATTGCTGCCAGATACTGGGGAACAGAAGCAAACCCACACGGTCCCTGCTGCCGTGGGGAGAGGGTTGATGGACACATAAACAAAAGTCACATGGCGGTCAGCGCAAAGAAGAAAAAGAAAACACACACTCTGAGTAACGGACACCCAACGTTTTCTCCTTCTTGCCATAGAAAACACACACACAAAAAAGAGAGAAACGAACTGGCCATTCGATGACACCAAAGTAAGCCACGCTGAGCATTTATGACCCATAAATTCGTGGGGGGAAATTCTGTGTTTTCAACAGAACAGAATATTCCAGTGAAATGATGGATTCGTTGTTTATAATCTGGTTGGAGGTGGACAGTGGCTATCAGCGGTCCGGGACAGACATTTAGAGATTAAGAAAACACACCAGAAGGTCTTATCAGTCTGAACAGAAATATCCTTTGAGATTTAAAAACACGCTAAGCCAGACAGTCAGCAATACCGCAAGAATACCAAGGAGAATGAGCAGGGGCCCTCTGCCCAGAACCAGAAACCTGGAAAGTCAAGCAGGAAACGTATAAAATAAGCACCCCCACCCCCAGTGTGGCTACCGACAGAAAGCAAAAAAGGACGAAAGGAAAGAAGAAAAATGGTAAAGGGGAGATTATGAAAGGTCAAGGTCACGTCTGGGGGGAGCCGTTCCGCAGGCAGGTAAAGATACGTGGAAAGACGTTTGCTTGATCCCTTACACGTATCAACGGTCTCAAAACAGCATATTCTACCCCCCAATTTAATTTCCGAGAGTTGCTGAAAAATATTTTCAAATATGCCTTTCCCATTTCCCCTCTATTTGTATGGTTGTTCCGTTCCTGCCTCGTCACGTCGTATGACCGTCATATACGTGGCCCTGTCTCCTTGCCAACCCTCACTTGATCTCAGTTCTACAGTAACTCACGCAGAAAGCTCCACGCCGGCCCTAGTGGACCTGCCTCTGTCCATTTCAGTTGTCCGAAACTCATCTTCCTCAAAGACCACAGCTCAGAGCTCCTTGTAGATAGATACTCATCAAATTTTCTTGTAATTGAATCACGTGACCTCTTGGGCCTGAGGTCTCTCTGAGGGGCTCCTGGGGGATTGTAATAATCTGCCTCTTGCAGTGAAGTCGAGGCCGTGATAGGGATCAGAAAGCACAAAACTTCTTTAAATTTTCAATAGGTAGTTGGGGCGTCATACATTGCCAGCTGTCCCCTCCCTCTGGGCCTGGCCTAATCCGCTGTCATAATCCTGGGTGAAATGCACAGATTTAATCTGCTAGTGTAAAGGTAGGAAAGTGCTTCATATGTCATCGTTAACGAGGAAGGTGGGCTGTTACAATTTTATTTACACTTGCTGGGTTTATGGACACTTGGGGGCCTCACTAAACCCTTGCTCTGTTTGGTAAAACATTATTCTCAGAAGGGAGTTGGTCCTGACTCTGTTTTTCCTAAAGGAAGTAATTTTCATGTACTATATTGAAAACGGTCGCTTATTTTGACTGTAACTAACATTACATTGATATTAATTAAAGGAATTGGTGTCATTGACTAAAGGAAAGTAATCGAAAGGATGATCAAGGCATTGTTTTTCATTGATTAAAATACCCTTTCCAGTCAAATTAGATTGTTATTATTATCCTCTTATGGAATCATTTGCAAACTAGACAGGGTTTTCAAACTAGACAGGGTTTTCACACGTTTTTGTTTGCAGAGCCCCACAAAATACTTCCGAAAACCACTGCTTAAAAAAAATTTATCCTGTGTTTCCATTAATTGCATGGACTATAACTTTAATATAATACTTCTTACTATTTGTAAATGAAGCTATTGCATCACTCTTAAAAAGGTTTTTCCCCTTCAACGTCTCAGTCTAATAAATGTTCAGCCATCTGTTGAGAGATGAGGAATCTTAGGTCGGTTTACGAAGAATTGAGGGTCCAGAACCGGAACGTCTGAATTCAAATCCTGCTCCATCCCGAACTATGATTTTAGGAAATTATTTACCTCCCTCCCTCCTCAGCTTCTTGGTTTGAAAAAAAAGTGTCATTAAGAATAAGCACTTGGGGGCACCTGGGTGGCTCAGTTGGTTTGAGCGTCTGACTTCGGCTCAGGTCATGATCTCACGGTTCGTGAGTTTGAGCCCCACGTCGGGCTCTGTGCTGACAGCTCGGAGCCTGGAGCCTGCTTCGGATTCTGTGTCTCCCTCTCTCTGCTCCTCTGCTGTACGTGCTCGTTCTCTCTCTCTCTCTCTCTCTCTCTCTCAAATAAAGAAACATTAAAAAAAAAGAAGAAGAAGGACTTCATAGCATTTTTGTACAACGAAATGAGCCAATACAGTCAATAATCACATGCCTGGCATAGAGCAATCCTTGGGAGAAGTCAGATACTACAGCCATTACCCTCTGACTACAGGCTTCAGCTTCTCTACACAGCCTATTCTCCAGTCCTGTGAGTGTCTGCATTCTTCAGACTCCACCAATACCATAAATTAATTTTAATAAAGAACTAGAATGCCAGAGACCCAGTACTTTGGGGTGTGAATGCTGGATACTGCACTCGAACTTCCACAGACAAAGCCAACTCCCCAGCGTTCCATCAGGACAAGAGCTGTGGATCCAAAACCAGCCTTCGGAAGGAGGGGTAAGACAATGAAGTCAGGAATCCTCCTGGTCCAGGATGGTGTGCCCCTCACCACAGAAACTGCAAGGAAATACACGCCTGGAATTCAAGTTTTGTTGTTCGAATCGATAAGCCATCCAACAGTGATGCCGGTTGCCATTTCTTCTGACAATGCATTTCGACAAATTATTCCTCTGAAGGGCAGGATCTCTGTTTACTTGTCCCCTTGTCTGACCACATTTGCTTAGGAACATGGAAATCCTGACGTTAGCCACATGCAGACACAGCGGGATCAAACCATCTTGGTATCGCCAGTTAGGAGCGTGTAAAAGCCGGCCGTCGATATCAGCGGGCAAGTATGCTGGGTGAAATAAGCCAGTCACCGAAAAGACAAAGACGGTAAGATTCCACTTCAACGAGGTGCCTGGAATCATCAAATTTATAGAGACAGAAGGTAGGAGCGTGGCTTCAAAACCCCCCAGGGGCCGGGGGAGGGAAATAAAGAGCTAGTGTTGACCGGAGACAAAGTTCAGTTGAGCACGATGAAAAGTTCTGGAGATGGACGATGGTGCACAGCAACGTAGATATACTTAATGCCATTGAACTATATGCATAAAAATGGTTACAATGGTAAATTTTTAAAATAGTACATTAATGAGGCGCCTGGGTGGCTCAGCTCGTTAAGTGTCCAACTCTTGATTTGGGCCCAGGTCATGATCTCACAGTTCATGAGATCGAGCCCCAAGTCGGGCTCCTCTCTGACAGCACAGAGCCTGCTTAGGATTCTTTCTCTCCCTCTCTCTCTCTCTCTCTCTGCCCCTCTCCCGCTTGTGCACACTTTCTCTCAAAATAAAATAAAACAAACATTAAAAAAAATAGTACATCTGTGATATGAATTTCAGCACAACTAAAAATAATTTTCGAAAAAGCAGTGGACCATACGGAGCTCCCTTTTCTCTCTGACAACGTGGAATACAAAGGTTCAAGTGCGGAAATGGTAGAGCACGTTGGTTTGGGTTTAAGCCTTTTCAAGTAGGATAAGTTCCATTCTCCTAGGCACCAAGTTATTGTACAGCCAGACCCAAGGTGAGCTGGAAAGTGGCCCCCGGTCCATGGAGGGCATTTATGGAGCAGAGAGAAGAAGAGAATCTAATGCCTGCCTTGTTCTGGACATTCTCGTCTTCTATGTCTTTCGTGAGGCTGAAGTATCAGAAACCCAGGCTTTGGAGGTAGAAGATGGCATTTCAACACAGAGGGAGTAGGTGAAATCTGAGGGAAGCTGACCCTGGCCGTGTGCATAGCAACATTGCCCTCCCTCTCCAGGTCAAGGGCACCTGCGTGCATATACGTGGGCACGTGCATATACGTGGGCACGTGGGCACGTGTCGAATAGATGGAATGAGTGTTAAACAACTGCACAGAGAATGGGCCGAGGGCAAACACAGCCTAAACAGATCCTCTCTCCTTAAAGCACAGCCAGAAAAAGACACTCTGTTACAAGAGCAAGAGTAGATTGCAGATCGGAGCTCAAAGAACAGTAGTCGATCCCTGGACAGCCTTCTACTGTCTTACGAGAGGGTAGGTTCATGCAATTTTATGGAGGACAATTAAACAGAAACCATTTTTATTTTATTTTATTAAACAAATTTTGTTTAATGTTTATTTATATTTGAGAGAGAGAGACAGAGCTCGAGCAGGGAAGGGACAGAGAGAGAGGGAGACACAGAACCTGAAGCAGGCTCCAGGCTCTGAGCTGTCAGCACAGAGCCCAATGCGGGGCTCAAACTCACGAACCGCGAGATCATGACCTGAGCTGAAGTCGGACGATCAACCCACTGAGCCACCCAGGCGCCCCAATCCATTTTTATTTTAAAACAGAAAGATTCCATGATCTACCACCTCCACTTCTACGAATACATGTAGTAAGGAAGAAAATATAAGTAGTATCTAACCCTTCAGGTAAATCAACGGTGAGTAGAGAATTTTTATAAGAGCAAAGCAATAGGAAACAAGCTACATTTGCACCACTTCGGTTTGGTTAAAGTAAATTTTGACCGTGGCCATAGGACATGATACCAACCAGTTGTTTCGTATTTGTTTTGTGTTTGTAACTTGTATTTGTATTTGCACCAAAACGCTTAATTGCACAGAAAAATATGCCATATGGTGATACAAACAACGCAGGTTATGTAACAGCTTATTTAATAAGAGTCTATTTTTTTTAAAGTATATTGTAAATAAATAGATGTCGGCATAGGTACTTATCTGAAAGCAAAGATAACAAATTATTAATAATAGTCATTTGTGGATGATAAGGTCCCTGGTGACTTATTTTCATGTATTTGCTTTTTGGTTCATTTTCTTTTTTAATTTTTTTAAAATTTTGTAATGTTTATTTCTGACAGAGAGAGAGAGAGAGAGAAAGAGAGAGAGGGGTTGGGGGGAGGAGCAGAGAGACACGGAGACAGAATCCGAAGCAGGCTCCGGGCTCCTGGCTGTCAGCACAGAGCCTGATGTGGGACCGGAACCCACAAACTGTGAGATCATGACCTGAGCCAAGTTGGACACTTAGCCGACTGAGCCACCCAGGTGCCCCTTTAGTCATTTTCTATTACAGATCTGTGATACTTTTCGAAGAGCAAAAATAAATGTTTTAGACAAATAAAGAAGGCACATTCTACACATATATTTAGTATGTATTTGACTTTTTAGTCTAGCCGTATCATATTTAGCACCATGGTTCTCACAGGACAACCTGGAGACCAGAGCTTCCCGGGGACAATTTTCAGGAAGTCCATGAAATCTCAACTATTCTAAAACAAAAAACAAAAAAAAACCACCCTGAGTGTTATTATTTACAATAAGCAAGATATGGAGGTAACCTAAGGGTCCACCAGTAGATGAATGGATAAAGAAAATGTCGTGTATGTATACAATGGAATAGAACTCGGTCATAAAAAAAGAATGAGATCTGGCTATTTGTGACAGCACGGAGGGACCTTGAGGGCCCTACGCTAAGTGAAAGAAATCAGACAGAGAAAGACAAACAAACACCATATGATTTCGCTTATATGTGGAATCTGCAAAACAAAACAACCCGACAAAGCAGAAACAGACGCACAAACACAGGGAACAAGTTGGTGGTTGCCAGGAGGGAGGGGGGAGGGGGGATGGGTGACATGACTGAAGGGGGGGGAGGGCGATACAGGCTTCCAGTTATGGAATGAGGAAGTCATGGGGACAGAAGGTGCACAGGGTACATAGTCAATGGTGCTGCAGTAGCTGCTGTAGGTACAGGGTTGTGGAATCACTTCGTGGCACGCTTGAACCTAACGGAAAGTTCTGTGTCACACATAATCCTCTAAAAAACTACGAAGCCCTTACTTGCGGTGATCTTTGCACTGATGATGCCAAAGCGGGGGGGTTGGAGGGGACCTGCTGTAGCCTTAGCACAAGCAGAGACAGTTACCAAGCAGACTAGCAGGCAAGCTCTTTCTCCCTGCCAACATCCGGACAAAGAACAGAGTGTCACTAAAGCGCATCCCTGATGACACAGGAACATTGATGAACTTCATTCAGTCCTGATGGATCCTTGAATACCTGTGTTTTTAACATTCTGTATAACGAAATGGAAAGTATACACAAAACACCTCTGTTGTTGAGAGAGGAGGCAGTTCATTGGTCATGGGCTGGAGGCAAAGGTGGTAATAAATAGGAGACACATTAGAAGCCTGAGGGCATGGGGCACCTGGGTGGTTCAGTCAGTTAAGCGTCTGCCTCCAGCTCTGGTCATGATCTCCCGGTTGGTGAGTTTGAGCCCCACGTCGGGCTCTGTGCTGATGGCTCAGAGCCTGGAGCCTGCTTCCCATTCTGTGTCTCCCTCTCTCTCTGCCCCTGCCCCGCCCGCCCTCTCTCTCTCAAAAATAATAAATAAACATTAAAAAAATTTTTAAAAAAGATGGCCAAGGGCACAACCTCCTGACTTTGGGACTTTCAACATCCTGGCCTTTTGGCTTCCAACGGCCCCGGGGTGATGGACCAGGAGTCACAGTCTCCTCTTCAACCTCTGCCCCAGGTAACTTAGAGATTCATTATAATATTTACGTTGTGGTTTCAACCCACCCGCACACACACCCCCACCCCAGCCATGAGGGAAGACAGCCATGACAGTTCCGGCAAGAACCTTTGAGGGCCCCAAACTCCCCCTCCCCCTCTCTAGGAAGGGCGCCTGAGATGATTGGAAGCAACTTCAGTGGGAGTTGCTCCCACTCAGCTATGACCCATAACTTCTGCAAACATAAAAAGAAAAGACACTGTTAACCCTGGTGTGCCAGCCCTGTTCCTGCCTGGTCTCCCTTCTTGAGGGTGTACTGTGCTTTGTGTTTTGTGCTTGCTACTTTCCTTCAGGCCGAATCTTTACGAGCGTGGATCCTCACGTAAATCATCCGTGGGGAATCCAAGAGCGGAGACCTCCATTCGCACAAGGTGGACTCTCCCATCAGCAACGTTGCGTAGCAAAGGACGACAGCTCGTCTGACAGAACAGTGCTGGGGCAGTTGCTTGAGTCACACACTGAACTAGAGCATTTCCCTCTCTGGAATATCATTACTACCTGAAAAATGACAAGCTCTGGTGATTCTCACTGGATATTTGACAGCCACGTTCTGGAAAAGGAACAAAAGGGAATCCTTCAAGGAAAACAATTGGACGGTGTTGGCTGCCCTTGATAAAACACAGAGCTTTCAAGGGAAAATTAGAATTTTAGAAAATGTATACCCATCACCATGAACTTTGAACAGCTTTGGAATACTTTAAAGACTTTAATGCCTGCAGTGATATCAATGAATGTGATGGTTTTATATTGCAGTGAAAGTGAATCATTGTGTTGGAGATTTGCAAAACTCATGGCGCCGATATCTTCCAAATGACCCATGCGTACTGTTTTCACAATCATGCATGGGCTAAAGACCCACCCAAAGAGCATGCATGGGGGCACCTGGGTGGCTCAGTCAGTTTGCGTGTCCGACGTCAGCTCAGGTCGTGATCTCGCGCTTCATGGGTTCGAGCCCCACATCGGGTTCCGTGCTGACAGCTCAGAGCCTGGAGCCTGCTTCCGATTCTGTGTCTCCCTCTCTCCCTGCCCCTCCCCAGCTCGTGCTCTGCCTCTGCCCTTCCTCCGCTCGCGCTCTGCCTCTGTCTCTCTCTCTCTCTCTCAAAAAGTAAATAAACATTACAAAAAAAAGTGCAAAACAGACTAATAAATTTTAATGGGACAGATCACAAAAGGTTCATTGATGTGGTTCCAGATTCCACGTCGTAACTAACTTTTAAGAAATTACCACTTAACAATATGGCTGTTCCCGAAAAATGTTACGAATGTAATAACCACGCAATGCAGCAATTTCGCTTCTGGGTAGATGGCCCAAAGAACGGAAGGCAGGGACTCAAACACACGTTTGCACACCCATGTTGACGGCAGCATTAGTCACAATGGGAGAAGCAACCGAAGTGTCCATTGACTGATGAATGAAGAAACAAAATGGGGGGGGGGGGCACCCGGGTGGCTCAGTCGGTTGAGCATCTGACTCCCGCTCAGGTCACGATCTTGGCGTTTGTGAGTTCCAGCCCCGCGTCGGACTCTGTGCTGTCAGTACAGGGCCCACTTGGGATCCTCTGTCCCCCTCTCTCTTTCTGCCTCTCCCCCCCTCACACTCTCTCTCTCTCTCAAAAATGAATAAACGTATATTTTAAAAGTGTAGGATACGGTGGAATATGGCCATATTCAGCCAAAAAGGAAAGGCCATTCGGACACGTGCTTCGACATGGATGAACCTTGAGGACACTGTGCTAAGCGAAAGAAGCCTGTCATAAAAGGACAAATACGGTGCGATCCCACTCCTAGGAGGTACCTACCGCAGGCAAATCCCTGGAGACAGAAAGTAGAAGGGTGGAGGCCTCAGGCTGCGGGGCAGGGGAGCGAGGGGTGAGTGTTCAATGGGGACAGAGTTTCAGTTTTGCAAGATGAAAAGAGTCCTGAAGGTGAATGGCGGTGATGATTGCACAACAGTGTGAATTGTACACTTAAAATGATAAACGTGATCCAAAAGGAAGGAAGGGAGGGAAGGAGGGAGGGAGGGAAGGAGGGAGGGAGGGAGGGAGGGAAGGAGGGAGGGAAGAAGGGAGAGAGGAAAGACTTGTCGAATTTGGATATCGCCTCGAAGAAAAACATCCACAATTCCCTAAAAGACTATTCAAACGTGCCTCCTTTTTCCAACCGTGTATCTGTGTGAGGCCAGACTTCCTTTATCTACTTCAAGCAAAATGACATATTACAATAAATTGAATGCAGAAGCAGATATGGAAATCCAGCCGTCTTCTGTCAAACCAGACCTAAAAGAGATTTGCGAAAATATAAAGCAATGCCACTCTTCCCACTATATATATTCTTTGGTTTTGGAAAAACATAGTGATGTTTCCATAAAAATATGCTACTTACATTAACATGTGATGGTCTTATTAGGGCTCTCTTTCGGATGAATGGATGGCAACATTTTAATATTTTCTCTTGTAATTTCGAATGGGATAAATATCCATAGATGAAACCCACACATGTAAAAGCATTTTGTGGTCTTTCGTCATTTTCAAGTGTGTAAAGCGTTGGGACCAAAAGAGTCACTGGGTCAGCACATGGTAAATGCTCAATAAACACTCCTGGAATGACGCAGCCCCCCTCCAGTCCCCGTTGGAAGTATACCTCCTTGAGTAAGAAGCCAGAGCTTACAGGCTTCCGTGCTCATCAATACATTACACCCCGTAGGGAGTCTTCCAGAAGCTTCTCTCACCCCTGTCTCCCCAAGACACCTGTTGAAAAAACGCCTTCTGTGTCCTCCCGCCTATTAAACACACAGACCCTACCCTCATCGTAACCGTTTGCCAGAAGCGTTGTCAAACAGCGAACTGCACACAACTGAGTTTCTGAAAGCACGTGCCCTCAGGTGAGTTTCAAAGAAATGTTACAAATTAAGATAATAGATGATTACGCGAAACATCAATCAAAAGTGTCAGAAGGCTGCTATCTCACAAAGCGTGAACTTGGCAAACAGGACACAGGCGGTTCCGTGGCTGTCCACGGAATTCTTCCCCTCAAAGGTTTGCTCCAGATTTTGGCGGGCCTTGGACCTGGTCGTTCGTGTCGTGTTGCATTAGGACCCTGGATTAGGACAGAGGGGTGACTGATCCCCAAAACAGCAACCACTACAACAAGCAAACCTCATGATGTAAAACACGTCCCTGAGGTTTCCAACAAAAAGCTACCGAAATACGTGGAAAGCGCCGGAGGCGAGGCCGAGGAGCGAGAACATTCTGGCCTCTTTTGATCAGTGAAATGGATGGAATGATCGCTGCGGACGGGAGTAAGTAGGGAGGACTTTCCTGGCTGGATCGTGCACGCCGCTTTGAAATTTTACTTACTTACTTTTTTGTTTGTTTGTTTTGTGGGGGGTGCGGGAGGGACTTGATCTGGGTAACCATGAGATCATGAGCCATGAGGGCATGAACTGAGCTGAAACCAAGAGTCAGAGGCTTAACCGACGGAGCCCCCCCAGGGCACCCCTCCTGCAGGCCTCCTTGAGTGGAATGTGGAATGTTCTTCATTACTGATCTCAGGCCACACCCCTTTTGGAGCAGCGCTCCCGGAGCTCTGCCCTCCTCCCTTAGCATCCACCAAGGCTCCCACTGTCACACCCTGACTCCTCCCCTTCGGCTTCTGTCCGGCCACTGGGAGCCCACTTGGCCAGAGTGAGGACAAGCCGGGGACATACTGCCTCCTGGAAAAATCCTCAACCAATGACTGGCGGGGGGGAGTTGATGGATAAATGACTTAGCCCTCACTCTTCTCAGAGGGGAGGACTCTGGAGTGTGCCCACGCTCTCCTCGAAGTTCCCCAGAGCTGCTGGGCCCAGGTGCCCACCCCGGTGACCTGCTCAAGAACGCAGACCTTCCCGGCTTCCTTCCACATCTCAGCTGCCCACTTCCCTCCCGCCGTCTCCTAGGATCACCTTCCAAATAAACTTCTGGCACAAAAATCCTTGTCTCTGGCACCGCTTCCGGGAAACCCAGGCTAGGACCTACTTTAAAGAAGCGCATGTCAAAAGCTGAGTCGTCAGGGGCGCCTGGGTGGCCCAGACGGTTAAGGGACGGTCTCTTGATCCCCGCTCAGGTCACGATCTCGCGGGTTGGCGAGTCCCAGCCCCACATCGGGGTCTGTGCTGACCGTGCGGAGCCTGCTTGGGATTCTCTCCCTCCCTCCCTCCCTCCCTCTCTCTCTCTCTCTGTCCCTCCCCTGCTCACGCGCACACTCCCTCTCTTGAAATAAACAAACTTAAAAAACAAAATTGAGTCTTCCACTGACTTTTTTTTGTTTTTTCTTTTGCTGCCTCCTCTTGGCTTTGGTCCAACACGGATCAGCAGCCTCTCCCGGACTAAGGACCCTGTTCCGAGCACCGCACCTGTGCCTTCTCTCTGGGGGGAGTCAAAAGGTTCCCAGAACAGACAAGAACAAGAAAGCAGGGCTCTGCGTGGAGGCAGGTCTTGCCCTTCTGCGTTCCCACTGCCCCCCCTCCGCTACCTCCCAGTTGCTTTCAGTTTTCAGCAACTACTCAGTCTCCAGGAAGAATTCCAGAGGGCCAGTTCTCACCAGGGTGAGAGAGGAGACAGTGCAGCTGGGCTGGGTCAACACCTGCCCCCCCTCCAGCAGTCGCCTTCCCCGTCCCCGGCGGGCCAGCCCTGCCTGTATCGCCGGCCACCCTCCCAGCGACTGTTGGCATGGGCTCTGTCCCCGGTTATCTGTGCCCCTTGATCTCCTTGTGCTTTTCTGACCTCTCACCCTCGGTCAGCCCAAACTCCCAGTGTTATCATGCTTTCTCGTCCTTGTCACCACTCTGTCCCGGCCGCCGCCACTGACCGTCAACACCGCACAAACACAGAATGAAGAGGGAAGGAGGGAGAGCATTGCACCCGGTCAATGGAGCGGTTCGAGAGGGGGGGGAAAAGTGGCGCTTTTTTTTGCCTCTTTTTTAGATCAGGTCACTTGTTTAACTTGCATTGGTCAACCATTACCCCTAATCGACTCATCGGTTCCAATGGTCAACCTGATAGAACTGGTAAATAAATACAAGAGCCCACGAGTTCAAGGCCTCCTGCCCTTCCCTCCTGATCTGAGAGGAGGAGAAACCCACCACCTGAAAAACCAGGCATGGAAGCTCAAGGCAGCCTTGACCTCATGAAAGGGAGCTGTCGTTGCACAAACACACGTTCTCGTGTCAGGCTCATCTCAGCTGGAGCCTTTAAAATATTCTGGAAACTTCTTTTAGAAAACACAACAAATTCCTCCCTAAGGCATCCATGTCCCATGCTCTGGGTGGTAAATTAGGTCTTCAAAATTTATCTCGGTGAGGGATGCCCGAGTCGCCCGGTAGGTTAAGCATCTGACTTTGGCTCAGGTCATGATCTCACGGTCGTGGGTTCGAGCCCCACATCAGACTCTGTGCTGACAGCTCGGAGCCTGGAGCCTGCTTCAGATTCTGTGCCTCTGTCTCTTCCTGCCCCTTCCCGACTTGTGCTCTGTCTCTCTCTCTCTCTCTCTCAAAAATAAACATTAAAAAAAATTTTTTTTGAACAGTTCTTTTGGTGAGGATATGAACAGGTCATTCAGAAACCATCTCAAAATTCCCAGTTTAAAAATACTAATCAAAGAGGGGCGCCTGGGTGGCTCCGTGGGTTAAGCATCTGTCTCTCCATCTCAGCTCAGGTCTTGATCTCAGGGTCATGAGTTCAAGCCTCACATTGGGCTCCGTACCAGGCGTGGAGCCTACTTTTTTTTAAAACAGTAAAATTGTAATATATTTTAGTTACATTTGTATAAAAAAGAACTTTGGTGTTATATCTGGCAAGTTAGAGCTAGAGATGATGTTTTTCATTCCCTCTTTTCCCAATATCATTTAACAATTTTCTATGGCTTTTATAATGAAACCAAAAGCATCTAAAAACTCTGAATACATAACCAGATCGATTATTTTGGCAAAACTGATTAATCACTATAATTTTTTCACTTAAAAAATTTGAGTAATTTTTTAAAAAATTTACATGCACACTTCAACTTTTCTGGAAAGTAACTTAACAACATTTATTAAAAGCCTGAGAAATATTCATTTTGGGGTGCCTGGGTGGCTCAGTCGGTTAAGTGTCCGACTTCGGCTCAGGTCATGATCTCGCAGTCCGTGGGTTCAAGCCCTGCGTCAGGCTCTGGGCTGACAGCTCAGAGCCTGGAGCCCACTTCAGATTCTGTGTCTCCCTGTCTTTCTGCCCCTCCCCTGCTCTCTCTCTCTCTCTCTTTTAAAAGCAAACATTAAAATTAAATTTTTTTCTTTTTTTTTTTTAACTCAGAAATTGAAATTTTAAAAATCTATACCAGGAAATTTTCAAAAACTCAGACCCAGGTTAGTGCCCAAGGCATCCACTGCAGTAGTGACTATAGCCACACAAACCTGGAATCAATTTATATCCTACTAATAGAAAAGCAAATTATGATATACTCATGCTACAAAATACCATTCAGCCATCAAATGATCATAATGAAAACAAATTGCAATGCCCAAAGCATAATGTTGACTAAAATAGAATGTAAAGCTCACACTTGGTGTAATTTCAACCACGTATATGAGACATATGTACACGTTCCTATCAAAACACCACCAGCATTTTTTGCAGAGCTAGAAAAAACGATCATAAAATGTGTATGGAACCACAAAAGACCCCAAATAGCCAAAGCAATCCTGAGAAAGAAAACCAAAGCTGGAGGCATCACAATCCTGGATTTCAAGCTTATCACAAAGCTGTAATCATCAAGACAGTACGGTACTGGCACAAAAACAGACACATAGACCAATGGAACAGAACAGAAAACCCAGAAATGGACCCACAACTATACAGTTGACTCATCTTTGACAAAGCAGGAAGGAATATCCAATGGAATAAAGACAGTCTCTTCAGCAAGCAGTGTTGGGAAAACTGGACAGCGACATGCAGAAAAATGAACCTGGACCCCTTTCTTACAGCGGACACAAGAATAAACCCAAAATGGATGAGGGACCTGAATGTGAGACAGGAAACCATCAAAATCCTCGAGGAGAAAATAGGCAGCAACCTCTTTGACCTCGGCCGGAGCAACTTCTTACTAGACGAGGTGGTCCAAGGCAAGGAAAACAAAAACAAACATGAACTATTGGGGCTTCATCAAGATAAAAAAAACTTCTGCACGGCTAAGGAGACAATGCACAAAATCAAGAGGCAACCGGCGGAATGGGGGAAGACATTTACAAATGACATATCTGATAAAGGGTTAGTGTCCAACATCTATAAAGAACTTCTCAGACTCAACACCCAAAAACCTAATAACCCAGTTAAGAAATGGGCAGAAGTCATGAACAGGCATTTCTCCAAAGAAGACATCCAGATGGGCGACAGACACATGAAAAGATGCTCAACACCGCTCATCATCGGGGAAATAGAAATCAAAACCACAATGAGATACCACCTCACACCTGTCAGAATGGCTCACATTAAGAACTCAGGCAACAACAGATGTCGGCAAGGATGCAGAGAGAGAGGATCTCTTTGCACTGCTGGTGGGAACGCAAACTGGTGCAGCCGCTCGAGAATAGTACGGAGGTTATATCTATACACAATGGAATATTACTCAACCATAAAAAGAATGAGATCTTGCCATTTGCAACATCATGGATGGAGCTAGAATGTATTATGCTACGCGAAATAAGTCAGTCTGAGAAGGACAAACACCGTATGATTTCACTCATATGTGGAATTTAAGAAACAAAACAGATGGGCATATGGGGGGCAGAAAGAGGAGAGAGGGAAACAAACCACAAGAGACTCTTAATGCTCGAGAGCAAAAGCAAGGGTTGATGGAGGGAGATGGGTGGGGGATGGGCAGATGAGTGACGGTACTGAGGAGGGCACTTCTTGGGAGGAGCACCGGGTGTTGTATGTAAGTGATGAATCACTGAATTCTACTCCTGAAGCCAATATGGCACGGGATGTTAACTAAAATTTCAAGAAAACAAAAACAACAACGGTGAAAGAAATACACACACACACACACACACACATATGATCTTGACATTCTCAGATGATACTACTACGACATTCACAAGGGAGAGGAAGCCCAAATATTTGTGCGTAAATTTACATCTACCACCAAAGAACAGAACTTTTCTCAGAAAATGAGCGTACTTGCTGACGGGTTGGCTACAACTCATGCGCTCACGTGGTATGTGATTCGAATCCACACCTCCGTAGTTTTATAACTCACTGTTTGCACTGGGATCATCCAAGGAGAAGAGGAACTGAATATTAAATTGATAGCTGTGAAACATTTGCCAAGTACATATGAATAAGAAAAGTGGAAGGAAATTACCCTTAAATAGTACATTTTGCAATTATTTATTATATACACCATATATTATAATTATTATGTACATGTACTGTATTATATATTTCTATTTCCTTATTTTCTCTAGGAAACCTATATCATTCTTATAATTAGAAAATCAATATTTTGGGGGCGCCTGGGTGGCTCAGTCGGTTAAGTGTCCAACTTGGGCTCAGGTCATGATCCCACGGTTCGTGGGTTCAAGCCCCGCATCGGGGTCTGTGCTGACAGCTCGGAGTCTGGAGCCTGCTTCGGATTCTGTGCCTCCCCCTTTCTCTCTGCCCTTCCTCTGCCTGTGCTCTCTCTCTCTCTCTGCCTCTCTCTGTCTCTCTCTCTTAAAAATAATAAACATTAAAAAAAACAAAAAGAAAATCAATATTTTTAAAAGTGTCCACCCATTTTAAAGTGTATTTAAAAATAGGGGCTCCTGGGTGCCTCAATCCCTTAAGCATCCAACTCTCAAATTCAGCTCAGGTCACCAGCTCACAGTTCATGAGTTCAAGTCCCACGCCAGACTCTGAGCTGACAGTGAGGAACCTGCTTGGGATTCTCTGTCTCCCTCTCTCTCTGCCCCTCCCCTGCTCATTCTCTCTCTGTCTCTCTCTCTCTCAAAAATGAATAAATAAACTTTAAAAAATATACTTAAAAATAAATATTAGTTTTTAAAATGGTGTAAACCATTCCATTATAACCACTCAGCCAATCTAATCAGAGCAGTCTCACCACAATGAGGCTGTCAGAACCTCCAAAATGTTTCAGAATTAGTTTATCTTCAGAATTAGTTTACCACCTGGTAAGCATTAGTTCACAACACCAAATTTTAAGCTTTTCTTACAGTATGTAAATTAGTCAATAAAGTCATACTAAGACTCCATTTATTTGGAAATTGAAGCAATCTTTTAAAAAAAAAAAAGTTTATGTATTGGGGTGCCTGGGTGTGGCTCAGTCAGTTAAGCATCTGACTTTGGGTTGGATCGTGAACTCGTGGTTCGTGAGTTCGAGCCCCACATCCCTGCTCCTCTCTTCCACCCCTCTCTCCAATAAATAACTAAATTTAAAATGTTTATTCATTTATTTTGAGAGAGAGAGAGAGAGAGAGTGAACCGGGGAGGGGCAGAGAGAGAGGGAGGGAGGGAGAGAATCCCAAGCAGGCTCCGTGCTCAGCGGGGAGCCCGACACACAGCTGGATCTCAGGACCACGAGCTCACGACCTAAGCCAAAATCAAGAGTCGGACACTTAACTGACTGAGCCACCCAGGCGCCCGGAGAATTTGAAGCAACCTTAATCCCTAGGGGAGGTTAGGCTCCCCATTACGCACTTACCATGGCTTTCTCCTGCAAGAATTTATCACAATTACAATCAGTGTATGTGTGTTGCCTTAAACTCTGTCTTGCTTCATAAATGAGAGCAGAGAGGTATCGATCGGTGCGTTACTGTATCCCTAACGCAAGTCCAAGGGGGTAGGGCGGACACTGTCAATGGCTGGCTTCATATCACCCGGGTCCACATTTTCATGTACAGGTTTCTGCAAGCTGACTGCTCCCCACGTCCGGTACCTGCTTTTTCCGGAGTTTGCAAGAGGTACGCAGACAGATTCACGCCCCCAGTGATAACTCTCAACCATTAAGGGATAGGAATAAATGCTCCCCACCCCATCCCATAGATGGGTAATTCTGAGATGCCCCACCTGAATTCTCGGGTGTCTGCAGCATGACTGAACCCCACTCATTAACATGCCCTACATAGGTTCTCCTCACCCCTGCCGCACCCCATTTCTCACCGCCCCCCCCCCCGCCACTCCTGCTTATTTGTCGGATAAACCGCTGGTACTCAATCCTTGCCTCAGGTTCTGTTTCAGAGCGAGCCCAACTGAGACACTTGCTTCATAGTAGTTTTTCAACGAGTATTTGTTGAGTGGATAGACAAGTGAATACATTCTCACTGTGGCTACTTTGGGATTCACGGTTTGCAGCAAGCCCTTTTCTTTTCTTTAAAGTTTACTTATTCGTTTTGAAAGAGAGAGAGAGAATGGGACAGGGACAGAAAGAGAGGGAGACACAGAATCGCAAGCAAGCTCCGCACTGTCAGCGCAGAGCCCGATGCGAGGCCTCGAACTCACAAACCGCGAGATAAACAACCTGAGTCGAGGTCAGATGACTAACCGACGGAGCCATCCAGGCGCCCCTGGCGCAAGCCCTCTCCTCATTGCACATGAAATTATCAGTATAAACAAGCCCGTGAGAGGAACAGGTAAGGCACAAACTCAAGGACAAACTTGCATCCCATTTCCATAGAACAATCCGATGCTGTTTGCACGTTATTCCCATTCCCACATACAACGGACCCTGCGAAACCCAGGCCTTCGTAGCGTGGTCACCTACTTTTCAGGTGAGGGAGAGGTAAGTATCTACCCAGGAAGAAAGTCACCATTTCCAAAGGGGTCCTGTAACCAGGGTGTATCTTCCAGCACCCTCCGCTCCGAGTGTTACAGCTTCATGGATTGAATTAAATTCGGGGTAGAAACCAAGCCGTCCCTCTCTGACTAGTTACACATCATTAGGAAAATATCCTCAGCTCCGCTCTTCACGAGCCTGCTGGATTTTCCTGATGGCCCCTTTCAACATCTGTGACCAGCTGGAGGAACTGGCTGCCCTGGGATCGGCCCTTGCACGGCCTCATGTAAGCAATCGCTGGGACACTGATTAATTTCTCAAGACTCAAAAATAATTAAGGTAACAATAATCCCTCACCCACACACTCCCCCCACTTTTACGACCATTTAAGGGAGAGGCGGCAGAGGTCAGGCAAAACATTCAGCCCGGAGTTCCCATAACCGCCCTGCAGATCGGAGCAACGCGCACTCTGGGGAGTCATTGGAGGGTCCTACGTGCGGGGCGCGAAACACCCCCATAAGCCCCAGAGAGTTGTCCACCCGCGCCTGAGCCACATCCACCTCTCGCTTGTCAATCGGGAGGGGGACTCCTATGCCTGTGAGCTTCTCCTGGGGAGGAGGAGAGACTTGGAAGCCGAAAAGGTTGGAAAGCAGGGACGCAAGCAGATGTTTGCGCACCCGGGTTCACGGCGGCTTAATGCGCAACAGCGAGAAAGTGGAAGCAGCCTGAGCGTCCGTGGACAGGTGAATGGATACACAAAATATGCCTGTGGTGCAGCAGCATATAAGTCTGCCATAAAAGGGAAGGCGTTTCTGGGGCACCTGGGTGGCTCCCCCAGTTGCGTGTCCAACTTCGGCTCAGGCCATGATCTCACGGTTGGTGAGTTCGAGCCCGGCACTGGGCTTGCGGATGTCAGTGTGGAGCCCGCTTTGGATCCTCTCTTCACCCTCCCCCTGCTTTTCCCCCACTCACACCATCTCTCTCAAAAATTAATAGACATTAAAAAAGGGGGGGGAAGGACTTCCTGACAACATGGATGAATTTTAAAGACACCACGCTAGCTAGAATAAACCAGTCACCAAAGGACAAAGACTGGATGAGGTTCCTAGAGTCGCCAAATTCACAGGGACAGACAATAGAATGCCGTCTACAGGGCTTTTCATAAGGAACGAAACATCCGACTCGAAAAGTCACAAGAGACAAACTAGAAACGGCCGATAAAGGTATTAAACGATGTCCCATCCCACTACTTCTCAACGAGAGGCACGCGTGGTGAATATATACTATTTTGCGTGCACAGGAGAGAAACCAAATTCTACTGGATAATGTTCCACTCAACCATGTGTTGCTAACGGATATATCGCTCACCTTTCTTGGGGGCATGTGACCCAAGCTGGATGCGTTGAATTCTTGGCAAGAGTTTTTATTTCCATGGGAAGGGGCAGGGAAGATCCCGTGGATGTCTGCTCATGTCATGAAGGTCTTGCGTCTGGAACTTTGCGGAGTCGTACCTAGAGACCATCTCCCTGCTGATACACACACACACATACACACACACACACACACACACACTCACTCACTCATTCCCTGGTCAACAGTGGGAAGGCCCTGAAGCCAACGCAGTGCCATAATACACTGAAAAACCGGAGCTGGATGGCCTTAGTATCCTGATTCCAGTTGGCTACCTGTCCAGCTGCAACTCCATCACTCCTCTGTTTTTCATCCTCGAGCCAGTAAACAAACGTTCTCACTTTTCCCTAAGCTGAGCCTCGTCCGGCTTCTGTCGCTTGTAACTCGAGTCCTGATTAAAATAGCAAATAAGCGTAACGTCGATTTTTTTTTTTTTTTGGCTTGGCCCATTTACGTTTGCTAAATGAAAAGAGCTGGGTAATAAATGAGCGCTTCACAGGTCAGATAATAGCCGTGTAAGGTCATCTGAAGGAGATCGGGTGGCCAGAAAACTGTACAACAGTCCACGTCGTGAATCAACAAAGCAACGAACAAATAAGCCTATGTGCATCGGAAGCGGTTCTCGGGAATGGAAGAACAGAACAAGGCTACAGAGGTAAATGTCAGCTCCATCCAAAGGCAGCCCAGGGTAACCACCTGTTGCAAACGTCCCCCATCTCAATGGCAGGGCTGTCCTTAGGACGGAGCGAAAGCAGGGAGACTAGAGCCAACGGACTTCGAACACTATTCTTTCCGGCAAACCCGTAGGCATCTTTGATGCCACTGAATTCTCTCCTTGCCTTTATTTTGAGTCCTGTTCATCAAACGACTTTTTCAAAAGGTGTATATATTTATTTTTGAGAGAGAGAGAGAGAGGGAGGAAGAGAACAAGAGGGAGTGGGGCAGAGAGAGAGAGGGAGACAGAGAATCCCAAGCAGGCTCCACACTGTGAGCAGAGCCCGACACGGGACTTGAGATTCTCTCTCTCTCCCTCTGCCCCTTCCAGGCTCATGTGCACTTTCTCGCACGCTCTAAACAAACAAACAAACAAATAAATAAATAAAATAGAAGAAATGGTTCTCTTGAAAGAAATGTTCCTATTGACATAGCGTGATATTTTATCGAGTAAAAAGGAAATTTTTCTAGAGCAATTTTGAAGGCATGATGACCATTTTATGGACTTCGGTACGTATCTCACATATATATGTGAAAACGATCGATCAGGATGGCGAGAAAGTAAGTGGTTTTTACTGTTTACAAGTACATAGCAACTTTCCTGTTTCTTTCCACCTTCTGCTGAAACACGTTTGTAAATAGACGTTCTGGAAAAAGCCTACAACTCTAAAAACAGTATGTATCTATATATTTATACATGTACCTTCTGGGAAATTCTCTCTTTCTCAGACAAAGCTAAAGTACGGAAAACACTTTAACGCTTGTGGCTCTTCCAAAGGACCTGGGTTTACATCCCAGATTATTCGCCTTTCGAGGGCAAAGGTCAGATGGGAACGCCCACCTCCTGGCGAAGAACCGGTTCCGGACTGGAACAGGCTTCCGACAAGGTGCGAAAACAGGACTTTCTCTCACTGCTTTGTCCCTGAGGCAGAAAAGGAAGTAATCAAGGTTAATTGGGAAGACTAAATACACTGTTATTTTTATAAACAACATTATGTTCCTAGAGGTAAATCATGTCATTTGTTGGTTGCATAAATACACATTATTTTAAAAATACAATGGAGTCGGGGGAAAGGTCAGTAATACACAGTCTTAGTTAACCAATTTGCTACCTTGTGGAACACAGGCACATAAAGGTGGAAATTGAAGCAATCATTTTTTTAAAAAAAAAGTTTATTTATTGGGGTGCCTGGGTGTGGCTCAGTCAGTTAAGCACGGGAGTCAGGACAGCATAGTAATGGCCATGGGTTCTAGAATCAGATGAGCGCGTTCAAGTCTTGGCTGTTCCATCTATGAGGCAGGGTTCTCTGGATAGATTGCTTCAACCCTCCAAGCCACCATTTCCTCGTCTCTAAAATAGGCATCATAACCTTTGCAGCAACGTGGATGGAACTGGAGGGTGTCATGCTAAGTGAAATAAGTCAGAGAAAGACAGGTATCACACGTTTTCACTCATATGTGGAACTTGAGAAACTTAACAGAAGACCATGGGGGAAGGGGGAAAAAACAGCTACAAACAGAGAGGGAGGGAGGCAAACCATAAGAGACTCTTAAATACAGAGAACAAACTGAGGGTTGATGGGGCGGGCGGGGGAGAGGGGAGAATGGGTGATGGGCATTGAGGAGGGCGCCTGTCGGGATGAGCACTGGGTGTTGTATCACGATGAATCATGGGAATCTACACCTGAAACCAAGAGCACACCGTATACACTGTATGTTAGTTAGCCAACTCGACAGTAAATTATAAAAAACAAAACCAAGAACCCAATAACGTAACATAGGCATAGGAATAAAAGTATATAGCTCATAAAGCTAACTTTGGGTAGGAAACAATGCCGTGTGCAACGTGCAGGCATTGAAAACAAGACAACAAGGCCAAAATGGAATTGCTTTTGCTAAGCCCCACATCACCAAATTGAGACGTGACTACAGTTTCAGCAGTCTCAGAAATAGACTCTTGAACCAGGCAGGTACCACATGATCAGCACAACTGGGTCACCTGCCTGATCGACCCCTGGCGTTCCCTGAAAGAAAGTGACCTTGCAATGACCAACCTGCTTTTTTTGATGGTATAGCTTTCTTGTCCCCACCGTCGTCTACCTGGAAATTTCTTTCGCTTGGCACAAGCTCCTCAGAGCTCCTTTCTGTCTGCTAGATGGGACGCCGCCTGATTCATGAAGTGTCGAATAAAGCCAGTAAGATCTTTCGAATGTACTCCGTTGAATTTTATTTTTTAATACGTTCCATAACAGTATAGCCACTACCGTGAAAAGTGTTCCAAAATGATTTATCTCTGGGACTGCCAATCCAAGTCGCTCATCTACACAAAAGGACAGTCTTCAAGCAGTGGTAACTTTTGGTTTTAAATTTTTTTAATTATTAAAAATTTTTTAAACTCATTTATTTTGAGGGAGAGAGAGAGAGAGAGAGCAAGTATGAGTGGGAGAGGGACAGAGAAAGAGGGAGAGAGACAATCCCAAGCAGGCACCACCAGCACGGAGCTGGTCGCACGGGGCTCGATCGCACGGTCCCAGGGCTCGATCGCACGCACCGTGAGATCATGACCTGGGCCGAAATCGAGTTGGACGCTCAACCGACTGAGCCACCCAGGTGCCCCCAAGCCATGGTAGCTTTGTATCATGAGTTGTACAATATTATTTGGAAATGAAGACCTCTGCTTATAGTTTACGCATCTGTGATCTTCTCTCCTCTTATGCCTTCCCGCATCACATCTGTTTATTTGTTCAGATATTAGCTCACAATCCTCTCTTGACTTCCTCGGATGAAATCATGCTCCTCTATGTATAAAGCCATGAATACTTACCACATTTTGTAATTGCATATTGATTTGTAATTACTTGTGGTTATCTCTTGAATGGTCATCTCCTCCCGCGACACTGCGATTCATAAGAAATATATGTATTCGGTCTTCATCCCCATTTCCCACGGGACTCCCTGAAACCCTTGGAATTTCCTGTGAAGAGAGTGTCCAAGGTGTCTTTGGTTATATCAAGGAGGGGACTCCAGGAAAGCACCTGAGGAGGGTGGCTGGTTTCCAGGGGATACCAACCACGTGTTCGAAGGTTGGAATATTCCATGTCACTTGGACTTCCTGAGAAAGGAAAGGGGCTGGAGGTTGAATCACCAGCGGCCAAAGATTTCATCCAGTGGGCATATGTAATGAAGGCTCCATCAAGTTTGGAGAGCTTCCTCGTTCGCGAACATGTGGAAAAGGGGGAGAATGGTGTGCCCGGGGAGCATGGCTGCTCCGTGCCCTCTCTCCACACCTCGCCCCGTGGATCTCTTCCATCTGGTTGTTTCTGAGTTATTACCCCTTTATCACCAACTGGTCATCCAGCGAGTGAAATACTTCTCTGAGTTCTGTGAGCCACCCTAGTAAATTCATCAAACCCAAGGAGAGGATGGTTGGAACCCCCAATCTATAGCTAGTCAGAAGCTCAGGTGACAACCTAGACTTGTGATTGGCATCCGAAGTTGAGGAAGGGGGGGGGGGCAGCCTGTGGGGCTCAACCCTTAACCTGTGAGATCTGACCTCCCACACGTTGAAATTGATACTAGAATCGTATTACCTCTCAGTAAGAACGTCACCTCCACTGGGTGCCTGGGTGGCTCGGTCGGTTAAGTCTCTGACTTTTGGTTTTGGCTCAGGTCACGATCTCACGACTCGTGAGTTCGAGCCCCGCATCAGGCTCTGCCCTGGCAGCACGGAGCCTACTTGGGATTCTCTGTCTCCCTTTCTCTCTGATTCTCTCTTACCTGTGCTCTCTCTCTGTCTCTCTCTGTCTCTCTCAAAAATAAACAAACAAAAAATCTTAAAGAAAAAAAAAAAGTCACCTTCATGAGGTCAAAGGCCACACCCCATTCTCTTACCCATTGTGAGAATATGGTCTTCAATAAATATATTCTGAAGAAATTAATTAAAACATCTTAAAAGGCAGTATGCTTTAAAACAATTCAGTCCTTATATACAATTGTAAGTAATTGTAATTGGACTTGCATATAATTTAGCACTTTCCTCTATAGAATTAAATGCTCTTTAATCACGGGTTGACTTAATCCTGGTTGTGCGCCCAGCCTGAGAAAAACTCATTTTCGCTTACCTTGAACCTTTATTTTTGACATGATTAACGTCCAGAAACTTTTCAGACTTCAGCACTAATTGTGCGTCCACCAATAAAATGGGATCTTAGAGGAATCTGGCAACTGCAAACTTTGAAGGGAATAAAGTGTAAAACAATCCACGAAATGAGGTGAAGCCGAGTGTCTTCTGAGGAGCAGGAAGTAGGGCGGGCAGCGGAGGCGGATGTCATTTGGGCTAGAAATCTCGAAGAATTAATTGACATGCATCACTTTCCTTAAAGAAATAAGCATTTCAAAAAAGGTAGAAAAAAGTAAGTCGAGAATGAACAATAAGAGGGGCGCCTGGGTGGCTCAGTGGGTTGAGCATCCGACTTGGGCTCAGGTCACGATCTCAGGGTTTGTAAGTTCGAGCCCCGCGTCGGGCTCTGAGCTGACGGCTCGGAGCCTGGAGCCTGCTTCCGATTCTGTGTCTCCCTCTCTCTCTGCTCTTCCCCTGCTCATGCTCTCTCTCTCTCTTTCAAAAATAAACATTAAAAAAAATTTTTTTTTAAGTCCTCAAGGGGGGCACCTGGGTGGCTCACTCAGTTAAGCGGTTAAGCGTCCGACTTCGGCTCCGGTCATACTCTCATGGTTTGTGGGTTCGAGCCCCGCGTCGGGCTCTGTGCTGACAGCTCGGAGCCTGGAGCCTGCTTCGGATTCTGTGTCTCCCTCTCTCTCTCTGCCCCTCCTCTGCTTGCGCTCTGTGTCTCTCTCTCAAAAATAAACTAAAAAAACACTAAAAAAATACAAAAAGAAACGAAAAATAAGACAAATTAGTGCGTGGACCAAGATGAGCACGGAGTGCTGGGTGGTCCATAACTGCGTCCTGGGGGGCAGAAACACTCCACAGGAAGCCTTGTATAAAAGTTTAAACATCTAAAGAAGTAAATCAAAAAGCAAACCAACAACAAAACTGTTCGCTGCTCGAAGGCAATCATTTGAGTATCTCCTCCTAGCACAGGTTATCTAGAGGCAATCGCTAGAATGTACCTTCTAGGACAAGTATGTTAATGTCTTTCAAATGCCTGGCTAATGAAGTTACAATTCCATACCCTAATTTTTCCACCCAATGCTACGAAAGAACCATTTTCCCCATGTGACTCGCTGAGAAAGAGAGCAATTCGTTGAAGTCCTTATAAAGATCATAAACTTTGATTCTGTATTCATCCGACTAATTCTGTTTATATCTAGACTAACAAAATAATCAAAAAAGGGAAGACCAGGTACCAGATTTTTCATGAAAGCATGGTTTGTAATAGCAAGAAATTGGGAACAAGCAGAATTTCCAAAACTAGGGAAAAGGCAAGCAAATTATGGTAAACCCATGAGATAGACAATCTCAAAAGTCATAAAAAGTTGTGCTTCCTAGCAATGTTTATAGGTATGAGTCTGTTTAATAGAGCACAAAAGCAATGTGAAATAAATAAAGCAAGATACATAATAATATATATTTTTACTAATTCTTAGACTACATATATACATTTATATACAAGTGTGCATAGAAAAGAATGGAAGGTTTTCTCCTCCAAGTGTCCACAATGATCATCGCCAGGTGGTAAGATTCCAGTAATTTTTATAGTCTCGCTATATTTTTCTATAGTTTCTAAAGTTTATATGATAAGGAGGCATTAATTTCTTTTTCCAGAAGAGGAAAGATAATATTTTTAGAAAGCCCTTTGATTGAGTTAATGCATAAAAGTCATTAGAAATTTTTTTAAAAAGCCTTGGATGGCTCTACTCTCTACATGAGTGATAGCTACAAATAAATCATATTTGTAGGACAGTCTTTAATTAGGTGGAAATAGTGGTACTTAAAAAAACTTTCTTGGGTTAAGTTTTAAAGCTTTTGATTCATAAATTCCCAGCTAAGCATTAGAGGTGTCAAACCCTTCAGATCCATCACGGCGTGTCCAGGCCTCTCTCTCTCTCTCTCTCTCTCTCTCTCTCTTTTTTTAATGACATTTTGAAATGTTATTTCACCAACTCAGGGACTGGAGATGATCCAGAAGATAATGACTTGAATTTTACAAACTCTTTAGGTCAAAATTTATTTTTTTCAGAGACATATTTATGTGTCTTTCCTCTCAAGCAGTCCAGTCCATTCACAGGACGCCAGGCCAAGATGGGGGCACCTGGGTGGCTCAGGGTTGAGCGTCTGACCTCGGCTCAGGTCATGATCTCGCGGTTCGTGAGTTCGAGCCCCGCATAGGGCTCTGTGCTTACAGCTCAGAGCCTGGAGCCTGCTTCAGAGTTTGCCTCTCCCTGCTCATGCTCAGTCTCTCTCTCTCTCTCTCTCTCTCAAAAATAAATAAACATTTAAAATTTAAAAAAAAGAAGAAGAAGAAGGAAAAGATGTGAATGACCCATGAAGAATTTGGCTAGATTTTCTAACTTGCAATAGCACTTCAGGTAAAAGCCCAGACAACAAGCCATGGGAGAGAGGAGAGCAGGGGGTCAGGGACAGGATCCAGGGACCCTGGGACGCACTATTCTTCAGGTCCACTTTCGCTTTAAAAGTTGGGGCAGAAAGTTCTACTGGAAAGAAGACACACTTGCGACTCAAACTAGAGTCTCATCCCGGGCTCAGCTCCCTGCAAGCTATCTCTAATATGGTGATGAGGGCTCGCACCACAGCCCTGTAAGAAAATCTCCAATTTTTTTTTTTTTTAATATTAGCAATCACTTTTTGTTTTTAAATGTCAAGACCCTGGCGGGCCAAACCGAACACCTTTCTGGACAGGACTAGTCTAGGGGGTGTTACTATGTTGTTGGCGATCAGAACCTGGCCTCGGAAGTCAACCACTCGTTCGACTCCTGCCTTCCCAGCCGTGTGACCTTGGGCAGGTGACTGAGGCTTGCAAAGCTGCAGAGTCTCAACAAGGGGCATTACTATTATTGTTGTTGTTGTTGAAAGTCGGCCTGGAGAAGTGGATGAGGGCCTGGAGGAGGAGGGAATATTGGAGGAGCACCTTGAGTAACCAGGAGGAGGTTAGGTAAACATTCCTGCAGTCAACACATATTTGGAGCGCCTGCTGTGTTCCAGGCATTCTGTAGATTCTGGGAATCTTGTACAAAACAGTCTCTGCTCCCCTGTATTCAGTTAGTGGAAGAAGAAGTTTAAATACTATGCTTAGTGGTAGTTAGACACTATGAAGAGGAAGAAATCAAGGGAAAAAAACCAAATGTCCACTAACAGTGATGTGGATCCGTCAAGTATGGTGTGCTCGTGGAACGGAACACCATACAGGAGAGATTAAGAAAGAACCACAGCTGGGGCACCCGGGTGGCTCAGTGGGTTGAGCGTCCAAATGTTGATGTCAGCTCCGGTCATGATCTCAGGGTCGGGGGATCGAGCCCCGCCTCAGGCTCCGTGCTGAGTGTGGAGCCTGCTGAAGATTCTCTCTGTCTTTCTCTCTCTCTCTCCCACTCTCTCTCTTTAGGAAAGAAAGAAAGGGAGGGAAGGAAGGAAGGAAGGAAGGAAGGAAGGAAGGAAGGAAAAGAAAGAAAGAAAGAAAGAAAGAAAGAAAGAAAGAAAGGGGGAGGGAAGAAGGGAAGAAGGAAGGAAGGAAGGAAGGAAGGAAGGAAGGAAAAAAGAAAAGAGAGGGAAGGAAGGAAGGAAGGAAGGAAGGAGGCAAGAAGGAAAAGAAAGAAAGAAAAGAAAAGAAATGGAGGGAGAAAAGAAAGAAAGAAAGAGAGAAAGAAAGAAAGAGGGAAGGAGGAAGGGAAGAAGGAAGGAAGGAAGGAAGGAAAGAAAGAAAAGAAGAAAGAAAGAAAGAAGAAAAGAAAAGAAATGGAGAGAGAAAAGGAAGAAAGAAAGAAAGAGAAGGAAGAAGGGAAGAAGGAAGGAAGGAAAGAAAAGAAAAGAAAGAAAGAAAGATAGAAAGGGAGAGGGAAGAAGGGAAGAAGGAAGGAAGGAAGGAAGGAAGGAAGGAAAGAAAAAAGAAAAGAGAGGGAAGGAAGGAAGAAGGCAAGAAGGCAAGAAAGAAAGAAAGAAAAAGAAAGAAAGAAGAAAGAAATGGAGGGAGAAAAGAAAGAGGGAAGGAGGAAGGGAGGAAGGAAGGAAGGAAGGAAAGAAAAGAAAAGAAAAGAAAGACAGAAAGAGGGAGGGAAGAAGGGAAGAAGGAAGGAAGAAAGAAAGGAAGGAAGGAAGGAAAGAAGGAAAAGAAATCATAGACTTCCACTTTCCCGAGAGGGAAGGGAGAAAATACAAAGAATGCCATGTGAAGACACAGGCACAAAAGGCAGAGGCAGATTGGCGTTTTGTTGCCCTGAACCAAGGAATGCCTGGGGCTACCAGAAGCTTCGGGAAGTAAGAAGGATCCTCCCCTGAAGGTTTTAGGGGTAGCACCTTTATTTCAGGTGTCCGGACTCCAGACCTGTGAGACAGTCTATTTCTACGGTTTGAAGGTGCCCAGTTAGTGGTCCCTGCTCACAGCAGCCACAGGAGGCACCTGCACAGACCTAACCATTCCAACTCTACCGTAAAAAGTCCGCTCAACTCTTCCTTGGGACCTGGCCTCTCCCGTGTCCCTGGGGGACGCTCTCAGAACCCAGCTTCTCTCTGTGTCTTCTTCCTCCCTCAGGTTCCTGTCTCCCTAAATGTCTCTCTAGAGCCCATCTCAAAAAAATTAGAATCCCTTCATTGAGTTTTGTCACTGCCTAAAGAAGCCACCTTTAACATTACCTTTCAGTAACTTTTGGTCTCTCTGGCCTGTCTCATCGTCTCTTTCCCAGGCTCAAGGCCAAAGCCTTCTCTTCTTTTTTTTTTTTTTTTTTTTTTTTTAGCTCATTTGTATTTTTTTTTTATTTTATTTTTTATTTTTAAAAATTTACATCCAAATTAGTTAGCATCTAGTGCAACAATGATTTCAGGAGTAGATTCCTTAGTGCCCCTCCCCCATTGAGCCCATCCCCCCTCCCACAACCCCTCCCGTAACTCTCGGTGTGTTCCCCATATTTATGAGTCTCTTCTGTTTTGTCCCCCTCCCTGTTTTTATATTCTTTTTGTTTCCCTTCCCTTATGTTCATCTGTTTTGTCTCTTAACGTCCTCATATGAGTGAAGTCATATGATTTTTGTCTTTCTCTGACTCATTTCACTTAGCATAATCCCCTCCGGTTCCATCCACGTAGTTGCAAATGGCAAGATTTCCTTCTTTTTTGATGGCCGAGTAATACTCCGTTGTATATATAGACCACATCTTCTTTATCCATTCATCCATCGATGGACATCTGGGCTCTTTCCATACTTTGCCTATTGTCGATAGTGCTGCTATGAACACGGGGGTGCATGTGTCCCTTCAAAACAGCACACCTGTACCCCGTGGATAAATGCCTAGTAGTGCAACTGCTGGGTCATTGGGTAGTTCTATTTTTAGTTTTTTGAGGAACCTCCATACTGTTTTCCAGAGTGGCCGCACCAGCTTGCATTGCCACCAACAATGCAAAAGAGATCCTCTTTCTCCGCATCCCCACCAACATCTGTTGTGGCCTGAGTTGTGAATGCGAGCCATTCTGACGGGTGCGAGGTGCTATCTCCTTGTGGTTTTGATTCGTATTTCCCTGATGATGAGTGAAGTTGAGCATTTTTTCGTGTGTCGGTCGGCCACCTGGATGTCGAAGCCTTCTCTTTCTAAAACCCAAAGTCTTTACTGTTTCTTAAACCATAAGTTGGGGCGCCTGGGCGGCTCAGTCGGTTAAGCATCTGACTTCAGCTCAGGTCACGATCTCGCGGTCCGCGAGTTTGAGCCCCGCGTCGGGCTCTGGGCTGACGGCTCAGAGCCTGGAGCCTGTTTCGGATTCTGTGTCTCCCTCTCTCTGCCCCTCCCCCGTTCATGCTGTGTCTCTCTCTGTCTCAAAAATAAATAAACGTTAAAAAAATTAAAAAAAAAAAAACAATAAGAAAGCTAAGAAGTATTTTGTCCTCATGAAAAGCTAGCTTTCAGGATATCACTTTTCCTCCATGTAAAACAACGTCGTCACTCACCTGTTTAAAGTTCTTATCCTTTCACCCTCAGAATATAATCCCAACACTTTCTTCCTTCGTCCAACAGAAGTCAAGCAGCTCTTGGGTTTGGGTACCTTGAAGACCCTTTACTGATGAACAAGAAGCCATAGTCTCTGCTGTCATGGAAATGGCGGACTAGTGCTGGGGAAAGACCACAAAGGAACACAAATACGTGCACTGCTATACATCGCAGTAAGTGCGGAGGGAAGAACCAAGATGGCGGAACAGATTGGAAGATTTTTTTGCATCTTGCGTCCATGAAATACAGCCAGATCAATACAGTGCAGCAAGTGCTATGGAGGAAAGGGATTGGATTCTCTGAGCTACAAGAAGAGCATAAGTTCATCCAGACTGGGGATCGTCACAATTCTCCATTATCCAAAGCACCCCCAAACTTAGTGGCTTAAGACCAAACGCGGTCATGATCTCGCTCGATTTTGTTGGTTGACTGGGCTCAGCTGGGTGGTTCTTCTAATCCATGTGAGGTTGACTGTAGCCGCAGACGGTGGAGGGGCTCAGGTAGCTGGAACCCCCAAAGTGGCTGGCTAATATGGCTGGCGGTTGAGTCCGGCTGTCTCCTGGGAGCCCAGCTGAGACTGTCACCCAAAACACGCATGGTGTCTCCATTCGTTTTCGGCTACTTATAGCATGGCAGCTGGGTTCCCCGAGGGGGCATCCCAAGAGCGATTGTTCTTTTTTTTTTTATGTTTATTTCTGTTTTTTAATGTTTAATGTTTTTTAAATGTTTATCATTTTTTTAATGTTTTTAAAAATTTTTTTTTAATGTTTAATGTTTAATGAGTGGGGGAGGGACAGAGAGAGAGAGGGACAGAGGATCTGAAGCGGGCTCTGCGCTGACAGCAGAGAACCCGACACAGGGCTCGAACCCATGAACCTCGAGATCATGACCTGAGCCAAAGTCAGATGCTCAACCGACTGTGTCACCCAGCGCCCCAAAGCACAAGTATTCTAAGAGAGGGGAAGCAGAGGTGGCCAGGCTAATGAAATGCCGTGGGCACAGCCCTGTTTCCCTTGTCTCCTGATGATTAAAGCACTCGGAGACACGGCACCCAGTCAGTGTGGGAAAAGGCTACCGAAGGGTGTGAACGCCCGCCCGTGTGGTTCACGGGGGGTAACCACAGTTAGAGAAGACCTCACCAAGGGCCGAGTTCCTGCATACGGGGGTGGTGCTGAGTTCTGAAAAATGAGCCTAAGTTCGCCAGGCCAGGAGTTGGGAGCAAGGCGGCCACAAAGACCTTGGCTTCCTTGGGAGCGACAAGAAAAGAAGACTCTTGTGGCTGGAGCTTGGGGAACAGGGAGGAAAGGGACCGCGGGTTGGACTTGAAGAATGTGAAAGAGATGCCAAGAACAACTCCAAGTTTTCTGGCTTGACGCCCCCGAGGCAGCAGGCTCAGGGGAGGGGGTGCAGGAAAGAGAACCGAGGGTTCCATTTACGACATGCTTTTACTTGAGATGCTCATGGAGACGTCCAGATGCGGGCAGCAGGTCGGCAACCGGATGAAGGAGACTGGAGCTCGGAAGCGGCCGAACCGCTGTTCGTTTGCCTGCAAAACAGTCTTCTGCCGATGCCTCCGGACCCAGCCTCTCCCCTTCCCCCACACAATCCGGGCTCCGACCCTGCCCCCACAACTGGCTGCATTTATTCACGTCTCTTTTTGCCCTCTGCCTGCCTCTCGCCCTCCATCCATCACCTGGCTGCCTCCTGCCAGACCTGTAGGGACAACCCCTCCCCCTCCCCTGCCCCGGATCAGGTTAGGATCTCCCTGCCCGACTTCCCATGGTGTTTCGCCCTTGCCATATTGCATTCTGCTGTATCTGCACACATCCTTCAAATCCTCCCCGCCTGGAATGTGAACTCCTTGAAGCAGGGAGCGTGTGGCGTTTAAGGTTGTGTCCCTAGCAGCAGTGGGAGCTCCTTAAATACGTATTGGATGAATGAGCCGATCTCTGACTCCAGCCCCTTCTTGCCCCGGTTCCTACGGAATATCACGCCTTCCCTTCTCAAGAAGCTCCGGAGACTTTCTGCTGCCTACTGATTTCAGCGCAGTCTTGGCGTCTTCTATCGTCTGTCTTTTGCTAAATGTGTTGAAAGAGAAAACAGGCGGAGCCTAGGGGAGTCCCTGCAGGGAAGCTTCTCCAAGCCTCTCAGGCACCTCTGCACCGAGGTCTCAAGTCTCTTTTCAGTTCCCACACAAACACTAGACTGTGGCACGGAGCCAAGATGCCAACTTCTCAAATGGAGGACGCGGGCTTCGAGCCCACCGGAATGTTACTACCGCTGACTTTCTGCAACGAGACTGCCCTCTCACCCGGCATACACCTAGTGATGGTAAAAATGAGCAAGAATGGAAAAATGAAACTAGATACTGCTATTAAGAGATAGTTAGATCCGCCCATCACAGCTGAGAACATGAGGGCCAGACGGAGTCTCTAGCCTCAAGTCAGTGGGCTTTTGGGGGTCAAGCGTAGAGTCCGTTGCTAAGGATGAGAAGAAATCATTGTCTATCATATAGGAAATGCTGGGGATATATTGTTGAAGATTGAAGGCAGAAGGTGAGGTGGAACTAGTGGGGACTCTCAAATTTTTGCATGAATCAGAATCAGCTGGAGAGCTTATTAAATCCTGCATTTCTGATTCAGTAGCTCTGAGGTGGGGCATGCCTAGCAGGTTCCCAGGGGATACTGATGGGGGTCCAGAAACCACACTCTGAGAACCGTGGCTCTCAAGCTTGGCTACATGACAGAACCGCTTGGGGGAGCTTTTTCGGTTACGTTATCTTATTTTTAAACATTCTCCAGCTTTTCTGCGACCTAACTGACAAATAAGATTGTGTAAGCTTCGGGGCGCCTAGGTGGCTCAGGAGGGTGGGCGTCTGACTCTTGATTTCGACTCAGGTCACGATCTCGCGGTTGGTGGAAACGAGTCCCGCCTCGGGCTCTGCGCCAACAGCACGGAGCCTGCTTGGGATTCTCGCTCCCTCTCTCTCTCTCTCTCCCTCCCCTTCTCATTCCCTCTCTAAATAAATAAATAAACTTCAAAGGCTCTCCTCTCTTAGCAACAGTAAAGTGTATGATACAATATCATCAGTTATAATTCCCAGGCTGTACATTAGATCCCTAAACTCGTGAGTCTTACAGCTGGATGTTTGTTCCCTTTGATCAATATCTTCCCATTTCTCCCACACACACCCCGCCCCCCCCAACCTCTGGTAACCACTGCTCTACCCTCTATGTCCCTGAGTGTTTCTCTTTTAGATTCCACGCGTAAGTGAGATCGTGCAGTATTTGTCTTCCCTCGGTTTTAGTTCAGCAAACGTAATGCCTTCAAGGTCCATGCTTGGGGAACTTTTGAAACCTACCAGTGTCGGGGCCTCACCTCCTACAGATTCGAATGTCATTGGTCTGAGGTGTGTTAGGGCTTCCAGCATTTTTGTTTCCTGCCTGACCTGCCCAGCGTTCTCGACTGAGGTGGGGTGTTTTTTCCGCCGCCTTCCTGAAATGCTAGGCTGACGTCCAACTCTGTGCCTCCACACAAGGTGCTTTCTCAGCGCGAACCACGCTTTCCAACAACGTGAGGGGCGCCTGGGTGGCTCCGTCGGTTAGGCATCAGACTTCGGCTCAGCTCGTGATCTCCTGGTCCGTGAGTTCGAGCCCCGTGTCGGGCTCTGCGCTGACAGCTTAGAGCCTGGAGCCTGCCTCGGATTCTGGGTCTCCCTCTCTCTCTGCACCTCCCTGCTTGCACTCTCTCTCTCCCTCTAAAACAAATAAACATTAATTAATTTTTTTTTTTAATGTGAGAAAACCCAGAGACGATTTAGGGGATGCTCGGGTTTCAGGGATTCACGAACTCAACACCAGACAGCACCAAGTCATACCCTCTTGAATTCTCCACCCTTCAGGGCAAGATGCAAAGTTGTCAACTTCTAGCCTTCACCAGGAGTCACCGTTGCCAGGAACAGCGGGCGAGCCCACGGCAAACGAGGCTGGAGTTAGATCTAGCCAGAAATGACTAGCATTGATTTGTTTTCATCGTATTTATGTCTTTTTGAGTACTTCCTCTCCCTGGCAAGAGATGATGGCTTTTTCACCCAAGACTGTAACCTATTCCCTTTTGAAATGAGGTGAAGTAAGTTTCAGTTGTACAAAATGACGGGCGTCCCAGGAATGACCGGACCCCACAGTGCCCGGAGTTCACGACACCATACAGAATATTTAAACATTGGCCAAGAGGGTACACCTGATGTGAAATGTTCTGATCACACGCAAAAAGTAAAGCTGGCCGGAAGGAAGGATCTTTTGGAGGGGATGGATAGATTTATGCCATTGATAGTGGTGATGGCCTCATGGGTGAATACTTACCACGAAACTCATTGGGTTGCCTATATTACATATGTTCCCTTTTTGTAGGCCCATCAGACCTCAACAGAGTGGTTTCCAAAAAACGAAGAAGGCAGAACTCTCGGGGTTGAGCCTTATCAAGCCTCGGGGTTATCAACTCTCGGGGTTGAGCCTTACTTGGTGTCACCTGCTCTAAAACCCAACCAGAGGGGCAGCAGCCTAAATCTCAATTGAAAATTGAAAATAAAACTAAGTAAGATACAAGAATGAATCAAATGTTTAAAGTAGTAAATCATCAGGGCAGCCGGGTGGCTCAGTTGGTTAAGCATCCGACCCTCGGTTTCGGCTCAGGTCACAATCTCACGGTGTCGTGAGTTCGAGTCCCATGTCGGGCTCTGTGCTGAGAGTGCGCCTACTTGGGATTCTCTCGCTCCCCCCCCCTCTCTCCCCCTCCCCTGCTCATGCCATCTGTCTCTCTCAAAACACACTTGAAAAAAAATTTTTTTAAATAAAAAAATAGTAAATAATCAGCGTCCAGAGAGTGTGTCCCTTCGAAAGAAACAGGAAGTCTCCTGCTACAGGCCAAAGATAGAGAACCGCAGTGAGGATACCCTGTGCACGTGGGAAGGGAATGCTACCTCTGTCCAGATCACCCAGCCACCAAAGCTCTGCTTCACCGTACCTGCAGCATGACACAGGTCCCCCCACATGGTGGCTTTCAGGTTGCCACCCTGGCTGGAGCCTGATGCAGTCAGAAACAGCAGCACACAGCGGCCTTGGTGTGCTTGGAGGGCCACGTACGCTCCTCCGGGGGGGGCTGGGGTCTCCCCGCTGATCTCGTAGCCTTGAGAGTCATTTACAAAGAACCTGCCTCACATATTTGTAGATTAGTTGGATTTTGAAGTCTGCCAATCAACCTACCCTCAGAATGCCGGTGTGTGTGTGTGTGTGTGTGTGTGTGCACGCGCGCATGTGCACCCACGACCGCGCGCATCTGATTGGTTATTCAACGAACCAGCACAGCCCGCGTCCCACCGCAACACGCCGTAAGACATAAAAGTACCCACAAGTTGGTAAAATATATTTTATTCGTCCATACAAAGAAATAGTATGAATTACCAGATTTTCATTTTCCTAGAAACCTCTTTTCTCTGTGTAAAATTAATCTGTGTTATACATAGGACAAAATACTTGATTTAGTTTTTTTTTTTTTTTTTTGTACATATTGGCTATGCTAACATCCAGGTTATAGAAGACACGCCGCCAGAATTTGCACAGTATTTCAGATTCCTGGGCTGAATGAACTCCGTCATAAATTAAGGTTACAAAAGCGAAAAAAAAAAAAAATCTAACCACACCTTTAAGTTTAAGGGACCATCCTTCTCGAGAATAACAAAAAAAAAAAATGACACGGACATCTGTGTCTGCGTTTGAGACCCACGCGTAAATATCTCTAGTTTATCGGAGCCTTCTGTTTTCCTTTCTTACGTAAATAAATATCCTGGCAGATCTGAAACTGTTTCTCCAAAAGTCTAAACTGTCACTCGAAATAACTTCCAAAGAGAATCCTATGAAAAAGATAATTTCTCTTCCTCCATCATCCAAATAAGTATTTCTTAGGCAGCCAATATACCTAAATACCTTTCCAGGTACGACCTACCAAGTTACCAGACTACGATACAAACACCTCCAAGCGAGCACAGATTTCTGGGACAGTAAAAAACCTCCCATTTTATTTTTCTTTATCTTTTTTGTTTTTAATAAGAAGACAAAACCGAGAGGGGCCAAGTACCCCACTGAATAGCAGAGCTTTAAACTGGAAGAAACCCAAAACGTGCTGAGACAAAAGGCCAAAACATGAAATGGGTGTTTGTCTTCTAACAGCTAAAAAAACTTGAGTCGGTGGCCTTGGAGATTGCTAGAACAGGAAGAAACTCAAGGCTGAATTTTATGTGTTTGTGTTGCTTAACTCCTACAAGAGGAAAGCATGGGGGTTCGGGCTCTACAATAACTATCACACGATGAGGTGTAACCTGGGGGCAGATGTCGCGTCTGGATCCGTCAGGAATTACGAGCCATCAGACCTCTATGAAGAGATGCGCAGAAGTTTGATTTATTTGTCTGCTCTAGAAAAACGTGCTCTAGTCCGTCATTGCTAATTAGCGCCATCTGTTTGGATTCAAGGATTTGACCCAGAATAGAATCTTGACTCGCTTCAGGGCTCATGACTCAATGACCCTCCCCTCCTTCTATCTGAAAACTTCCTGTTTCTGTTTTAAGGCAGGGAATAAACAACTTCATCCAAATTGTCCAGCCCGGAGAGACGGCGGGGACCCGAAGGCGGACTGCTTTGTCGCGAGCCCTCCTCCGAACCTTTCTGAAACTCTGCTATCACGAGCCCTGTCTGGGCTCGCATTTGGCCAGAGTGTGGCCAGGGCAGGGGTGAGGCGGAGGGGGTGGATACCGGCTTTTACTTGAAACGATACTCTGTTACTGAAAAGCAGCATCCGTGGTTTTATTTCTAGTGAGCTTTCGGACTGGAAAACCACACGACCGACCCATCAGCACCCTTCTGGACCAATCGGCACCCTTCTGCAGACGTCTTGATGCCTAAGCAGCAAGAAGGGAGAAAGACCCACGCCAGGGTTAGGGTGTTCCCCGAAATGCAGGTGCTAAGCTACCTGGGAGAGGCAGTAACAGAGCTTTGAAACAAACAGAACATCTGAGGATCGCACGGAGCCCCCCGGCCCATCGTCCTACACAGACCTCACCCTACCCACGATCGCTTTGCTGCTAAGGGCGAGCTGGGTGCACCCGGGCTGAAACTTGTGGGCAAACACAAACCAGACATCACCTAATGACCAGTGACCTCCTGACCGATTGCTAAAGAGGGACCATCTCTCTCCTTTCATACAAGTTTTCGTACTCTGTCAGGCAAGTTATCCCGCAACGACACACGAAAGCGACTTCGTGACCATCACGCCCCGACCATTCTGACGAGACGCGTTACCTTCCCGCATGTGTCCCGGCGAAAGCAGAACTCGAATCAAAACCCTCTGATGGCAGAAGCAGTTGTGGTTCGGAAAACAGGACACGGGGAGTATGTTCGTTACGTGACATTGCTATAGGGTTACCCAACTGCCACAGGCTAAGTCCTCAAAAATGATCTCCCACTGCTCGCTCGGCAGAGAGGTACCGGGGGGAGCATTCGGCCATCAGCAGCAACAACGCTGGAAACCTTCTGCCGGGACCTAGCTCAAACAAGGGGACATCTTCACAACTGGCAGGCATGAGTGTCTCCAGGCAACACGGGGGCCAGCTTTCCCAGCCTGTCTTTACAAGAGCCACTCTTCGTTCTTGCAGTCTGGCCGTCGGCTGCAGACTGTGTTGTCAATCTGGGATGAGCCAGGGATTCCGAGGAGGAGAGTTCCAGACATCAAGCGAGGGGGCCAGGGCTCACTTCTGCTGGCCGCCTTTCTGGCGGGGGGGGTTGTCTTTTCTCCCCTCGGAGGTTGTCTACTCCCAGTCTACTGGGATGTGCCCAACTGGGGCTGGCTCTGCACCTAGCAGCACCTTGGCGGACTCTGATGGGGTGGGATGCACTTGACCCCTTTGGACCCGTGCGGTGTGTGCCAGGAGATTCTGTTAGCCTAGGGGATTTCTTTGGTGTGTCAAAGCAGAATTGTCTGGCCTGGAGAACGGGGCATGGCGTATGCGTGCAAATCAGAGGTCCTCTTTATTTCTAAAGCAGCATCCCAGCATATCACACACACACACACACACACACACACACACACACACACACACACGGGGCCTGGGAAGGAGGAACTACCGTCTGCATACGCTTCGAGCTGCTTAATGAACCAGGGACTGGGGCAGAAGAGGACACAGGGCCATCTTTCAAAACCCCACGCCCAAGTAAACGTTTGGACCCTGGCACGAAGGACTCCCCAGAAAGGAGGCGGGCGTCCCCGCAAAGGCAGGGATGTCCCCCACGAGCTGAGCAGACTTGGGGGAAAAGCCTCAGCGCTGTGGTTTGGCGTCCACGTCCTCGGAAATGTCAACACAGGGGCGAGGAAGCTGCCACAGGAGACGTGACCCTCTGGGGTGGGGGGTGGGGGTGTCGCGTTCCTGCGAGGTGTGCAGGCAGGGACAGAAATGGGAGCCGCACTAGGAGACCCAAGACACAAGGAGACGGCGAGCGAATTCAGCCAGCGATCGGAGGCTGCGTACCCGTAACGACAAAAATCTCAAGTTGTGCTTTTCTTCTTTTTAAATAGAATGGGGGTGGGGGGTGGGGGGACACACGGAAGCACCATCAACTGTGAGGAAAAGAACCGATGAGACGCTTTGGAATGTGAACGGATTGCGAAGCTAAACCCTCTGAAGAGTGTGGCTAGGCAGCTTAGTGAATTAATTGCTTACGAATTAAAAATAAATTATTATAAAATAGATTTCTGTACATTTTACATACATATAATCTCTCTCAACACAGAAGCCAAGTGGGAAAGTCACATCGCGCCGGGGCGGTTGGTGGGGGCGGGGGGGGGGGGGTCCCGTCAGTCCCAGCCGAAGTCCTGGCCGGTCATCTGGTAGAACTTCAAGTTGAACGGCCGGTAGAACTCGCGCAGCAGGCGGACCACCTCGCGGTCGATCTCCGGGTGGGTCCTGCCCTTGGTCTTGCCCAGGCAGTGGGGCTTGCTGCTGCCCTCGGCCTTCTTGAGGCAGGGGAAGCCCTTGGTCTTGTTGAAGTAGAAGTGCTTGTCGGTGATGATCCTCTTGAGGCCCAGGAAGTCCTGCACGCGGCCCAGCTCGCCGGCCGGGTCGCTGATGAGCCGCTCCCCGCTCACGAAGAGCATCTGGCCGATGGGGAAGTGGCGCAGCCAGTGCTCCAGGTGCTTGGCGTAGATGCCGATCTGGATGGCGCTCCACGACGTGTCGATGAGGCCCGTCGTGCGGTTCTTGAACGTCAGGCTCTCGAAGGTGGGGATGTCGGGCCGCTTGGACAGCGTCTGCGTGTAGTCCGAGATGGCCCGGGTCACCGGGTCGCGCACCACCACGATGAGCTTGGTGTCCTTGGACATGGCCGAGATGCGCGCGGGCGCCTCGCGGGTCACGAAGTAGCTGGGCGTCTTCTCCATGGTGATCTGCCCGTCCAGGGTCCTCGGCATCAGGTCCCTGGGGAAAAGCAAGCAGAGCAAAGTCGGCTCAGGAGGGGACGCCTCTTTGGCCGCGCGTCTCCGAGACGACACTTTCGATCCCGGCTTCCCCTCTGTTACCGGGAACGGCTGCGGAACCGCGAGAGAGTGCCAACGGCGGGTCGTCCCCGGAAGGCACCTTAACATCCCCACGGGGGCCAGATGCTATCTCCGTGAAGTATGACAGCACCTTCCTCCGAGACAAAAAGAGGAAGGAAGAGAGGGGAGTTTCTCCCGATCCTGTCGTGGGCACCACCCCTGACTCACGGTGCAGGCTACCCAGCTTTCCGGACCGCCCCAAACATCAGGGGTCACAACACAAAGGCCCCTGGCCTCTGGGTATGTACCCTTCCTGACCACAGCACCTGGAGCCCCCAGAGACCGTGCCGTCCGGGAGTCCCCACCAGCCTGTCTTCGTGTGCTCACCAATCCTGGGCACGGGTGCGGCGGGAACCAGGAGGAAGAGGTCCCCCTGGCCCATCCAGGCCATACCTGCTCCAACGCGGCGACCACGGACAAAAATGCCTTCACGGCAAAAAGCACGCGGCAACCTAAAACCCAGGTGAAATCGGATGGAAATATATAAACGGACGCAAACTTGCCAAGAGGAAATTCCCAAGACCCAGCTCTAGAAGCTTCCAAAAAATACTTTAGATTCCATTAAAAAAAAAAAGGGGGGGGGGGCTCGTAAGATCTCTATCACAGCCTTAATTTAAATAAAAGTATGCCGACAAAACTGTTAACAACCTATAAGAGATGCAGGCCATGATATTGGCACCAAAAAGCTGCTTTGGGGGCACCGGCGGGGGAGGGGGGCTCCGTGGGCTGAACATCCGGCTTTGGCTCAGGTCACGATCTCACGGTTCGTGGGTTCGAGCCCCGCGTCGGGCTCTGTGCTGATGTCTCGGAGCCTGGAGCCTGTTTCGGATTCTTCTTTCCCCCTCTCTCTTTGCAACTCTCCCCCTCACGCTGTCTCTCTCTCTCTCTCTCTCTCTCTCTCTCTCAAAAATAAACATTAAAAAAGAAAAAAAGCTGTTTTGTGGTGGCAGTTAGCTTTGCAAATAACAGTAACCGATGATGGAAGGTTGTGACTTACATGCTCCCTGGCCTGGAGCATTCCACCACGTGACGTGGGAACAGTGGTACTTCGTTCAGCGTGTGTGTAGGAGGTTAGTAAAGCCAGAGCAGTTTAAACGGTTAAGGGACGTGGGCTCAGACATCAGATGGCCTGGGTTCAAATCCCAGCTTTCAGCGTGTATGCTGTGCCACCTTGAGTAACTGTCTTACCTTCTCTGGGCTTCTCTTACTCCTCTGTAAGAATGAAGGTGACAGTACCTACTTCATGGAAGTTGGAAGAGGAGTAAGACCATTAATGATCATAACATGCTCTGAACACACTTAACATATGTAATTAATACATACTAACTACTGTTCCTACGAGAGGATTATTTCCAGTATTTCTCTGTTCAGCCCGCAGTTTACAGCACATGGCGGGACAAAATTGAGCACATGTGTGCACATCAAAAGGAAAGGAGATGTGTTAACTAACTGGAGACTCAGTTTTGGTCCCGGATGCACAATCTTCCATTAGCTATGGGATAGAGATTTCTATGTGGGCCCGGGAATTGTAAAGAAGGCAATTCCCACATCATTTCTGACCAAATATTTACCTCCCAGTAGGACATCCTAAACCTCCAGCTCAAGCCAGCCCTCATCTACTGAGAGCACAGTAATAAGCACTAATAAGCACATTTATGGAAAAGACAGAAAATTCTATCGCACGAGCCAGAAAGGGCCACAGGCTGGGAGAGCTCCTTCTTCAAAAACAAGTTCGGGGGAAGGAGGTCGTCCCCAAGGAAGGCCGCTTCACAGCCCTGGAGCCATCCCTGGCTTGCGCTAAGGCTGGATTGACCCACTTTGCCCATTAACCACTTAGGTGAACGTGGCAGTGTCATGGGGCTAATGGGATGGAGGAAAAAAGAGTCCTGGCTCTCAGTCTGTTCTGCATTTCACTCAAAAGCAGGTGGAGTCTAGGGGCGCCTGGGTGGCTCGGTCGGTTGAGCGACCAACTTTGGCTCAGGTCACGATCTCGTGGTTGGGGAGTTCGAGCCCCGCATCGAGCTCCTTGCCGTCAGTAGAGAGCCTGGAGCCTGCTTCGGATCCTCGTCCCCCTCTCTCTCTGCACCTGGTATTAAGTCACTGGCAACCGGACATCTGGACATTCTTTAAGAGTTTAACATCCAGAGTAAAAGTGCCACCATCACGACGGAAAGAAAGCCAACCACCACAGCTCTTCGTATTTTTGAGAGGGAGAGCCTCGAGGGACGGGGCGGGGGAGGGACAGAGGATCTGAAACAGGCTTTGTGCTGTCAGCATAGAGCCCAATGTGGGGCTTGAACCCATGAACCGTGAGATCACGACCTGAGCTGAAGTCAGCCGCTTAACCGACTGAGCCACCCAGGCACCTCCTCCCACCCCACCGCAAGGGTCTGGCAGCAACCGAAATGGCTCACTGGGCCACGGGAGTAAGACACCACAGAACAGAGCTAGACACCGGGAGAGCCTCACTATCCCCAAGTCCAAAGGCAAAACCTCCTTGGCCACAAAGAAAGATTCCTTGAACGGCGGACAGATTTCCTGAGCTTGACCGCCTGTGGGTCACCCAAGCCATTCTGGCTGCCACCAGCTCCAAGGGATCCCTCTCTCCCCAGAATGGTCTGCAGTCTGCACACATGTGGCAAAGAGCACACAAGGGGCCCCAAGGACTTTCTTTGATCCTGCAAATGACAGCCAGCGGACTCATGCTGTGACAGACTGTTCAGCCCCTGCCCACTGGAGCCTGTGGGCTGCTTCCCCCTTGCTTCGTGGCTGATGGCAGAGATACACAAGTGGGTTCTCCCTCATCTCTGCACATGCCTCCTGAGTCCCTTCCACAGGCTCCCAGGGGGGGGGGGGGGGGGGGGGGGCGGTCCTCCATGGCGGGCCCTGTGCTCAAGACAGAGCCACCAGCTCCCAGCACAGCCCCGTGGGTTCACTGGGTGGGGAACACGGCTTGAGGACTGTGTGGGAAAATCCCTGGCACCGAACCTTCCGGCAGCTTCCAGGCAAGTCCCCTTCCCCCCCCACCCCCATCCCCAGGTCCTGGAACGAAGCCTTTTCCATTCTCTTCCTGGGGCTCCCTCCTTCCCCCCTCCCTTCCCCGGCCGGGCTTCCTGTCCAGGTACCCAAAACCTCTCTGGGCACAAGTGGTACCAAGAAGAAACGAGGAGACAACGACATGGCCAAGGGCAAGCCCCTCCCCCTCGCGTGGGCCCTGCGTGCCCCTCCCAGTGGCCCCAGCAGGACAAGCCGGCCTCAGGCCAGGGGGGAGGTTTGCAGCTTAATTGAGCAGCTCGTTATGCAAGCCAGTTTCTCAAACTGATCATCACAGCTAATAATTATATAGTGCTTGTGACTCCCGTGCATTATCTGATTTAATCCTCACGACACGCCTCTGGGGGGGGGGGGTCCTTCGATCCCCAGTTCACCAATGAAGAAACACGCCGAAGGAGAGAGGGTGGCTCCCTTGGACACAGGTCACCGACCTACAGGTGGGCGGTGGGGGCCCAGTCACCCCTCCAAGGCTCCTTCCCCTTCCCAACCTCCTGTTTCTTCTTAATCTGATGAGGAGCACACAGGGCCACACACACGTCCCCTCTCTTTAAATAGATACCCGCCTCCCCTCCCCCCCCCCCCAAAATTAGGATCTTAATAAGAGGTATTTCAGTGCTACAATCAGATGGCTGTGATCCTAACTGTTCAAATAGGAGTCAGATTTCAAAATAATAGACGTTTTAGGCCCACAATCTCCGGTGGTCAGCTGAGCCTGGAAATATTAGCGATTGTGGGAACAGATCTCCCCCTCCGGTGCCCGCCTCAGCCCCCTCTTCCACACGCGGCACGTGTCACCATCGGGCACTTGTGAAGCCCACAGGGCTGGACGGTGTCTTTGCTGCAAGTCCAAGGAAGACACGCTCACACGCACAAGAAATGCCCTTAGCACAAGCCTAAGGGATCCTGACCAGGCAGATCCCCCAGGTCAGAGAGCAGAAAGGACCCCACTTCTTCAACGAACCCTCAGATGCCAAGGCAGCCGTGTCACTGCCATCAAAACCCAGCAATGACCAGCACAGTGATCTTCTGGGAATATCAGTGACCGCCCCCCGCCCCAAGAGCTGGGCCACAGAGCAGGATACCGGAGGCCCCAGGCGGACTGGCTCTAATATGTTCCTCTAAAAGCAGACAATTAAAAACAAACCTTCAGGCCCAAAGGCGTAGGAAACTCGAATGAACCAGAGTTCTAAAAAGCCTGACAACAGTGATGTTCTCCAGCAGCCAATGTGGCCCTAATTTTCCTGCCCTGCGTCTCTTTCTCTCTCCTCGGGTGACGCCCCTGCTCCCGTGGTCCAGCAACTGAACTTACTGTTTGAACTGGCAAATTACACAACAATAAAAAGGACGATTATTCAAATGGGTGTAACCTTCTCCCCACAGCCTGGCAGATGCCGGAGACATTTATGCAAAGCAGAGGGAAGCGAATGCCCTCCAGGGCCTCCAGGGCGGGGAGACAAAGCTGTGAGCCACAGTCGGTCGGGGAGGGCCAGTCTCCCACTCAGACCTAAGAGACAGGGGAAGAGACCAGGGAACATTCGGCCTGCCCCTTTCTCCTCCCCCTGCCGGGATGACGAGGGCCTCGCTCGGTTGCAGAAATACCCCCACGTTGTCCAAACGCCAATGAAGATTTTTTTTCTTTTTCAACATTTCTTCCAGGGGTTAAGCGGCCGACTTGGGCTCAGGTCAAAGCCTGGACCCTGCTTCAGATTCTGTCTCTCTCTCTCTCAAAAATAAATAAACATTAAAAAAACTAAAAATAAAAATGTCTTTTAAACTTACGTATAGTAACTCATCACCCTTGGCGTCCAGCTCTATGCATCAGAAAATGCTCAATCGGGACTTAGGTATTTTGACCTCACGGGTATAACCGTTGACTTAAAAGACAAAAAAACCAACTCGTCTCCAGGAAGGCCTCTCTTCTGGTTCTAGTTCCGCTCCTAACTGGCATGACCCCCTGGCCGCATCCCTGACACGTTGGGCCTCAGCTCCCGATCTGTGAAGTTAGTAAGACCAGGAGGCTGCCAGGCTCGGGATATTCCCGACAAAGGGTGACCCTCCTGGGGCACAAGCCAAGAACCTGTTCTGCTACATTTACTTTAGCTTTTCCTTGAAGAAGCCGGAGCCCAGCCTCTGAGAATTCGGAACACAAAAGCAAGAACAGAACAATCTTCACGAAACAGAAGAATCGAGGTTTCTAGAAAGGTTATGCCCCCCACGCCTAAAATAAAATAAAATAAAATAAAATAAAATAAACCAAACCACCTCCTTCCTCATACCTGCACAGTCCCAAATCTGTCTAGGACCTAAGGATGTCCCCTTCAAAAGGCAAGTCGGGGTTCCTGGGTGGCACAATCGGTTAAGCGTCCGACTTCGGCTCAGGTCACGATCTCACGGTCCGGTCCGTGAGTTCGAGCCCCGCATGGGGCTCTGTGCTGACAGCTCAGAGCCTGGAGCCTGCTTCGGATTCTGTGTCTCCCCCTCTCTCTGCCCCTCCCCCCAGCTCACGCCCGGTCTCTCTCTGTCAAAAATAAATAAAATAAACGTTAAAAAAAAAAAGGTGAGACAAGTAGAATGTCACCTGATAAACCCACACATACCAGCAGCTCCGCGCAAAGACAGGGGGATCTGCAGAGATTAGGGGGAGAGGCGACACGAACAGACGGTGAGGGGCACAGGGGATTTTTAGGGCAGGGGAAACTGTCTGCCCAAGCCCATGGGATGTACGCACCGAGAATGAACCCTACCGAAAACTGGAACTCGGGAGACTATGACGTGTGCAGGCAGGTTCATCAGTTGTAACAAATGTCCCTCTCGGGTGGACGATGTGGATGGTGGGGGATGGTCCCATGTGTGTGTGTGGGGGGGGGGGGGGGTAGTGTCTAAGGGAAATCTCGGCACCTTCCCCTCAATTTTGCCACGAACCTGAAACTGGTCTCAAAAAATGAAATTTACTTGAAGCCGCAACACGAACCCCAAAGGACCCTGAGGATCTCATCAGGCTTCAGCTTCTTTTCTGTGAGCTGTGGTTTCCTCCTTGGGGAATTCATGGGGTCTCACGCCCTCCCACCCCTAAGCCTAGGCCACCACCCTATGGGGACTTCTCGCCTTCTCGCCACAGTCCAGTCTGTCTACACTCACTCTCCCTCTGAGCTGAGGGCTCTTCCTGGGACGCAGGGAGCCCAGCTGCGTGGCCCGGTCCACTCTGGCCCCTCCACCACCACCCCCTTGCCCCAACCACCCAGGATAAAAAGGAAAACCGAGATTCTTAAGACATACGAGACAAGGTCTGAGAAACATGTCAAGCTTTCTGCCTTGAAAATATATGCACCCCCCCACACACACACAAAAAGTCTTTATTTTATGGAAGGACACCTAGATCACTAGGAATGGGGCTGCTCTGTCCCCTCATCTTGCAGAGTTGGGGCTGTCCAAGCCCCTCTACTCCCCAGGGGAGGGAGGGAAGGAGCCAGAGCCGGCTGGGGGCTTTACTTCAGGCTCAGTGCTAGCTAAATGCCTCAGTATCCCCACTGCGGAGAGGCCAACTTGACAGGACGGGGGGGGGGGGGGGGGGGCAAGCTCAAAGCTGGAAGACAAGTCGCTGGCAGGTTGTGGGGAGGGGGGTGTCTCCCCCAGGTTTCTTGGGCACTTGGTACCTTAGGCCACATTAAAGCATTTCCAGAGGGAAGGGAAAGAGGAGGTCCCTGGGTCATTATGGTCCTGGTCGCTGGGCTTTGGTAACAAGTGTGGGCTAATCTCGTACCTTCTCTGGGGGCCTCTCTTACCAACCCTAACTATCCGCACCCCCTAAAAAAACTACCCCCGCCCCCCCGTGTCTTTCCATCTCGTCACCTTGTAAGTTATAGCGCACCTCCAGGGTCAAACACACACAAGCTGCAGCCTATCAGCCTCCCCTTTCCTCTCCTACAGAAAGCCCAGGAACCCGTGGACAGGGAAGAAACTTCTAGAAACCCTGACTGTGGACAACGCTGGAGAGGCCTTAACTCCCAACAGTGGGTCTTAACTCTGGGTAAGTTTCTTC
>NC_064814.1:50903122-51062844 GCF_023721935.1 Panthera uncia
GGGGGACTTGCCTGGCAGCACAGGGCCCGCCTCGTGTGTGTCACAGGCTCCTGTAAATCGCTCCCTGCCTCATCTCGAGACAACCTGCCTTCCCTGTGCCCTTGGTAACTCGGTGCAAATGTTTGTAAACAGGCCCCCGCCCAAGAGCTGCAGAAAACACTCAGCACTAGCTGTGGACACAGAGCGAAGGGCAAGCACTACCCCTTACCGGGGAAGCTGGGGGAGGGAACACACAAGGCAGGGGGGGCAGGGGGAGGGGGCTTTCTAACACTGTTAAAAAAAAAAAAAAAAGCAGAGGCTACAGAGCTCACGAGGCTGTGCGTTCTGGCTCCCGCTTTGGACAGGAAGGCACTCAAAGCTTTGGGCTCCGTTTCCCTCTATATGCAAGTTAATGGGTTGGTCTAAAAGGATGTTCTTGGGCTCTCAGAATCTGAAAAATGACGCTGATCATCTCCATCTCTCCCCACCGCACCCCTCCTCCATCTCCTGTTCAGCCAGCAGTGGTCTGACCCAAGCTGGCAGGGGTGAAGTCAAACCCGGATGGAGAGATCTGTTTCTTTGACATGCATTAACTACATCTCAGGGGCACCGGTATAGGCCAACACCTTGGGGTGGAATTCAGACAGAGGCCAATGTTCAATGGGCCCTGAATCTATGCACCCGCTTATTAAATAGCCTGGTGCCTGGTGGGGTGGAAAGAAAAGCAGGGTTTAGGGTCAGGCTGTGTGGCCTCCGGCAAAGTGCCTAACATCTCAGAGTTGCCTTTCCTCATCTGTAAAAGGGAAAGATTTGTCCTGCCTAGTTTACAAGAAAATAATAATAATAATAATAATAATAAAATTGGATGTTATTTGCAAGTGAATAAAAGCTCTTAAAGCAGCAAGACCCTACCCAAAGGTAAGGTGGAATGAACCCCACTCGTATCTCTTTATTATCTCCTCTGGCATGTGGCTGTATCCTAGGGGTATTTCTGCGGAAATACTGCTAAGGAAAAAGAAAACACTAAACTGGTTCTCAAATTCAAAGGCTCATGAAAAACCAAGTATCTGAAGAAGTCTCAGCTTCCCTTAATTCTCCACTTGTGCTATGAAAGAGCTCATGATTGGACCTTCTTTCCTAGTCCCCTGGTAGGACATCAGAGACAAAGGAATATTGAGTGCCCATTCTTGGGTTGACTTCAATGAATGAGTGTGGTGATCCAAGCCACAGAAGAATGGAAAATGAGGCAGCCTTTAATAGAATAGAAACACAACCTACTTGGGAAGATTCTTTCCTTTTTTTTTTTTTTTAACATGGCAGAGAATGTTTACAAGGATCAAACCAGCCACAGTTGGGGGGGTCCATCTGAGGCTGAAGGAAAGAAATAGCCCAACTGGCTGAAACCAGACCCACCTAGTGAAGACTTGATATCATCAGTTACCTTCCTGCCTCCCGGCTGTGCGGCCAGTAGGAGTTCGGGACCAGAGAAATCCCAGTCAACTCTAGACTGAAGTCCAAGATAAGGGCTCCATCCTTCCCCTCGACTCAACAAACAGGACCCCGTTTTATGGTTATCAACTGAAAACCGTATAAAGTAAATTAGGCCAATAAAAATCCCGAGATGTAAGTTTAAAGTCAAGCTAAAGTAAAAGGAAATGACTACAAATAAACATCCCTTATCACAGGCTTTAAATAGCTCAAGAACGTTTTAGAGAAGAAAAGAAGTACTTTCTACCCAGAGAGAATATCCAAGGGAGAGGATAAACTTCAGAGGAAACTGCTGACGAAAGAAAAAATTGCTGGTTGTTATCTCACACTCCTCACCGTCATCAGTTGGGCTTGACCAAGTCCTTGAAACTGACACACAGGGGTCTCAAGAAAATGAGTGGCACCACATTGCCGATGGAAACCCCAGAGACACTCACCAAAGTCCCCCAACTCCCCACCCCGCAACCGTTTTGGAATTCTCAGCTTCAAAAGTATGGAAGTTCACCAGAGTCCGTTTTCAGCAGAAGAAAAGTCCAACTTCCCCAATTCCCATCCATTCTTTGTCATGGTCCGCCATTTTTTTTTTAATATAGAAATGCAATAAATTTGGAACAGATTGCAGAGTCCAGCTTGACTGTGGATTTCATGTCCAAGGAAGGACAGGAGGGATGGAACGTGTTGGGAGGCTGATGCTACGCTCCAGGGAGTGTGTGTCCCATGGTGATTTTTTACATTCAATGAGAAGTTTTTGGTGGATGAGCCTGCCTGCCTGGTGAGTCTTATTAACATTTCCAGCAGTTCTGTGCTTTCAGACACAGCGTTTTCTCCCCACCGACACCGCAAGTCCCCCAAGGGAACAAAACTTTAAGCACCAAAGAGATCAAATAACTAAATGGTGAGTGAGAGAGGCTGCTAAGAGTTACAAGTCAGATTAGCCTTTTACCCTCCATCAGTCTGAGCGGAACACTAACCCTGTAACTATTTTTAAGCTTAATGACTATTTCTAAGAACAAAACGTTTGGTACAATCTTACTGCCCTCCATGTTTTGTTTGTATCTGTTTGGATTGTGAATGTTAAGGATTTTTTTTGTAAGTTTATTTACTTATTTTGAGAGAGAGAAAGTGGAGCAGGGCAGAGAGAAGGGGAGAGAATAAGAGAATGGAAATCCCACGTAGGGTCCGTGCTGTCAGCGCAAAGCCCAACAATGGGGCTCAAACCCATGAACTCTGAAACCATGACCTGAGTCAAAGCCAGATGCTTAACCCACTGAGCCACCCAGGCGCCCCAAGGACCTTCATCTTCAAAAGACACACAGAGCAGCAAAAAAATGGATGTGCTTGATGTGCAAATAATGTGCTTGATGAACAAGTAAATGAATGAATGAATGTAAATGAGCCAGCAATGCTTGAGGCTAAATGACGGAAGCCATTTGCAGATATCCAAAGAGAAGAGGGCACAACCTGGAATGAGAAGTTACTGTTTGGGGCCAGGTTGGAAAACGGTGATGATCTCAGAGGCGCCTGGGTGGCTCAGTTGGTTAAGCGTCTGAACTTCAGCTCAGATCATCTCCCGGTTCACGAGTTGGAGCCCTGGTCGGTCTCCGTGCTGACAGCTCGGAGCCTGGAGCCTGCTTCGGATTCTGTCTGTCTCTCTCTCTCTGCATCTCCCTAGCTTGTACTTTCTCTTTCTCTCTCAAGAATAAATAAACATTAAAAAAAAAGAAGGAAAATAGTGATGATCTCCTATCCCGACGCCCAGAGAAATGGACTGTGCCTTATTTTCACTGTGGCAACAATAAGTGGGCTGTTTTCTTTTAATTTTTTAAAAATGCTTATTTATTTTTGGGAGACAGAGTATGAGTGGGGAGGGACAGAGAGAGAGAGAGAGAGAGAGAGAAAAGGAGACACAGAATCCAAAGCAAGCTCTGGCACAGAGCCCCACTCGGGGCTCGAACTTGTGAACCGTGAGATCATGACCTGAGCCGAAGTGGGATGCTCAACAGGCTGAGCCACCCAGGCGCCCCAGTGGGCTGGCTGTTTGATGAATGAAGTAGGTAAGTGGGTAAATGGACAAATGCTAGACCGAAGCTGGATTTGATCTAAGGCGGTGAGAAGCCACATCAGATGGAGCAGGGGAGTGGCACAGAGATGTATTTGGAGTGTGGCCCATGGTGCTTCCCAGCAACACATATTGAACAGATCTGGGCTCCGGGAGTCCCACTGGAGACTGATACAAGGAGACGTCAAGAGCGGCGCCTGGGTGGCTCAGTCAGTTACGCATCTGACTCCCGATTTCAGCTCAGGTTGTGATCTCATGGTTCATGAGTTCGAGCCCCGCGTCGGGCTCTGCACTGAGAGCTGGGATCCTGCTTGGGATTCTCGGTCTCTTCCTCTCTCGCTTTCTCCCCAAAATGAATAAACATTAAAAAAAAAAAAAAAAAAATGAAAAAATTAGGAGGAAAAAAAAAAGACTGCCAAGGGGGGGGGGGGTGTCTTCCTTCCAGTTAGCTGACTCTAGGCTTTTACTGCCTTTGAAATATTCTGCAACTCTAGGAATTCTAAATTAACAACACAGCGATGCAATATAGCTCTTGACCACAGGCATGCGGAGAAACGCTTTCTGGGGGAGGCTCTGTGGATTTCCTTCTCCACTTCCCACCGCTTGGGGAAAAAAGTCCGATTCCCACCCTCTTTCTAAAGTCACAGCAACGTTTCTTTACTCCAAGTGAATTTATGTTCTTTTGACGTCTTCTCAGAACCACAGGTAACACCTGTCTGGTTCTCTCATTAATCGTGAGTGAAATAAAGGGCGTCTGGGTGGCTCAGTCTGTTAAGCATCCGACTCTCGGTTTCAGCTCAGGTCAGGGTCTCTCCCACAGTTCGGGAGTTCGGGCCCTGCATTCGGCTCTGTGTGCTGACAGTGCAGAGCCCTCCTTGGGATTCTCTCCCCCACCCCACCCCCCGGCCCTCCCCTGCTGTACTTTTTCCTCTCAAAGAAATCACCGTAAGTATGTTTTCAATAAGGGAGTTGCAAGATAAATGAGATTCTGTGCGTCTGAATAAGGGGCAGTGGGAATGAAAAAGAGTAGCTAATTCAAAGCCATTCTGTAGGAAGGAAAAGAGAAAAGTTAGCAACACAGGACAGAGATGGGAAAAGACGTAGCAGCAAGGATCGCCTGCAGTTTTTTTTTTTTTTTAAATGTTTTTATTTATTTTTGAGAGAGAGAGAGAGAGAGAGAGCACACAAGCATGAGTGGGCGAGGGGCAGAGAGAGAGAGAGAGAGAGACAGAGGGAGACACAGAATCGAAAGCAGGTTCCAGGCTCTGAGCCATCAGCACAGAGCCCGACGCAGGGCTCAAACTCAGGAATCACGAGATCATGACCTGAGCCACAGTCGGACGCTCAACCGACTGAGCTACCAGGGCGCCCCCAGATCATCTGCAGTTTTTAAAGCAAGGTTGGGGGGGGGTGCGCATGGCACTAATGGGCTCTGAATTCACGGGCATTTAGTTGTAGCTTCCCACAGAGTGATGGTGGGGGGGGGGAGGAGTCAGCAGCAAAATGTAGGTTCTCACCCAAGAAGTGTTTTAAACAAGGATTTAAGTTTTTGTGTCCATATGTATGTGTGTGTGTGTATACATATGAAAACAGAAACTGAGAGAACGCAGATAACTATACCCCCCAAATTTTGGCTAGAATTCTGGCCCGGAAAGGCCAATGCTGGGCAGGTGGGTCAGCCTGGGGTGGGCGGGCAGTCTCTCTGGGAGGCGAGCCAGAGGCAGGGTGCTGAGAGTGGGCCGCCTCTCCCTGAGAGGCTCAGTGGTGTTCTCCATTCACGGACAAAACCAAATAAAGGCCTTTAAGCTGCTACTTTTCCAAATGAGTCCACTTCCAAATCCCAGGGGCTGGGAACACAGGGCACTTAAGCCCCTGAGCAAACACCACCTAAAGGAGAGAACAAGAGACGTGTGGCCCTCTGCTGCCCCATTAGCACGTTTGGGAAATTAGTGTAGCTCCAACCCCTCCAAAGGGCAGTTCCCCTGCTTTCCCGCCCCCCCCCCCACCCCTCACCCCTGTGCTCGCTAAATGCGCATTGATTCATTTGTCATTCGGAGGCAGGTGCCACTACTGGGTAACAAGTTGAGACTCGGAATCATCTGAGTGTAGAAAGACGCTCCCTAAAGCCGGGGCCCCACCCATCGGTCTCCACGAATCTGGACTCTTTAGGAGACAAATATAGTATCCGTCGGAGGAAGGACTCCCTTTCCCGGGGTGGGAGACCCCTCAGCTCTTATTCAGAAGGCAACAGAAATATCCCAACACAATGGTGATGACCGCCCCCCCCCCCCGCCCCGCCCCCGACAGCAATGTCCCAGCCACCAGTCTGCTGCTTTACTGTCACAAGTCCAACTGGGATGGCTGGTGTATTAGGTCAGCGGCCAGAGCCCAGGGGACACTCATTCTCTGTCCACGTAATATCGTCAGCATCACACTTAGGCCCCGTGAGCTTTGCTCACCACCCCCCTAAGGTTTTGCCTACAAATGGGACACACCTCCGTATTTTAGCAGGGATCCCCATGATGGGCTGGCTTAATGATGGGTCTACGCGTGGCCTTGGGAAGCCACAAAGACACTGATCACTGTAATACTCAAAGTTCAGGCAACAGAAAAATGACTGGGGGCGCCTGGGTGGCTCAGTCGGTTAAGTGTCCGACTTCGGCCCAGGTCACGATCTCATGGGTCACAAGTTCGAGCCCCGTGTCAGGCTCTGTGCTGACAGCTCAGAGCCTGGGGCCTGCTTTGGATTCTGGGTCTCTCTCTCTCTCTCTCTCTCTCTCTCTCTCTGCCCCTCCCTTGCTTGCGCTTGGTCTCTTTTTCTCTCTCTCTCTCAAAAATAAATACATGTTAAAAAAAGAATGAAACAAAGAAAAACGACTGCCTCTGGTAAAGAATACACGAGCTTCCTTTTTGTCAGAAGATGGGTCTCTCGTCGTCGACCATGAGGAGGTCAATTCTGAGACCGACTCCGCACTTTACTCACCAGAAAGGAATGTGTCTCCAGGATCTGGTTGCCTCTCCAACACCAACCTTCTCAGGGGCCATCTTTGAAATGGGCAGGGTGCGCCATCTTTGAAATGGGCAGACTGAGGCTGGGGGCGGTTAAATGGGGCCGCCCCAAATCAAACACGGGGCAATGGCAGAGCCTGGCCTCGGACATCAGAATGTTCAGCTCCGGATCTCACTGTCCATCCCAGTTCTCGACACTTCTAAGGGCCCCCAGGATTAAAAGGCTCCAACACAGCAGTCATCCACCTGACCCACCGACCCATCTGGTATCACCCATCCGCTTCCTAAAAGGTTTCCACCTTCTCTCCTTTTCTGATGATAAGAAATAAAAAGGCTTGGTTTTAAGTTAATTTGGGGAATTACATGGGGCATAAGTTATAATGAAATAAACCTACTTGCATTCAATAAACGTGTGTGCGCGCACACGCTCGCAGAGAGATTAACTTAGAAACGAGGAGCTAAACCTCTTACTGGTTCCCTGCACTCATGCTCTTATGCTTTTTATTCGAGTTCATTTCTCAACTCAACCCTACTGAAACAAATGATCACACAAACGAAAATAATCAGATTAGCTTCTCCCAAGCATGGCCCTAATTCCTCTGTCACTGTTCCCGGTGTGCGCTCAAGCCTTTAATTTCTTCAGCGGTGTCGGCGTTCTGCAGGAGGAAAGCCCTCGCCCCAGATCCTAGGACCCGTGTGACAGGGCAGCGTGGCTCAAAGCGGCGGGCCCAAAAGGCTCTGCCGGTGATAGGCGCCCTCCTGGCTGGAGTGAAGGAAAGGAGACTCAGGATTTTTCTTGGTGTGCTTTACAGGTGTCCTAGACAGACGCACGGACCCAAGGTTATCTCCTCGGCTCTCCTTCCCTTTGAGGAAGCCAGGCGTGAAAAGGAAAGGCGAGCTGGTTCCGAATGTCCAGAGGCCAGAAGGCACAGCTCAATCCACCTCTGGGAGCGGGGAGATCCAGGAGGCCGTGCCAGGCTGAACGAGCCTCCCAAACCCAGAAACAAACAGGCTGATAAATGAGGGCTGCGAAACCGCTGAGCTGAGCCCCGCGAATCAATTCAATAGGCTGCCTCTTCTTCTAGCTCATTAACTATTTGAGATTACCATCATATGGGGAGTAGCCTCTCAGCTGGAAATTAAATTAGCCTGGCTATAAACCAGGAATGCAGACTGGAAAAGTATCTGATGAGCAATTCCTGGGGAAAAAAACAAAAAACCAAAAAAAAAAAAAAAACCCCACACCACCAAATGCTCTCCTCCCAAGCATCATTCCCATTCCCCTCTGGCCTTCCAAGCTGGTCCCCTTCTTTGCAACGGCCCTCCTGAACGGTAAGAAAAGACAGCAACGGCAAAAGGCGCGAGAGCCTCTTACTCTGGTTTTCGGATAAAACCGGGGTTGCTCCTGGCGGAATCCCGAGAGGGGCGGCTTGGGACTAAACGATCGGAAACGTGGCATCCAGAAAAAAAAAAAACAGAGAAAGATGGCTTCGGATGAGTAAAGAAGAAAGGAAAGGGGGTGGGAGGAGGAGAGAGGGAGGGGGGAGGGGGGAGGGGGGAAATCGACACATACGTACCCCCCCACCCCCCACAACCCCCCCCCCCCAGGGGTCGGTGCAGAGGTACAACCTCCAGTAACAAGGGCGGCAGGCACTAATTGCACACCCAGAACAGGTGTGTGCCTGCCAAGCCACCTCTTAATTACCAGGTTTGGCATTTGGGCACCAGCCGCCCGGCCCTGCTCAGCTTCTAAGAATGCTGGAGCCGAGCGTCCACGGAGCTGTTCTGTTGTAGGTCCGAAGAGCCAAGCGGTGGAATTTCTAATTACATGGCTTTAGGCTTTACCCTAATGAAAGGCTCCATCCAGACAAGCAAAAAAGCAACCGGCTTAGGGGACGTGGGTCCCGGAACACATCCTGTGAGCATCTCTGGCAATTGCTGGGTTTTCTGGGCGGCTTCTCTTCTGATCGCTGGCGGGAGCGATGCCCGTTGAACGCTACTCGACGGCATCTTGTAAATCCCACTTCCAAGTTGAAATACTTGAGAGAGAGAGAGAGAGAGAGAGAGGGAGAGAAGGGGGGGAAGGTGCGGGATAAACAGTGCTACCAGTGGCACTTTGAAGTCATGAAGTTAAGGCTCACTCACCAAAGACATCAATCCTTCTGACGCTGTCCTACCCTAATTATTGTTTCTCCTCTGCCCATCCTTCCCCACATCCACACCTTTTCATGTAGACCTCCTTGCCTTTCCACGTGTATTCCTTCTGCCAAGAAGACCCCTTTCCCCGCACGGTCTGCACACAAACTCCTATTCACCCGTCAAAACCTTAACTAGGGTGCCCCCTCCTCTCTGAGGCCTTCCCAGTAGAGATCCTTCCCCATCCAGAACAGGTCTCCCTCTGCAATCTTTTCCTGCCTTAACCAGGCCTCTTTTTTTTTTTTTTTTTTAATGTTTATTTATTTTTGAGACAGAGAGACAGAGCATCAATCGGGGAGGGTCAGAGAGAGAGGGAGACACAGAATCGGAAACAGGCTCCAGGCTCTGAGCTGTCAGCACAGAGCCTGACGCGCGGCTGGAACTCACGGACCGCGAGATCGTGACCTGAGCCAAAGTCAGACGCTTAACCGCTTAACCGACTGAGCCACCCAGGCACCCCTTAACCAGGCCTCTCCTTTGTGCATCCATCAAGGTCCACTGTACTTAAGCCATCTCAACCCCTGCCCGAAGCTGCACTCTCCCTGGCCAGTCTCTATGGGGTGGTCAGGGTTTTTCTAAAAAAGTAGGTCAGATCCCGGCCCTCCCATTCACAGAGCCCCCAACTGGCATCCTCATTAAGAACATAAAGAGCTTCCTCTCTGTCCTCCCCCCCCCCCAACTTCCTTTGATCTCTTCACTGTGGTCACAATGCCTTCTCTGGGGGCAGGTTCCCACCTCCTGGACCCTCGGACACCCCCTCTCTTCATTCAGGCCTCTCCTCAACATCACCTCTTGAAAAAGACCCCCTGCCTAAAATTAAAGCAGCTCTTTCCTCCCCGCTAACCCTCCAATGCCCCGTCCTGTTTTATTTCTCCTCTGGCTCTTATCAGTGGGAGTATTCTAGTTTTATTCGTTCACCTGCTATATGCCTTTACTGCCCGCCTCCCCAGGAGAATGCAAATTTCATGAGGACAGGCTCCGGCCGGGCTGATAAACACACAACAGCATCTCAGAAATGAACACATCTTTGCAACCCCGGAGTCTGGCACAGGATCGATGCTCCGTAAATTAATCAGATCTACGCAGCCATCGGGAACAAAAAGCAACACCAGTGGATGGTCACGTGTACCCGGAGCTAAGGGAAGCCCTCCCTAGTTCTCCATCCCTGCGGCTGGGCTCCAGGGGACACGGTCCTCAGGGCTGTCCCTGACACTGGCTTCCTCCCGGGGGTCCCCTCAATCCGCGCCCCCGAGCACAGAGAAGCCCAAGGATTTTTGCCAGGGCCGCGAAACAGCACCAAATCCACGTCAGAGTGCAACTGACAAGCAGCTGGAAGCTTCTTCATGGCGCTCACGTGCGAAACGCTGAGTGGGGCCGAACGTGTAGGACCCAAAGCCCACGGCTGGGCCTGAACGGTGCAAACGCTCGGTGTTATCTTTCCCTGCAGCCGGACCTCTGCTGTCTGCTCGTGCGGGGTACGCACCTCGAGCTTGGGGGACCTACGGACCATCCATGTGCCACAGGTGGAGGCCAAACAGCCACAGGGCACAGGCACCCCCTCCCGCCCACAACTGGCATCCCCGAAAGACACCATCTGGGTTCAGATGAGGTGGCTTCTTTGATCAAAGACCTTCAAACGCACAAAAGCTTAAGTCCTGAGGAAGCCAGCACATGTGCTCCCCGGCAAATGCTCTTTTTATAGAACAGACACAAAAAGCCACGGGCCACATTCTGTATTTGTTTCCAGCTGCGACAGGAGGAAAACACAAGGCTAAGGATAACTGTGAATGACGGAACCAGACGAGACAGAGGGAAAGAAAGGCAGAGGGAAGGAGAAAGGTGCATGGGGCAGACCCCTCATCATGAGCCCCCCGGCTGTGCTCTCCTGAGCCCTCCCCCTGCCTCCCCGCACCCCCCCCCAGGGAAATGCAGCCCCTAAGCCACATGGGACGGATACCTGCAGTCACTTTTCCATGCTGACGTGGGCAAGGCTCCCCCAACACTTCAATTCAGACCACGGAGCAAAGGCCCTCCGGGACAGTCATCCAAATTACCCAGGGAGGCAGTAGGGAGAGGTGGGGTCTGGAGTAAGTGACAAAGAGAGCCCCATCCCTTCTCATGAATACCCCGGGGAGCAGACGCTTGCATGGAAAGAATTCAAGTGCAAAACTCACGTAAGCATCTGTAAATTTCTTCAGTAGGGGAGGCTCAGCTGCGCGCCCCCCTCCCCCCCAACAAATCCCTCTGGCCAGTAAGATAAAGGCTTCGCTCCCCACATAACATTCAACTTCTGAGCCATTTTCCTCTCCCAATCCCGACACTCCCTCTGCCCTACCCCATCCCCTAGTGCTCAGCCCACACCTCTTTCTACCGTCCAGATGCCTTGGCCATGGCTTGGCGAGAAGTCTGCCTTACTGCCCGATTTCCAGAAGGCCCCACAGAAAGAGAAGACGGGTATTAAATATCTCACTAAAACATACGTAACTTTATAGGAAGGGAAGTGCGATAAGAATGAAAACCTAGTCAAGTCCATGCAGTGGGGGCCCCCACTCTGGTGTGAAACGGTCCGCGCCTCCAGGCCACGTGAAAAGCCCCCGCCAGACATCCCCCACTGTAAGCGAGAGCCCAGGGCAGAGGTGAGGGAGGCGATGCAAACAGGTGTTAGAATGTCCCCAAATACAAGGAGTCGATGTAAGCGTATCTGCAGATAAGGTCATTCTAGCTAGCAAGTTTAGAGTGCTTGGAGGGGAAATCCAGATACTCCTGTAACTTAAGTTTGGTACAAACAGGTAAATTAATCCCCCTCTCGCTCTCCGTTAAAAGGTTCCACTCGCCTTCTTTCCCAGGGACACCTCATCTTAAAGTTTCCTTCGTTTCCGGTGCCGTGGGTAGTAAGAACACTTCCAAGGGTTCCCCCTGGGCCCCAGACAACAAAAGGGAAAATGCAAGGTTGTTTTTGTTTTGTTTTTTTAAAGTGATTGGCTCCCTCTGCAGCTCGAGGGCAGGGCGCTGATGTTTATGTGCGGCTAGTGAACGGGTTATTTCCCAGAGAACTCAGCCTTCTGTCCCGGGCGTGAGCAATCCTGCTCGTGCTCTGATACAATAAGATACAATTCGCCCTCCACCCCCGCCCCCCTGCACCAGCAAGCAGAGACGGGGCCCTCACCTTTGAAAGCAGACATAAGCTTCTTGGAGGAACGCTGAACCAGCAATTAGACTGCTCAGGGCACACCAGCCGGGCGAAGCCTTCTAAAGAAGCTTGCAGCGAGACCCGACTTGAAATCCTCACGAGCAAGTCGGTTTCCCCTGGCCTCAGCCTCAGCAACTTTCCGCCTGGGCTGGCTCCCCTGATTTACCGCGACCCACCCCCGCCCCTTCTCTTTCTTTACTTTTTCTGCACTATCACCCTGGGGAGGAGGAGGGGGGCGGTTAAAGGGATGATGACACCTCAGGTTGTTTTTTTGTGACGTTTTATTTTTCAGAGAGAATGAGAGAAGGCAGGCAGGAGAGGGGCAGAGAGAGAGGGAGACACAGAATCCGAAGCGGGCTCCGCATGGTAGCAAAGACGCGAGGCTGGAACTCACGAACCTCTAGATCACTACCTGAGCTGAAGTCGGACACTCAGCCGACCGGGCCACCCAGGTGCCCCCAGGCACATGAGGGTCGTGACAACTTCACAAGCAGGAGAAGCATGGAACCGAACTTCAAATAAGAAGGGGCACCTTTTTATTTTTTTTTTAAATTTTTTAACGTTTATTTTTGAGACAGAGAGAGACAGAGAAGGAACGGGGGAGGGGCAGAGAAAGAGAGGGAGACACAGAATCTGAAGCAGGTTCCAGGCTCCGAACTGTCAGCACAGAGCCTGACACGGGGCCCGAACTCACGGACCGTGAGATCATGACCTGAGCCGAAGTCGGACGCCCAACCGACTGAGCCACCCAGGCGCCCCAAAGGGGCACCTTTTTAAAGGTGGACAGAGAGCGCACAGGGTCCGGGGTCAAATTCTTCAAAGTGTAAGAAACCCTGGGGACCTGGTCTGCTAATGTACCCCAAAGTGGCATCAGGACAAGCACCGCTTCGTGGAGTAACAGGTGATACTGAATGAAAAGAGAATCCTGTACATGGTGGGGGTGGGGGTGGGGAATGCCAGCTCCAAGAAAAGGAAACAGATTTTTGTTTTGTCCCATCTGGGCTTTTTTTGGTTTGGTTTTGTTTTGTTTTGGGCCGTAGTGCTTCTCAGGGCCTTGAACGCCCGAACACGGAACCATTTCTTCTGCGTTATCACCTATTCATCTTTCCAGAACTTTCTGTTTGCTGAAGGAACTGGAGACAGTACTTCTCCGAGTGTGGCCGGCAGGCCACCTGCTAACCGTCCTCAAGAAGATAAATGCTAACACCGGACAGTCGGCATTTAAAGCTATCACTGAGTGGGGCGTCTGGGTGGCTCCGGTGTTAAGCGTCTGACTTCAGCTCAGCTCATGATCTCGCGGATGGTGGGTTCAAGCCCCGCGTCGGGCTCTATGCTGACAGCTCAGAGCCTGGAGCCCACTTCAGGTCCTGCTCAGCGAACTCACTGAGGGGTATAGACCAGCATGCGTGTTGCACAGGGCACGGGCTGTGTACTAGTCACGAGAAGTAGGACCACACATCCCCAGTGGACTGGGGAAATACGGGCTCACCTCCCTTGTACACGTGGGGATGCTGACGCCAAAGACACAGAGCGACTTCCCGAAGGTCACAAAGTCTGTGGGAAAAGGGTGACCCCCCAAAACATCTTTTAAATAGAAGCGGGTCATTAGAACAAATTTGACGACGAGGATTCTGATTTCAAATGGCCCCAGCGAGCCTCGGAGCTCCGTGCAACCTCTCCCAGGATTCTTACAGAGGCGTCCGACGAAAACCAAGTCCAACGAGAAATGGCTAACCCCCAAATCTAACGAGAACGTCCACGACGAACAATGAGATGGAGGGAATTTAATTCTGAAATAGTGCATACCTGAAAAACGAGGCGAGGAGGTGGGGGAAGGGGACAGTGTGCAGCCAGCACTCTGGCACTGACCTGACCCAGGACCAGGCAGGTAACAGACGAGCGAAGCCGGCCCAGTGGGAGACAGTAAGGAGCAGTGAGGACTGTGTCAAACGGGAAAAGAACACGCCCCCATTCACAGGTGCGGGTGCCTTCCGGTTCCAGCCAGCCGTTGGTCCCGCCCTTTGTGAAAGAATCGGAAAACCCGGATTTGCTTGCGAAACTTCAGAGTCTGTCAACATCAGCGATGAATTTACAGGTTTTTAAAACGTTGCAAGTATTCGCTCGAGGATTTCATGTATATTAAGTTCCACAATGTGTGATGGTGGAACGTAGGAGGGTTGGTATGTCCTTGGGACAGGGACAGTGACTGGAAGGGGGCACAAGGGTGGCTTTGGGGGGGGGGTGAGTTCTTAAGCCCCTATTACCTCGGGATGTTGACTTTGTGAACATTCATCAGGCTGCACATTCTTACTTTGCACACTTTCTTGTAGGTACGTGAAGTAAGAATCCGACTTAAAAAAAAGCCAGGCCTCTAGATAAAATAATGCGACGTCTTGGATTTTCTTCAAAGCACGCAGAAAAGAGAGAACACAACACTTCTTAGCAATGAAGAAGGGAAGTCTTGGAAAAGCAGAAAGGTGATACTGAATGAAAAGACACTGAATGAAAAGAAAATGAGCAGAAACTAAAGCCACGTTGAGAAGATTTTAAGTGCGCGATGTTCCTACAGAGACCACGGTCTCTCTGTGGTTTCTGCCCGTGTAGGAGTTCTCTGAATGGGTGCTTGAAGGAAGACGATGCCATCCCGAAGTTCCTTTGTACACAACGGGTCTTGGCATGGGTAAGCGGTGGTGACCTGAACGGCCAGCAAGCTGCACAGTAAGAGCCAAGTTCTTGGACAAGGGCATAAACTCAGCATGGGCCAGGTCGGCTCTACAGTCAAGACCTTCTCCTGCACAGCGGCTGGGGACAGTACAAAGCAAGAGGTCTCCGCTGGTAGGGACGACGGTGGTTAGGGTGTCAGAGAACGCAGAAGGAAAGCAACAGGGCATAGGGAGCAAGCGGCAGAGTTTCAGTCATCCTGAGAACCAAGAATTGGGGTACGGTGGTGGTGGCGGGCAGGCTCAAAGAACAGGTGAAAGAGAACAGGTTGGTAAGTGAAGAAATGGAGGGAGGTTGCGGTCAGAAAAGGGGGATCAAATACACAGATCTTAGCGCTAGAGTAGGGGCTGCAGGGGTGATGTGAAAGTGACTGTGACATAGGTATCATGAAAACTGCCATCTATCAAATGCCCGTGCCATTCCAACAGAGCTGAGGCTGAGGAGCGGGTGTGGGCAGAAGGAAAAGTAGGCACGGGGACAGAAAAAGAAAGGGAAACTATAACCCCGGGGATATTTTAATGTGAAAAAGTCTGTGTGTCTTTGTGGGGGTGGGGAGGAGGGAAACAAGAGAAGAGATGGCTTGAAGCGGTCCCCTGGAACACCAGGTGGAATTTCCGCCATGTACAGGAGCTCCAAGATGGGGCGTTCGAAGGGCCATCTGGGAGGGCTTTGGGTTCAAGAGGTTGACCACCTGCAGATCTAGCTGTAGGACCTTAGGCGACCAATCTCTGAGAGTTTCCCTTTCCTCCTCCACCATGTGGGGGGGGAATCACACAGAAGCATCACTCCCTGCACACAGCAGGCCCTCACTCACTAACGCTGAGCCATTCCCCCCCCCCCCCCCCCCCCCCCCCCCCAACAGACACACCCCCCCCCCCCCCCCCCCCCCCACTGTATCACATAGTAATGGACGCTCCCTCTCCTTCCTATCTGCTTAGCGGTCTTTGGAAAGCTCCTGGAAAGTAAACTGTACAAAATCACATTTCAATTTTCACTGGTTCATCGAACGCTTCCCGTTCTCCTCAAAAGGGTTTTCGGAATTACCAGTGATTTCGCAGGACTAGCGATTTTAATTTCGTTTTAACATTTATTCATTTTTTTTTTTTTTTTTTGAGAGAAACAGAGTGTGAGCAGGGGAGGGGCAGAGAAGAGAGGGAGACACAGCATCCGAAGCAGGCTCCAGGCTCTGAGCTGTCAGCACAGAACCCGATGCAGGGCTCGAACTCACGAAGTGTGAGATCATGCCCTGAACCGAAGTCAGACGTTTAATTGACTGAGCCACCCAAGCACCCCAGGACAAACAATTTTTTAAATCAGTGCTTAAGTTGCTTTGCGGCGTCTTTGAACCTGTGGATTTTTTTAGTTCCCCGGTTCAAACAGGCCCCTCAAGGACGAGTTCACGTCTCTCGTATTTCCATTGGCTGCCACGGATAGCACTTGAGAAAAGTGAGTGCTACAACAGGGCATTTTTAGGGCAGTCGTATTATTCTGTAGGATATTAAAACGATGGGTGCATGTCATTATACGTTTGTCAAAAGCTGTAACAGGACATCAAGAGCAATGTTGTAAACTCTGTAAGTCCTAACGTAAGCTAAGGACTTTGGATGATAATGATGTGTCATGCAAGGTCATCAATGGTAACAAATGTACCATTCTGGTGATGCATGGGGACAGTGAGGGGGGCTGTGCATTTGTGAGGACAGGGCGTACCTGGGAACTCTGGTCTTTTCACTCCATTTTGCCGTGATCCTAAAAATGCTTTTGAAAGATAAAGTCTGCATGTTTTTTAAAAAGCAAGCGCTCCGGGCACCTGGGTGACTCTGTTGGTTGAGAGTCCCTCCAGCTTCGGCTCAGGTCATGATCTCACGGTTCGTGAGTTCGAGCCCCACGTTGGGCTTGCTGCTGTCGGCACGGAGCCTGCTTCAGATCCTCTGGCCCCCTTTCCCTGCCCGTCCCCTGCTTGTGCTCTCTCAAAAATAAATACACATTTTTTTTTAAGGTAAATGCTCAATAAACCCTTGTTAAATGAGTGGGAAAAAAAATAGGTCAGCATGATTTAGGAGAATGTATTCTTCACTGACTGCACAAAAAGGCTCAAAATGGTCACCTTTGACTTCTTCCATTTGAGTGTTTCAAGTCAGTGACAAAGTAGCGATCGGCTCTCCTCCCCTATTCTCTGTGCTCACCCCTCCCCCCCACACCCACTCACCCACTTGGGGCTTCTGTAAAAGCTCTGGGCTGGAACAGGATGTTTACTTCTTTGTGTATCTGTGTTAACTGGCAGCACTAGCATATGCTAAGTGTCTGGAGATTTCTGGAACAATCAGCCTGGAGGGCACCAGGGACCCTAGGAACAGCACATCAAGAGGAATGGCTGGGCTGAGCCAGGTCTGGAAACAAGCAAGTTGGCGGGGGAGGGAGAGGCCTTTCAGCTGGGGGGAAGGAACTGGGAGTGATCTGGGGGTGTAAGATTGTCCTCTTAATTGTCTGCTTAGTGTGTCTTCTCCCCTGGGGAGACCACTTTAATGGACCCGAGATCCAAATCCTGCATTTCTTCAACAACTCCTGCAGCAAAGAGCATTGTCTTAGGCCAACGCGCCCCGTTCTTTTAATACAGATCATCTCCTACATCTCTGCAAAAGATCCGCCCTCCAAAATAGGGTCTGCTCCAAATGCACGACAGTGGTCCCAGTGCATGGTGTAAATCCATCGTGACCGTGACAGGAGGCGTTTTAAGGTGGTCCTTCGAACCTTCCGCTGCACTAAACAAGGGTAACCTTGTGAATGTCCATATGCAGGCTGGGGGCTGGGGGCAGAAGGGCGCTCCGGGGTTGCACACGCAGAGCCATTCCAACCGCCTGCGGGTAGGGGGCAGCTGCTGGACTCAGGGCACTGTCGGGGGGGGGGGGGGGGGCGCTGAGCCACCTGGTCTCCGTCCAGCAGAGACTCAGGAATCAGAAGGGGCTTGAGTTATTTCCTTTCTCCTTAGCCTCCTCTCCTCCCCACCCGGGGCCTTTTCCACCTTTTTTCTTCATCCTGCCCTTTAACCGGCCCCATTCAGGAAAAATAAAGCTAGTTTGGGGTGCCCACGGGACCTGCTGACTCGCATTCCAGGCACCCATTACAGAAGTGAGTGAACCCAAGAGAACACAGTTCCTCCCCCAGAGAGAAAGAGAACACACGTGCTGCTTGAAAACGGACTCTGCTGATTCGCTTCTTTCCGAGCCATCTCATCCCCTTCTCCTTAAAAAGGCAGTTTCCTCGCCCATCTCAAGAACTCATTCATTCCGCCCGCGCCCCGACAAGCCAGTGATTCAGCGAGGCCGAGGCCGATCTGCACCCCCAGCTCTACCCGACGGAGGCGTATACTTCGAGAACACACACCTCCCCTCCAGAAGGCAGGGGAAATTGTGCCGGAGGGTTCCGAGCACACAGAGGGCGGGGAAAGAAAGGAAGCGAGCAAACGGACCCGCCTGAGCGCCGGGCTGGGAGGACGACCAAGGCTCAGGACCCGCTTAGCCCCACCCGAGGGATGGCTGGCAGCGGGGAAATCCCGCCCGCCCCGGCTCTGCCCGCCCACTCTGGGCGGGGCTGCCTCGCAGGCGGAGCACCATTGGCCTCCTGGAAACCGTTCGGACCAATCAGCGCGCGGCCGCGGCCCGCCGGCACCCTCCCCGCCACCGCGAGCGCGGGCTGCTCCGCCCGGCTCGACCCAACAGGTGAGGCTGCAGCGGGGCGCTCGGGCTGGTCACGTGGATGCAGCGGGCGACCCGCGGGGGCGGAGGGGCCGCCCCCGCCACGCCCCCGACAAGGGAAGCTCCGCCATCTGTCTCCGGGGCTCAGCGATCCTGGACCAGATGTAGTGATCCCACGCGACACAGGGACCGTGCTGACGGATCCCAGCCGCGGAGCCATTTTCTGTGCCACCTTCCAAGACGCCGGGTCTAGGCGAGCGCTCGGCCAGCTCCCCGATGGTGGCAGACACGTGGCCGCGCCGGGGGTCTTTGTGGGGCCATGCCGGACACTTCTGTCATCAGATCTTCCCTCCTGCCCCTCCGCCATTCAGTCGAGGGTGTGCGCGAGAAATCTGCCGCTTCTCACTTCTCTTTCCCATATATGTATATTTCTTTCACTCTCCATTTGTTGCCCCCAAGCTTCACGTTGCCCAGAACAATCTAACAGCACTGTATGAGTTTCTGAGCAAGTGTAACCCTGTGCACTGAGTGTGACAGATTGGGGGGGGGGGGGGACAGGGGGTCTCAATCCTCCGCCCCCAAGCTGCTTGAAGAACACATTGAATCATTCACACTCTTGTCCAAAGTGTTTAAAAATACTGATCCCTTTGCAAGACAGGAGTCCAGCCTGGGCTTAAATAACAACCAAACCTGATGCTACACCAGGGTCTTCTTTTAACACATTTGCTGAATTTAGGAGAAAAATATTTTATCCCAAGAGCTTATCTGCTCCGTAACAAACATACCAAGTTAAAGTCCCAGTGAATGTATGTATGTACATACATACTTTTATTACAATGCAAGTAGAAAATCCCAGTTGCCCTCTGTAGTGCCTCTCTAACCGGATCCACAGTCCTACCAGTTTGTAAAAGCAACTCTCTCTGGGGGGCGCACACACTGTTCAGTACAGCTTTGCTACTTAAACATGTTACACCCATGATGCAATGAGGTAAAATTTTTCGAGTGACCCAGGAATGTAAGCTATTTTTAACGTTTCAAGCCACAAAAGTGTGTGTTTAAAGAATTTAAGATATAGATATAAGGGAAATCAACAACTCCTCTCTATCTGCAAAGAAAATGAATGGGTTTTATTAGCATTAACAGTATTTTGACACACAGCCTCTTGGCTGCAATGAAAAATATTTATCATCATGTTATTCAAGCTGGTAATTACTTCTCCCTTTTCAACTTTTCCCCATATCTAAATTCAGAAAATATATATAAAATATATAAATATAAAAAAAAATATATATATATATACATATACACACACACCGATAATACTAACACCAGTTTTATTGGGTGTTAGTTTTATTTTGGTATACTTTGAGAGCAATCGGAGATTTCTAACAAGGTAATCTTTTAAATATTAGAAAAAGCTTCATGCTCAACTTACAAGTAGCTTTCAAAGATACCAGTATCTCATTTCTTCTCCGTCATGGTAAATGTTTTCATTCGAGGTAGGCACCATATTGTATCCATTACCCTTGAAAATATGCCACATACTTCGGGAATTCATTTTGCTGGGATTCCTGACTGTCCCAGCAGCCTAGCGCCGAAATTTCCCTTACTGTCTGAAATCACCCACTGTTAAATGAGAGAGGTAGCGCCCTATTTGGAAACTAACTCTATTCACAGCAAAAGAAATGCTCATTATGCGCTGCCTTTCGAGTAGACATTTTGTGTCTCTGTCAATCAAGTGAATTTCCATGTTCATAGAGTGAGGACACGAAGTATTGAAAAACTAGTGACACAGAAAGCAGCCTTGCAAGCGATCTTGGGTCACTTCTGAAGCTCTAAATAAACGCCACTTCCTGGATTCAGAACACTAGTGGGCTGGGTTTTTGTTTTGTTTTTTTTCTTTTTAAATTCCTGGAGCACTTTTAATTCTAAGTAATGTTAGTGATTAAAAAGGGTCAACTTGGGACGCCTGGGTGGCTCAGTCGGTTAAGTGTCCGGCTTCGGCCCAGGTCATGATCTCAGTCTGTGAGTTCGAGCCCCGCGTCGGGCGGACAGCTCAGAGCCGAGAGCCTGCTTCGGATTCTGTGTCTCCCCCCTCTCTCTGCCCCTCCCCGGTTCACACTCTGTCTCTCGCTCAAACATAAATAAAACTCTTAAAAAAAAAATTATTTAAGGGTCAACTTATGTAATCAGAAAACCTTATATCCTACAACGCGTTTTAAACAAAAAGGTAAAACCAGCATATGCATTTGGAATGAGGTTGTGTGACACGTTGACTTTTTTTTAATCTCAAAAAGTTTTGCTTCAAACAAAAAAATAAAACACCCAAACTAGAAAAACAGCTGTGACAGATCACTTCAAAAATCTCAAACAATACAACTTTAGCTGGGGAGATGTCTTTATAAATATTAGTCTCTATTAAATGCCACGTTTTTAATACTCATGGCTCTGTTAAAAAGGCAAAATCTAGTTTAGTCCACACTTAATTCCTAATTATGGTATCTTATTTCGGTAAATATGTTTTAAGGCATAGGCTAATTTTTTTTAAAGGCCTGTTCAATAATGCCCTATCACTTGAAAGAGAAGTGTAATTCCTACATTTCAGCATTTTTTTAATCTAAAACAAATAGGTTGCTATTAAATATTGACTATTTTATTAACTCAGAGCATCTGGGGAAACACTTATGATTAGGTTAATTTATGTTATATTTTCCCCTCAACTTGTAAAAGATTAATCAACCATTTTATGGTCTAATTTAGGTGCCTAATTAAAAACAGAGTTCAACACATGCTGCACTGTCTTGCTAATAAATCTTGACAGCTCTGTAACATGACGGTTTGTATTTCAAATTGTTGCATATAAATGGAGATTTTTGATCTTCACCCAGCAGCTCGAAGTGAGTTGCATATTTGGTTTGAACTCCAGGACTGAGAAAGTGCAATTACTTCAAAAAGGATTATCTCCAATCAGATCGTATCTTAAATTTCCCTCAGTGAAGACAGAAGCGGTCCTTGCCACCAAGTTTTCAGAGCTAGTCTAAGAAAACAGAGGAGAAATTAGTTTCCTCGGCACTTGGGAAAGTGAAGTGTAGGAAAAGTTGCTATTTTCCGCTGCTGGCTTTCAAGTCAGAGATTTCTGAAGTTACTGGGTGTTAGAATCTAATTCTAAAGAAATCTGCTCCACCTGTTCGTTTTAACTGTCTTCTGGTTTGGTAAGCGCAAGTTTTCAGTTTTGATTTGGGGGACGGTTTTTTGTTTTTTAATGAATAAATTCATCCCAAGAAAGTTCTGGAACATCTTATTTTAACTCTATGTCCTCCCACACACCCCCCTCCCCAGCCTTAAAAAAAAAAAAAAAAAAAGGCAAACGGAAGAGAATAAATCTACTCTGTAGGGACATCATGTTTTCTCAGCCTTTGTTATTTGAGGATATTTTTGTAATTTTAATGACTCCTTTGGCTCTGTCCTGTGCAGGCACAGAAATGAAACTTCTATAGTGATAGAATTATCCTTACTCTAGTTTATAAGCCAACATGGGATGCAGCAACTCTCCTATTCTGGGGCTGATGTAAGTGAGCAGTCTACACTGAGGTTACGAGAGGTTCAAGAGAAAACTCAAAACTCTTCCAAAGCTAACCCAGTTCTGAACTCCTCATCTATGACCAGCCTCCTGTCCTGGTCACTTTAAGCAAGGAGGGAGCACAGCCCAGAGTGACCTCTGGATCCGAACCTCCTGGGTTGCTATACTAGGCTTTGTCACTTTCTGGCTGTGAGGCCTTGGGCCAGTCGCTTAACCTCTCTGTGCCTGTGTTTCTTGGCCTATAGAAGTACCTACTTCACAAGACTGTAACGAGGATTAAATGTGCTAATCCTGTAAAACTTGAAACAGTGCCTGGCACACAGGGAAAACATTCAGTAAGTGTTAGCTATCAACATTATAAAACCACCCACACGCCAGACTTTTTTTTTTTTTTTTCCTAACGTGGCCACAGCATTCAAGTGTCAGCTTCTTTGTACAACCAAAAATGGAAAGAAGAGTCAAGGCAGGGAAAGGGTTCTGGCGCTGTAACATCTAAGGCATAGTTCTCTCAAAAAAAAAAAAAAAAAAAAAAATCACGATAATAATCACACAATATTTAGCTAACTTAATTCCCAAACTGGGGTCATTAAAATTCTTGAAAATCTACCGAGCTTAAGCCAAATCAAAAAGAGAAACTTACTACAGAATGTACATATTTAATTTTAAATTCCAAGTTTAAACCAGTGTTCAGAGCCTCGGTGTAGGCGGTGGGTGACTTCTCCACCTGGGGGTATGTAAGGTGCCCCCATTATTTCTCAAACACCTTCACCACCATGGAACAGAAGGTAAAGGCCGGTTGCACCCCAAGTCTTGATAAGCCAACCCACGGGGTCCTCGAAGCACCTGTGAAGTTTGGGAGGCCTGATCAGAGCAAGAGCGAGCTGGACAATGGACTGGAAAAATAAACCCACAAGAGTCTTAATCCCAGACTAAAACACGCAGGTCCGGAGCAGGTGAACCCCACTTACTAACAATTTTTTTTTTTTTTTTTCCCTGCAGCAGCAGGTAAAGCAGCAGAAAATTCCTGATTCCTGGCGGGTGGCGAGGTCAGCTCCGTGTGTCGCCACCCTGGTAGGCTCCTTCCTACCATGATCCCTGTAGCTCGGCCTGCTACGGTCTCATTCTGCCAAGGGTAAAAGACCTACGATCAAATCCTGAGACTTAACGCAAATCTGCCCAGGCTCTGGGCTACCGGTTAGGCCACTAGCAACAGTGTGTTATCAACCGATTAAACCTATTAACGACTTGCTCAGACACAGCCAGGACCTCGGTTCCCCCACGGACCGCCACGCCTGACTCTCGGATTCAACCATCCGTGCCCCTAGCTTCTTAGTGCCTTCAAAATGTCTAAATGCCTTCAAAATGTCTTCCCCTCTCTCCTATTTTCTGCTTCTGAGGACACGTTTTAACCAGTACGCGAACTGCAACTCTCCGGTTAATTATTATTTACACTCTTCTGCAGTCTGCGGCCTGACCGTCCGGACACAGCGGGAGATAGATACAATGGGACACACCTCTGGCGAGGAGCTAGGCTTGGCTGAGCCCAGAGAACGAACTCCGGCCAGGGCGAGGGGTGCTCCCCGGGCACCGGATTTTAGGAAAAGCGTCGTGGGACAGGCGTTTCCTCCCGGTGTGGTCTGTCTCAAGTTAAAACGGCTGCCTTCAAAATAATTAAGTCCACACGTGTGCCCAGACATCCAGAATATCCTTCATCAATTAAAAAAACGAAGTAAGCAGATGGCCCTTAAAAGCCTTGGGTTTCGTCTTGTTTTTTTCTTAGAGACACCCACTAAGCCTGCGGCCCCGCCGGGCGCTGCTGGGGCAGCCCGGGACCGCGGCGCGGGGGGCGAGCCGCGGGGTCTGCACTTTGCTCCTCCCGCCACCCCGGTCCGCGGGGTGGCCGCCGCGGGCCCTGGGCCTCCCGGTCCCCGTCAGTCCGGCCCCTCGGTTCCGGGAGCTGGCAAGGGAAGACGACGAGGGCTCCCGCCTCCCCCAAGTCCGGTCGCCCCGCGCCCCCCCCCTCCCCCCCCCCCCCCCCCCGGGCGCAGGTCCCGCCCGAGGCTCCCCGGCTGCTGCGCTGCCCGCTGCAGGCGCGCGGCGAGCCTTTCCAGCGCGGCTTCGCTCTTTATTCCGCAGTTTTGAGTCCATCGAAAGGAACGTGGCAGGTGGAGCGCGGCCGCCTAGACACCGCGCGAATCCTCCAGTGGGGATTTCCGTACCTGCCCCAGAAACCGCCGGACTCCGCCGATTCGGCGATTTTCCAGCCGGGTCCTCCCGACCCGGCCCCTAGCTTTCGCATCTTAGAAATCCCCGGACTGCCTCCGGCCCCCGGCGGGTTCCCCCTGAAAAGACGTTCCTGCCCTCCCGGCCCCCAGATTGCTCATCCCTGGAGGAAGAGGGCAGGTGGCGGCAGAAGCAGGAACAACAAGGCACCCGACGGCACTGACACTCGGAGAGGCCCCCACGTGGCTGCCGGGCACCCGAGCGCACCCGCGCGCTCCTCTCCGCCCGGGGCGGGGGCAACCACAGGATCCCCACTGCGCGGATGGGAGCACTGAGGCTCAGCGCCACCAGCGAGCTGCCGGAGCCCGGACGCGAATCCAGACGTCGGACACCAGAGCCCGGCAACGGTGGGAAGCGTGACTGTCACGGCTGGCTAAACCTCGAGACTCGGGCAACTCCTGACAATAATAAAAACATGAAGGACAAAAGGGAGCGGGAGGGCAAGGCTGGGAAGAGGGGGATTTTAATCCGCGGGGTCAGCCCCCTTTTATCTTTCGCGGGGCCTGGGGGCGGGGGATGGGAGCAGGGAACGCGGGTTCGGTTCGACTCTCCCCTTTTGTTTCCCCGAAGTCCCGAGCATCTTGGGCCTGGAGGACTGCCTGCCGGCCACTCCAGAGTCACACTCGCGAGGGTTGGGGGCTCAGGACCAGAGAGAAGGGTAAGTGTAGGCCGTTGGCCGGGCTCCTGGTTGGCGACCAAGTTTTTCGAAGGCCGGAGTCTGGACCCCCTGCCCACCCGCGCCTCACCGGAAGCTCGGTTCAACCCAAAAGCTCACTCCAAAGACGGGTAGCTCTGGAAAGCGTTGGGCAGAGGTCGTGATTAAGACCCCAAGGGCCGCTCGCTGCCCCTCGGCAACCCGACCCCACAACCTGACCCGAAAAACGAAATTTTCTAAAGGCCCGACCTTCGGGAAAAGCACATTTCTCAATCAACGAACCCCTCACATTCTTTGCACCCCGACGTAGTGCAGGGCCCGCGGACACACGCGTCCCGGCCCGCGCTCTCCCGGCACCCAGGCCCGGGAGGCGGAAACGAGCGAGCAGCGCCGGCGGCGCCCCGGAGCCTTCAAAGCCGCGCGCCGCTCCCGCCGGCTGCAGTGCGCGCCTTTGCCCGACAGGGACCAGCACCGCTCCACGCTCCGCGCCGCCCGCCCCGCTGCCGGGCGGAGGCGCCGGGCCACCCGCCCAGCTCGCCCTCCCGAGCCCAAGCTGCCCGCCAGCCAAGCGGGTCTGGCCGTCTTCGGGTTCCAGCCAGGAGTTCGACTGTAACAAAAAAGTTTACAGACGCCGTCGGTCTGTCCCACCCCGCTCCCCATCTGGGGAGCAGAAACCGCTCTGGAAGTTGGTCTAGGGTGGAGACCGTGACCGGCTGGGCGCAGAGCGTCCCGGCGCTCCGGGAGGAAAAATAAAATACGAGCAGATCTGGATTGGTCGCTTTGGGAAACGGCCACAGTTAAGAGGGTCCAGTCGCTGACCACCCCCCTTTGATTAATTCTAAGGGCACCGCAGGCCACGGAGCTGCCAGACCTCCTCGAGAAGTTTCTATGGGTTGTGGCGAGTGGAGCCCCGAGCACCCGGTACCATGCCGGGGCGGGATTCCGGGCGCCGCCGCTTTATTCCTCTGTCTGCCCCACCCCGCCCCCCCGGGGTCGGAGGCTGTACCCCTGTCACTTCCCCGGCACATGCCACGTCTCCGTCCTCTGAGGGTCTGGATCGCGGCTGCCGCCCCTGCCCTTGGCCCTGCTGGGGAAACTCACCGGTACCAGGCGAGGCCCTTGTCGTAGCTGCGGTCGAAGAAGTGGGGCTCGGCGCCCACGGCGCGCACGTCGGGGTGCACGCGCAGGAACTCGAGCAGCGCCCGCGTGCCGCCCTTCTTCACGCCGATGATGATGGCCTGCGGCAGCTGCTTGCTCCCGGACCCACTGAAGAAGCTGGAGATGGGGCTGGGGGAGTCCGGCGTCTCGGGACTCTGCTCCTCCTGGCTCGCGGCGCCCTCGGCCGGCTCCCTGCCCGCAGCCAGCGGGGTGGCCGGCGCCGCCTGGAACGGCAGCCTGGGGGTAGTCCCGTCGGGACCCGGAGCCGGGGCCGGCGGGGCGTGGGCGGCGCGGGACCCCGAGCCCAGCAGCAGCAGCCCGGGCGCGGCGGCGCACGAGCCGGCGCACGAGTACAGGAACATGTAGAGCCAGATGCAGAGCATGGCGAAGAGCAGCGCGAGCTTCCTCCTCACCGGTGGCGGGGACGGCGGCGGCTGCGGCAGGAGCCGGCCGGGGACATCGAGGCAGGATCGGCCGCCGCTCAGGCGCTGCCCCATGCGCAGCCCGGGGGCGCGGCGAGGGACATGGCTCAGCACATGGCGCGGGGCCCGCCGGAGCTGTGAGCGCGGAGGGGGTTCCCTGGCCCGCAGGACGCCCGGGCGGGTCGGTTTATTGCCCCCGCGCGCCCGCGGCCGCCGCCGCCGCCGCCGCCGTTCTTCCCCAGGTGGCGGCGGCAGCTGTAGCGGTGGCGGCTTTTGACATGTTGCCCGGGAGGAGCTTCAACTGGAACGAAAGTCGGGGTGGCGGCAACTGCTGGCCCGAAGGGTGCTCCTGCTCGGGCAAGAGGACGCCGCGCCCCCGCTGCCCGGCCACTCCAGACGGTGCGCACGGCCGCTCGCCGGGGCTGCCTTCTCGCGGTCCTGCCCACTGAGCCTCGGGAGCTGCCCCGGCACTTCCCCGCGGAGGCTGCGAAGAACTGCGCAGGAAGAGAGCCCGAGACCGAGGTGGGGAGGGCGGGCCCAGCCTTCCGGACTGACGGGCCCGTCCGCCTACCAGAAACCCGGAGCGCTCTGCAAATACAGGCGCTCCGCTGAGCGTTCAGCAGCCAACCGGCTCCCGGAACGTGGGGGTGTGGAAAGGGTTTGGGGCGGTGGAGAGAGGTCGGAGGTTGCTATTGGCTGCGGGGCAAGGGGCGGGCTCGGGGGGGGGGGGCGGAGCCAGGAGCTGGTGACAGGAGCAGATGGTCGGAAGGATGCTGGATCGGCTGAGGGTTGGGAGAGGTCCGACCCCGCCGAGCAGTGCGGTCGTGCGCTCCGGCTCCCGCGCGCCTTTGCTCCCTCGCTGCCCTGGAGCCAGCCTTGGCGTGTAGTTGCCCTTGGGGCGGGACTCGAGTCCCGATCCAGATGTCTCGCTGGCGGGCCCGAGGGGTGTGTGTGTGTGTGTGTGTGTGTGTGTGTGTGTGTGTTGTACGGTAGGAAGGGGGTTGGAGGAGCGAGAGTCAGGCCAGAGATGCCTGCAGCCCTCCCCAAAGCGACCATCCCACGCCGGGGACCCGGAACAGGCACCGGTGTCGGAAGTTTAAGTGGAAAGTTTGTAAAAGGCTGTCAACTTTTTTAAAAAAGTGTTTCCTTCCTTTTTTTTTTTTTTTTCCTTGCCAAGAGTTGATCTTTTTCGGGCTGCGAGCTGAGATCGGTGTAAACTGTCCTCAAGAAAAATCTTCCCTCTGCTCCCTAACTGGCAGGAAAGGTCGGGGGAGCGAAGGAAGAAAATTAACTGTGAGGTAGAGTCTGGTGAAAGGCTTCGTGGTCAAAAAGGGAGTGTGAACGTCACGTGCAGAAAGTTTTGTCCGGATCTGAGTTTGTGGGGGGACCGTGGGTTTAAGAAATCGTTCTCTCTTTCCCCCTTTCCCTGAATAAATGTTAAGGCCAGCATTCCATGCGCCTTCATCTAGGAGGCGGTTTGGTCTGCTGACCTGTTACACTAATTATCAGGTGTGGTTTTCTCAACTTGGAGCAAATCGATCGCTGAGCTGCTCTTTATTTAAGCCCAAACCCAGTGGAAGCCGCTCTCCCCAGCTCTCTTGTGCAAAGGGACCCTCGGGGCGCGGGAGCGGAGCTGTAAACCCTCGCTGCGGAAGCGAGGGCGAGGGGGGCCCAGCGCTGCCGCATTCTCGCCCCGGCGGCTGGAGTTCGGAAGCTCGGGATGTTCAAGTTCATCCCGGTCGTGTTCAGAAAGTTTTCAGTGCCTGCACGCGCGGCTCCGGCGGGGCCAGCGGGCCTCCAACGCCCGGCTTCGCGCCTTTCCGGGACAGAACGTTCCTTCCGATTCCGACCCCAGCGCGGCCCCCGGGGCTGAGTGTAGCCCCCCGGGGTGACTCACCCGGAGCCGCCGCCCACGCTGCATTTCAGTGTCGGCGCAAACCTGCACTGCACAACTGACCTCCCTCCGCCCTGCTCGCCGGACACTAGACTTCGGTCGCCAGCCCCGCGCGCTCTCGCTCCCGGAGTAAATGTCCCCAAGCGCCCCGAGTCTCCGCAGCCCCACTCCGGCTCCGGTTCCCGAGTGTCGGGAGCACACTGAAAACAACAACAAACAAACAAACAAACAAAGACACAGCCTGGCCTTAGCACCTCCGGTTCGAAAATGTGCCAGAGGGAGGCGGCGGTGACCCGAGAGGGTTCAGAGAACCCAGAGGCCACCACGGGACCCACGCGCCCCAGCTGTGCCCCGGGCCACCTCTTTGTAACTAACTACCTTGAGCCCAAGACATTTTCCCACAAAACTGCCGGGGGGAGGGGGGGGGGAGGCGGGGGGGGGGGGGGAAGTGTAATTTAGGTAGAGGATTTTCCTGCCTCTTTTTTTGTTCGCAGGGAGGATTTCTTTCCAACTTTTCTTTTCCCCTGTGGCTGGGATGTTGTATTTGTTCTTCAGAAGTGACTTATTCGCCTCATTTTAAATTTAATCATTAATGTCTTTTGAACTCTTAAAACACGAGAATGCTCTTCTGGGCATCAGACCGACGGTTTATTTTGGAAATGCAAGAAGGAAAGGGTATCTCCAAAGGATGTGTCTTTCATGAGTTCATACTATTGGGGGGCTAGGAGCTAGGGGGTTGTTGAGTCGAAGATTTAGGGGAGAGAGCGGTAGTGCTCTGGCGAATTGTACCTCCCGGTGTGGCTAACTTCAGGCCTGGTTGGGTGCGAATCTTACAGCTTGTAAGTGTGCGTATGTTTTTAAGGATTTTCCTAATAAAAATGGTCTGTGTCCTGAGGGTTAGAGAAGTCGAGTGGAAAAGAAAAGAAGTAGGGAATTACAAATGAAGTCGCCGGATATATTGAGGGCTTTTTTTTTTTTTTTTTTTTCCGGGGGTGAAGAGGGGGGGGGAGTGGAAGCAAAAACGTGGGCATCGGAAATTGCCCCGGGCGTTCCGCAGAGCTGAGCACCCCAGAGCCCGGTCGCCGCCCGCCTCCTCCCGGCGCGCCTTCAATCCGCCCCAGAACAATGGGGGAGTTCTCGCTGCTCCCGGCGCCCAGGGGGTTCTGCCGCCCGAGGTCGGCGGGTCATCTGCGGCCTGTGCAGCGCCGGGGCTGGGCTGTGAGGCGGCGGCGGAGCAGCCAGCCGGCCCCTTGGCCCTTGCGTCCACTTGGCTGGTGGGTCCGCCGGGCTCGGAACGCGCCCCGCAAGTCCCCACGCCTGGGCTGCCGCTACAGGGTCCGCCTTTGGCCAACGCCGTCCCTCCCCCATCCCCCCCTACTGCGGACGCGGAACCCCAGTGTCACCCCGCACAGAGCTGGTGGCGAAGCTGACCGTGAACCCAGTTTGAACCCTGTCCTTAAACATCGCTCAGCAGTGCCGGGTCCCCCCACCCCCGAGCCGGGCCGGCCGCTAAAGCGCCGCCCCAAAACTGGAGAAAGGTTTACTTTTGGCGAGAGGATGCGAAATGTTTGCATTCGGAAATCCTAGAAAGGAGCCAGTTCCATTTGAGTAACCCTGTGAGGTTCATGTGGTATTTTGGTTGGTTGGTTTGGGATCACCTAATGGGGTGCTCACCTGGGACCGGAGGGGGGGGGGGGTTGTTCTTAACTGGCAGCAAAGGGACAGGGCCGCCTTAGGGGGCCAGTCCCTTTTCCTCTTCCTGCGGGTCCGGCCGACGACCCGCCCTGCGACCCAGTCGGGTCATTCCCTGGCCCTAGAATTCCCCATCTGTAAAAGAGGGGACTTGAGCCCAAAGATCCCCGCGGTACTTTCCGCCTGAAGTTTCTCCGATTCTGGCCTCGGGAAGGGAGGCGCCCGCAGCTGCTCGAGCCCGCTGCCAGCTCGGCCTCGTGACCCTCGGCGGCCTCCCGGGTCGGTGCCCCACCGCTGCTCCCAGCGGGGCCGTCACCGGAACCCGGGCCCTCCTCCGCTCCCCGGAGGCCCCGTCCCACCCCCGCACCCCAGCTAGGAGGCCTCCCGGGGCTTCGCAGCTGCAAGCTCCCTCCTCCTCCTCCCCGCGCGGCGGGAGGCGCGGGGTCCGGCGGGGGCCGCGCCTCCGATGCCCGCCCGCCAGGGGGCGCTCCGACAGCTGCGGGTGGCGGGAGGCGGGGATCGCTGGCTGCCGTGAGGACAGGGAAGGGGACTTCTCACCCCCGCTTGGGCTCCTGCGGCGCCTCCTGGCGCGCCCCGGAGTCCTCGTGGCCTCCCAAGTCTCCCGCGTGGTCTAGATGGCCGCATCATCCCCACGTCCCCCGGGGGGGTGGAGGGCGCCGCTCTGCGGGGGGGGGGGGGCACCTGCCCCGCCGCGCGGGGGCCGCTGGCCAGGCGGAGGCGGGGCTCGAAATTCCCGGTGAGGCGGCTGGAGGGCTTCCCCAGGGCAAGGAAGCGCTTCCCACCGCTGCGCTCCCCTTGCACCAAAGGGAGCGCGCGCGTGCAGCCCAGTGTGGGTAGGACCCGCCGGTCCACGCAGGGGTGCTACGCGGCGGGTCTGCGCGGTCAGCTCCGCGGTGCAGGAAGGGCCCTCTGCAAATCACAGGAGGCAGGTGACTGCTCTGATCTTACAGATAAAAGAAGCTTGATGCCCAGACTGGTTCGGTGACTTGTATCCGGAGGCGTCAAGGCTGTGCGCTGATTCCACTTCGCACCTTGCCCAGAGCCCGTTAGTTTCCTTGCCCTCCGCCAAACTGGGGTGTGGGGGGGCAAGGAATGGTGGGGAGACCGAGGGAGAGGTACTCACGCCAAGGTCCCTCTTGGCTGGGCCATCAAAGGCTGGCTGCGTCCCTTCCTGGAAGTCATGGGGAAGTCCTCTCCACACTGTCGCCAGGCCCTGGCACGGCCGTCCCCTTCACCTCTTCACACCTGGCCTTTACTAGTGCTCAGGGGGCGCTCTGTTCCTGTGTCCTCCCCTCCTCCAGCGTCTCTGGAAGTTACCTAGTCCTTTTATTACCCAGTCTCGGAATGTGCCCTGTCTTTCCTGCCAGGGTCCCGAATGGGATACACCAGACCTGGGCTCCTGTTCCTAAACTGGTTGCCAACCCACGTATTGGCTTGTGTGGCTTTGAGTAAGTTACACAATCCTCTGAGCCCCAGTAACATTGTCTGTCATTGTGCTCCTGCCCTGCAAATGCCTTCGGCCCCTCTCTTCCTCCATTTGTACCCTGCGGGCAACGGAACCCTCCAAGGCCAATCCTGTCTTCCACCTTCCTGGCTAGAGCCCAGGGTGCTGGAGGAAATCATGCCACAGAGGTGACAGGACCTAAGTAATTGTCCCTCCGCAAACCTACTGTGGTCTCAACGCTCCTGCAACTCCCGTAAGTGTCTCCAGGAGGCCCCCTTTGCCAAGAGACAGTCTTTCTCCAAGCTTCTTTGAGAACATAGATGCTAATGGGATCGTCTACACTGTCTCACCACCAAACCTCCACACTGACTAACACCCACCCCAATCCCCCTTCTTCCCTCTTGTCACAATGGAGGAAGCCGGCAGGCAGCCCAGCACAGAGGGACCCCATCACTGCTCTGGAACTCGCCATTCCTGGGTCAAGGATGTCTCTTTCCCATCTCCCCCAACTCATCAGCCCCTCATGTGGTGGACACTGATGGGACCCCCTCCATGACTGCAGAGAACTGTAGACAGCAGCTTGTTGGGCTGAATGGCCTACTCCTTCCCAGGGTGGCCCCATCCAGTGACCCGTGCAGAGGTAGAGGTCTGGCCATCCCAGCACCCTGCTCCCCCCCGCCCCCCCCTCCAGCCACCTCTGGAGGGCTGTCCCAGCCCTGGAGCTTCCTGTGGGGCGGGCAAAGCAGGTTGGGCCTGCATCACAGCTGAACTTGTCACTTTGCCCAGGCCTGCTCCCCCAGTTTCCTTCTCCATGTCATGGTTTGTGAGTTCAAGCCCCACATCAGGCTCCAATCAGCTCGGAACCTGCTTGGGATTCCTTCTCTCTCTCTCTCTCTCTCTCTCAATAAATGAATGAACAAAAAAAGATTTTAATAAAATAAAATTAAGGAATTATTGAAGTAATAAATATATCTTTATCCCTGGGACTATGGTTTCCTAAAAGGTACCTCTAAAGTTAAGAAAATAAAATACGTGCATTTGGAATCATTTTTTTTAAATTTTTTTTAACGTTTTATTCTATTTATTTTTGAGACAGAGAGAGACAGAGCATGAACAGGGGAGGGTCAGAGAGAGAGGGAGACACAGAATCTGAAACAGGCTTCAGGCTCTGAGCTGTCAGCACAGAGCCCAACGCGGGGCTCGAACTCACGGACTGTGAGATCATGACCTGAGCCGAAGTCGGCCGCTTAACTGACTGAGCCACCCAGGCACCCCTGGAATCATTTTTTGAAAGTATGCCCTTTATTTATAGAGACAATATTTATTCACTTCTTGCTCTGAAACATGGGTAAACTGGCACACTTATACTGTTTTCACCCCTGTAACTGTAAAAAAAATTAACTATTGTATGCTTTATTTTACTTTATCAAGGTTGATAATATTGACACTTTTTTTTAAGTTTATTCATTTTGAGAGAGAGAGAGAGAGAGTGGGGGAAGGACAGAGAGAGAAGGAGAGAATCCCAAGCAGGCTCCAAGCTGTCAGCGCAGAGCCCGATTTGGGGTTCGAATCCACGCACTGTGACATTATGACCTGAGCTGAAGTCTGACGCTTAACTGACTGAGCCATCCGGGCACCCTTGCTTTTATTTTTATGTGATTCAACAGAGCCAAGAAATCTGAGAGCTTCATTTCTGGTCCATATTTTTAGTTGATTGGAATTCATGGACTAAATGGCCATTGTGGATACTGTTTGAAAGCATTCAAGGATGCTGTGCCTTCGACACCTTGAGAATGTCTGCCTATTGCCTTTTTAGACTTGAGGAAAATTTTGGCTGGGTATAAAATTCTTTTAGTTACACGTTTGTTTGTTTGTTTGTTTGTTTTCCACTTAGGATGTTATAGTTGTTCTGCCTTCTCCTGGCATAGGATTTTGCTAGGTCATTCTTGGATGGCATCCATTCTGCACTTCAACATCTCCTGAGTACTTTACCTCAATCACTGTCTATGTTTTATTCAACGTCTCTACTTTTTTAAAAACTGTGTATTGGCATACCTTCATTGTCTAGTTTTTCTTCCTGGGCTCGTGCTCCTCAAGGATATCAGCTGATGATAGGTAGCTGGGGAAGGATGAGTTTACAGGATGTTTATGAGGGAGTGCCCTTGGGACCACAGAAGGAAGGGGGTGAAGGAAGCAGGCTTGGGCAGAGGTTGAGAAGTCCTGTTGTGCTGCAGGCACGACATCCTTTGCTGACCCCACAGGAAACTCTGGAGCTCAGATTGCCCTCCAGAGAGATCTGAGATTGGCCGGGATGACCAGGCTTCTGCCCCTTCAGAAGGAAAGCTGGCTTACCTAAAAACATCAAATCTCTTCTCTGACCCCATTTATTTTTCAGAAGAATTGCATTAGTAATTTTTCTCTCGTAATTTCTTGAGAGGTTAGGGAATGATTATTCTGACTCCTCACTTTTCTTTTAAGTGAATCGGCTTTATTTTTTAGAGCAGTTTTGGGTCGATGGAAAAGTTGAACGGAAAATACGGACCTCCCATTTATCTCCTCAAGCACCATTTCCACCCATATTTCTGCCTAATATTAATATCTTGTGTTAATGCAGCACAGTGGTTACCACTGATGAGCCAATATGGGCATTATTATTATGTAAAGTCCATAGTTTACATTAGGGTATAACACGCTTTGTGTTACACACTCGATAAGTTTTCAGACATGTGTGTCACCATTATAGCCACACAGAAAATTTCACTGCCCTAAACACATCCATCTACTTGTCCCTCTCTCCTCTCAAGCTCCTGGTAATCACCGATCTTTTTGCTGTCTCCATCTTTGCCTTTTTCAGAATATCATATAGTTGGATTTCAGAATATCATATAGCGTTGCTGTTTTACATTCGATTCTTTCACTTAGCAATATGCATTTAAGATTTCTCCATGTCTTTTCATGGCTTCATAGCTCGTTTCTTTTTTTTTAAGGTGTGTGTGTGTGTGTGTGTGTGTGTGTGTGTGTTTTGAGAGAGAAAGTGCACATGCATGAGTGAACAAGATCGGGGGAGAGGCAGAGAGAGAGGGAGAGAGAATCCCAGGCAGGCTCCGTGCTGTCAGCACAGAGCCCAATGCAGGGCTCGACCTCGGGAACTGTGGGATCATGACCTGACCCGAAATCAAGAGTCGGACACTTAACCAACTGAGCCACCCAAGGGCCCTTCGTTTCTTTTCACTGGTGAACAATATCCTGTTGTCTGGATGTATCGAAGTCGGTTGGTGTTACCTACTGGGTTGCACCCAATTTGGGCCATAAACTGTAAATAAAGCTGTTATAAATATTCATATGCAGATTTTGTGTGGGCATAATTTTCCATCTTATGTAGGCAAATACAAAGCCGTTCAATCACTGGGTCATTTGATGAGAATATGTTTATTTTTGTAAGAAACTACATTTTGTCTCCCAAAGTGGTTGTATCATTTTGTATTTCCACCCACAATGGATGAGAATTTCTGTTCTCTATATCCTTGCCAGCATTTGGTGAGATCTACTCCTACCTTCTTAATAAGCTTTCTAAACTAATTCTAAATTTGCTTTCCCTTTCGCTCCTTTTAAAATAGATTTTTTTTTAAAATTAGGAAACACCTTGAACATATTGGAAAGCAAAGAAACCATTAAGAGACACCTGTACCTCTATTATCCAGAGGTGTTAGCACAAATAATTATTTTAATAAAATATTACAGAGACAGTTAAGTCTTCCCATTTTATTTTAATTTATTTTAATTAATGGCCTATTTTTACATGGTATGTTAGATCCTATTTTCCATCCTTCATCTTTGCTTTTTTTTTTTTTCCTCATTTCTGGTCTTCTCTTGGATTGTATTTTCTACATTTCCTCCCCTCATTCTTTTATTGATTTGTACATTATGGATTGAATATACATATCAAACCATTCTTCTGATGGTTGTGGTAGATTACGACACTCGTGGCCCTCCGTGAAGCAGTGCCACCTGGTATCTTTCCGTATCTTTCGTATCTTTCGTAATCTTTCACGTTGTGCGGCCAATCTCTAGAACTCCTCCCATCTTGCAAAACTGAAACTCTGTACTTGTTACACAGTGATTCCCCAGCCTCCCCCCCCAGCCACCGGCAAGTGTCACTCTACTCTCCGTCCCTATGAATTTGACCACTCTGGGCACCTCAGGTAAGCAGACTCACACAGTACCTGTCTTTTTGCGTCTGATGTATTTCCTTCGGCGTTATGTCCTCGAGGTTCATCCCAGTTGTAGCCCGTGTCTGGATTTCCTTCGTTTGTAAGGGTGAAGGATGGCCCACTGACTCGCTTCTGCCTGTTGGCTATTATGAATAACGCTGCTGTGAGCGATCTTTCTTTCCATTCTTTTGGCGATAGATCCAGAAAGGGAATTGCTGGATCCAGAATTTTCCGTAGGGAAACTCTGTGTTTAATTAATTGAGGTGCCGCTTCTCGGACTGGTAACTATTCTGTTTCCCACAGCAGCTCCGTCGTTTTACGTTCCTACCAACAGTGCACAAGGGCTTGTTATTTTAATTTGGGGGGGGGGGAGGGGCAGAGAGAGAGAATGGGAGAGAGAGGATCTCAAGCAGGCTCCACACCCAGGGCGGCCCGACGTGGGGCTCGATCTCACGACCTTCAGATCACAGACTGGGGCCGAAATCCAGAGTCAGATGCTCAACCGACTGGGCCCCCCGGACTTGTTGTTATTATTTTTTTTTATAGTGGGCCATCCTGACGGGCCAGTCAGTTCAACATTTAATTTAATTTAATTTTATTATTATTATTTTTTTAATGTTTATTTATTTTTGAGACAGAGAGAGACAGAGCATGAACAGGGGAGGGGCAGAGAGAGGGAGACACAGAATCTGAAGCAGGCTCCAGGCTCTGAGCTGTCAGCACAGAGCCCGACACGGGGCTCGAACTCACGGACCTCGAGATCGTGACCTGAGCCGAAGTCGGCCGCTTAACCGACTGAGCCACCCAGGCGCCCCCAACATTTAATTTTAAAAACTGAACCAAAATTTCGATTTCCGGTCAATGCTCTGAAGATCTTGACCTGTTCTATACCCATAGGACCCTTTCTCCATTTCCACCGTCGTAGCCGTAAGGCCAGGCAGATACCTCCACGGACAGGTCTCTACTAAAAATGTGCCTTCAGAGATCGATACTTCCTTTACACGGAGAGAGCATGGCTAGAAACGGATGGAAACCACACCCAGGAGTGCAAGGGCCCTACAGTAAATTGCTCGGGGAATTGAAAGAGCTTTTGAAGTAACAGGTGGCAGTTTGAGAGCCTTTGAACCAGACTTTACTTATTGGCTAAAAAGGAATCTTGTTGTTTTAATCAAAGAGAAAATGTGCAGTGGTATCGGGGGGGGGGGGGCAGGGGGAACGGTGGTTCTCATAACCTGTATCCCAAGTGTCTGCAGACACATCGCATATTTCAAAGTGATTCCTCTTAAAGTGGCAGGAAAGTGGCCGTAGTATTTGGCTGAGCAACCGCCAGATTTTCTGGAGTCATACGGTGATGTCTCTCAGACCAGACCCATTGAAATATAACAAGTGATCCCTCTGAGATCTTGAAATACGTTCAACGGGCATGTTCTCTGCAGTCAGGTGATTTGGTACCGTGTTTTAGTGAATCGTCACCAGAGTCTCCAAACTGCTTTAAAAAAAAAAAAAAAAAAAAGCAAATGCACACTATCCCCTGCCCCTTTTCTCATCCAAAAAGGCTGCTGATTCCAGAGGCTTCCATACCATGCCTCACTGCCCCTCGCTTCTCCCCGGCAATGCCCCGCGACATTCTCTTCACTATTGATGTGCCCCCCCCCTTCCGTTTCTGACCTTTCTTTTCCATATTCCACTCTTTCTCCCTCTGGAAATCACCTCTGCAACCTATTCCTCATTTTCAATTCCCTGCAGTCACCAGACAGGCTGAAGTAATAGACAAGTCCGTTTCCTGTCGTCATACACGCTACACCCTTCTCCCCGGCTTTGCAAAGTACATTAAGGAAAATCGGCCGTACGAGGAATCATTTCATTGTTGTTGTTGTTGTTTCCTTTGGATTTCCATCAGCACTTTGTGAATTTCTTAACTTTCAGGGGGAAACCTGCCTGAAATCTGGACACCCAGGGCTTTCTGTGAACACTGAGAGTACGAGTAATGATGCCGACGTTCATAAGCCATCCATGGAAATGACTTATGTCACTGAATGGTGGGCTTTGTCTCCACAGTGTCCTGCTCAGCTTTCACACGTGCATAGGCTATTGTCAGACGTTCAACCCCATTTCCGTCTGGCAGACAAAAAGCACAAATGTGAACCCTCCAAAAAAAAAAAATAATAATAATAAAAGAGGTTGGTTTATAAAACCCAGAGCTGGCTCTTCAGTTGGTTTAAGAATTTGTCCGGAGGTGGGGCGGGGGAGGGGGGCCCTGGGGGGCTCAGTCGGTTGAGCGTCCGACTTCGGCTCAGGTCATGATCTCACAGTCCGTGAGTTCGAGCCCCGCCTCGGGCTCTGTGCTCACAGCTCAGAGCCCGGAGCCTGCTTCCTATTCCGTGTCTCCCTCGCTCTCTGTGCCCCTCCCCTGCTCATGCTCTGTCTCTCTCCCAAAAATAAATAAATATTTTTTTTAAAAATCTTAAAAAGAAAAAAAAGAATTTGTCTGGAGGAGGTTAACAGTGTGTTAGGAGGAACACACTCCGTGTTGGAGTAACGATATTCTTCTGGGATTGCTTTTCTAGTCATCGCCGCCACGTCAACTAACATTTGGCCCCCGCGCTCTGTTCTGCCATCCGAATTAGTGGTGCTCGCCAACGCCACTTTCAGCGGGCCCCCTCCCCGCTCAGAGACGCCCCCCCTCCCCCCGTGGGTTTTAGTTGTGCAAGTCGTAGCTCCCAACCTTGATTTCATCTGCAGAACAAGTATCTGGCTCAGTCACCTGCCAACCCAGGACTCTGGAGAAAGTGACTAACGAATGTCTTGATGCCTCAGTTTCCATCTGTGAAATGGGGCTGGTAATGCCATATGGCTCAGAGCAGTGCTAGACCTAAGCCAGCATTCGATGGATGCTAGCTCTTCCCGCCATTACGTAAATGATTGCTGTGCATGCCCCCTGACCCCTCCCACCCCCCGCCCCGCGCTCTCGTCTGTACAGTGGCTCATGACACCCGCTGATTTTCAGGTAAGGAAGTGGGAAGAGGGTACCTTCTGAACCTCTGGGATCGAAAACACGCTCAGACATTCTGATCTACCTCCTAGGAAAGGCTCCCGCCCTCCCTCCAGGGACATGCCTCCAGGAACATCACTGGCTTGAACTCCTGTTCCAAATACCTGCTCTGAAACTCGGTCACCAGTTAGACCACTAGGACTGGTAAGAAACCATCGAGAGGGGTCCAAAGTAAATGGGAAAACAGCACCTACCACCCCAGGGCTAGCATTTCCTTGTGCTGTCGGATCTCCTGGGAAAACTGGATTCTTAGGTGAAATTGCCTGCATCTTAAATGTGAACATGATTTCAAATGTTACATTTTTGAAATAGAATTTGAAGGGAGCCCCAAGAAGCATTAATAGGTGAGCCCCAAACATGTACATCAGGCCTCTGTAACTCCAACTTCTGACCTCTGGCCTATACAAACCCCTGTTCCTTCCAGAGAGTTCCTGACGACAAAGAGAAAATGACAGTGTTGGAGTCGAGAGGACTTCCGTGTGCACTACTGAGACAAAGAACTCCTTTTTATGGAAGACGATGCTGCTTTCCAATGATGTGAACGGACTTGCCCAAGGTCATCTAGACTTCAACAAAGAGGCGAAGCAGGCTGTTACCCACCCAGCCACCCATTCTACCACACGGGGGCCTCCCCAGTCTAGGTCTGCCCTTAGGGGGGTGCACAAACCACTCCCGTGTTGGGCGTTTTGTTCTATTTGTGCATCTCCCAGCCCACAGCCCAGGGACCAACTCTTCCCCTTTGTCAGCCCTCTTTAGCCCTGACCCTGGTGCCTGCCATAATCCTAGGCAAGTGGCCAACAAATTGTTGTGGCTCAAAGGAATTGAAGTAATTAAGCCCGTCGGGTTATTGCATTAAAGTAACAACTTACTTGATATGTACGGATAATGTCAGATCTGCTTTAGATCCCCTGGATTCTAAAGTAAATGAGTTTCTGGATCCTTCACTAGCTCAAAACCTTCATTCATTCATTCATTTGTCCATTCATTTGGCCTTTCTTGAGCTGCCCCTTGGGCTAGGCACTGTGTTAGGGACAGACACACAGTCCAGTCCATAGAAGAATCTTGACAGTGTTAAGTGTAGATATTATAAAGGCATATGTTCATTGTAAAAGAGAAAAAAAAAACCATACCAATTTAAACACGAGGATGGAAAACGAATTCAGATGGAAACTGAGACAGCTGTATACAAGGAAGTTCTCTCCCTCTCTCTCAGCCCCCCTATCCCTTTCTGGTAGCTCAGAAACACACAGTTATTTCCTAAAGCAACGGAGGAAGGCTGCATAATTCCTGCATGGCGAGTTGGCATTGTAGGGGCATAGATCTGGAAGGGGCCTTCGGGATCTCTTTGCCCCATCTAAGAAGGATTTACTGACTTTTTTTTTTTAACTTGAGAGAGAGCATGTGTGCATGTGAGCAGGGGAGGAGCAGCAAGAAAGAGAGAGAGAGAGAGAGAGAGAGAGAGAGAGAATCCCAACACTGTCAGCACAGAGCCTGATGTGGGGCTGGAACCCACGAACCCCGAGCTCATGGCTTCAGTAGAAATCAAGAGTCGGATGCTTAACCGACTGAGCCACCCGGGAGCCCCGGATTTACCGACTTTTTAAAGCAGCGTTTTATGACCTGCCATCTGCCTTTGGCTTTAATGATCCCAGAACATAAACACAGATACCGAGTAATGGTTCGAGCAGTCAGATCCTGTTGTGTGATCCCAGAGGACATTTATTTTCGTGAATCCAGGCTCAGGGATCTGATCTGGCAGAGTCCAGCCAGCATCTGGCAGCTCCCGTATCTGGTTCACTTCATCTGTTTGGCCTTTAAATGTTAGGTTTGAGGTCCCTACTTCATTTCTCTCGACACGGTCTCCCTAGGTGACCTCATTAAAACGCATGGGTTAGAATACCACCTACGTTTCAAAGGCTTCCAAATTTACATCTGTAGCTCAGTCTTCTTTTTGTTGCCAGGGCTGACGTCAGAGAAATGACTGCCTGTTGTCTCTTCGAGGACGTTTATGGTCGTGGGTCTCACGTTGAGGTTTTTCAGCCATTGCGAGTTTATTTTTGTGAATGGTGTTACGAGAGCGGTCCAGTTCATTCTTTGGCGTGTCGCCGTCCCGCTTTCCCGGCACCATTTGTTGAAGAGATTGTCTTTTCCCCATTCCATATTCTCGCCTCCTCCTTTATCAAAGGTTAATTGACTATGTAATTGTGGGTTTATTTCTGGGCGCTCTATTCTGTTCCATTGATCTGTGTGTCTATTCCAGCTCAGTCCTCTTGTGTCTGAGCCACAGTGTTACGTTCTGCTCCCTACTCAACATTTCCACTTGGGGGGTCTTAGGGTTATTTCAAGACACATCGACATAGCCCTTTCTCCCCGCCCAGGTTTCCCTCTCCATCGTAATGGCACCGTTGTCTATTTGTATCATTTTCTCATAGAAAACTGGAAGCTCTCCTCAAGTTCTCCCTTGCCTGTTTCCTCATCCATCCAATCCACCCATCAGGAAGTCCCACCACATCCTCCACCACCAACACAGCCATGTCTCCCTCTTGTCCGCACCCTTCCTGTCAACCGCCATAGTCCAGACCACCATAATCTCTCTTGGACTGTAGCAAACATCCCCCTAGTTGGCCTCCATGCTTCCATAATACCATTCTCTAATCAGTTCTCAACTTAGCAACAAATGATGTTAGAAGTCCAGTCAAACTGGGTCACCCCTCAACTTGACATATGGCTGCCCATCGAACTTCAAGTGGCCTCCAACTGCCCTCCAGCTCGCCTGCCTTGTCTTATGCCCTCCTCTCCTTATTCGTGGTCCTGAAGTCTCGATGGCTCCCTTAGGTGCTGCAAGTATATTTCTACACCATGGTCTTTGTCAATGCTGCCCACTAGGCTGCATTTTTTTGTCCCCACTCTTTACACTGGGACCTCCTTTCCAGCCTTGGTCTCACTCAAATACCCAAGTTCATGGAGACTTTCTCTGGCACGCAAGAAAGATACTAGAAAAATAGCACTCCAGGACCCCAGTAGGTTCCTGTCATTCTCTATATTAGATTAGCCTTTCCCCCTTTTCAAGGCACACATTAGAAAAGGCAATTGTCTCAGTGACTTGTTTTCTGGTGTCTTCCACTAGGAGAGAAGCCATATGAAGGTGGAGACTGTGTCTCATTTGTTATAATATCCCTAGTATTTATGTCACATAGAAGGTACTCGGAAAATGTGGCCGGTCTTCTTAACATGAACAAGTAGTAAGACTAGAGGGAAACTGGAGCAAAATGGTGGATTAAGAAGCTCCAAGCTCTTGGTCAACCACAGAAAACAAACAAACAAATCAGAAACTGACTGACTTAACTTTGTCAGAACTCAGGGCAGGAGGGCGGAGGGAGTCCAATTTTTAAATCAAGTGAATGTCAAATTAAAAAAAAAAAAGATAGCAAGAAAAAAGAAAGGAGAAGGAAAGAAGAGAAAAGAAAAAGAAAAGAAACTATCTTCAAAGCGGTAGGAACGTTTTATGGCATTCTTCCTTGGCCTTACCCCGCCCCTCCCTGGCACAGTAGAAGTTTTGGTCTTAAAGTAGCAGCAGCCTGTGTTCTCAGTTTGGGACCTCAGTCCTTCGAAGCAGAGGGAGCAGAACAGACCTCATTCCCAAGTTATTGTCTATATCTATTCTAATCTCTCTGGGGGATACTTGAAGGACTGATACAAGACATTTCTTTCTTTTCTAATTTAATTTTTTATTTTTTTAAATTTACAAACAAATTAGCATATAGTGCAACAATGATTTCAGGAGTTAGATTCCTTAGTGCCCCTTCCCCATTTAGCCCATCCCCCTGCCTGCAACCCCTCCAGCAACCCTCAGTTTATTCTCCGTATTTATGAGTCTCTTCCGTTTTGTCCCCCTCCCTGTTTTTATATTATTTTAGTTTCCCTTCCCTTATGTTCATCTGTTTTGTCTCTTAAAGTCCTCATAGGAGTGAAGCAAGACATTTATTTCTGTCTCACGTAGCTTGGAACTGGGCTGAGAAGAACGATGGACACAGCTCATGAAAGCAGCAAGGTGGACCAGAGACCCACGGCTCTCTGGGGCAAGAAGTTGTGGGTTGTGACATAAAATGGATGACCTAAGACCTGGAAGGAAAGCTGGGGTGAGATTCTTTGGGAAACTAAGTCATTCAAAAGCCACCATACATGAGAGGAGATTGAAAGCCATGCACATCCCCAGGGCAAGAGGCATGCTCAGAAAAGACCTCAGAAGACGTTAAGATTTCACCTTGAGCGAGGGGCACCTAGGTGGCTCAGTTGGTTAAACGCCTGACTTTGGCTCAGGTCATGATCTTGCAGTTTGTGAGTTCGAGCCCCATACTGGGCTCTGGGCCGACAGCTCAGAGCCTGGAGCCTGCTTCAGATTCTGTGTCTCCCTCTCTCTCTGCCCCTCATCCACTCGCACTCTGTCTCTGTCTCTCTCAAAAATAAAGAAACATTAAAAAAATTAAAAAAAAAGATTTCGTCTTGAGCTAATCCCTAGCTTCAGTGCAAGTCTAGCTTAGTGCTGGCAAAGCGTTCCAGCCGAGAGCCAATTTACAAAGACTAGGAGGGCTATTTTAGTTTTCTGTATGTGTGTGAGTGTTTGCTCCTGGTAGTCAAGGAAATCTCTAGCAAAACATTAGCCGAACAAGAGCAAAAGGAACAGACTTTAGTGATCACATATGATAAGGAATAGTTGTTGTAAAAATGGTTTCGAAAATCACAAAACAGATGGGCTATTATAGCCTTCGTCAATAAGAACAAACACAATAGAGCAATCTAAAGGTCCCAGAACATTCTGAGGAAGACAGAGGAGCTGATCTTCAGAGTTACAACATTGTAATAGTCAAACATGCAATTTTCAACAAAAAGTCACAAGGCATACAGAGAAACAGTAAAATCTAGCCCACTCGAAGGAACGAAATAAACTGACAGAAACTGTCCCGAGGAATGCCAGCCATCAGACTTCCTAGGACGAGGCTTTAAAACAACTGTCTGCAATATGAATGAAAGGAAAATATGGGCAAAGAACTAAAGGAAATCAGAAAAAGATGCATTAACAAAGTGAGAATATCATTACAGAGAGAAAGGGTTAATAAGGACTGAACAGAAATTCCAGAGCTGAAAAGTAAAATCATTAACATTAAAAATTCACTAGAGGGGCTCAACAACAGATTTGACCAGCCAGAGAAAAAGAATCAGCAAACTTAAAGACATGACATTTGAAATTCCAAGTATGAAGGAGAAATAAAAAAGAATGAAGAAAAGTGAACGGAGCCTAAGGGACACCATCCAGTGGAGAAACCAACATCACATTATGGGAGTCCAAGAATGAGGACGGAGAGAGAGAGAAGAAGGGGCAGGAAGGTTATCTGAAGAATTAATCACCAAAACCAGCTCAAATTTGGGGCGCCTGAGTGGCTCAGTCGGTTGAGCATCCGACTTCGGCTCAGGTCATGATCTCACAGCTTGTGGGTTCAAGCCCTGTGTCAGGCTCTGTGCTGATGGCTCAGAGCCTGAAGCCTGCTTTGGATTCTGTGTCTGCCCCTCTCTCTACCCCTAACCCACTCACATTCTGTCTCTGTCTCTCTCAAAAATAAACATTTAAAAAAATTTTTTTTAAAAACCAGCTCAAATTTGATGAAAGATCTGAGCATACAAAGCCAACAAGCTCAATAAACTCCAAGTAGAATAAACTCAAAGGGACTCGCGCAAGTCACATTATAATCCAACTGACAAAAAACCAAAGAGAAAATCTTGAAAGCCACAAGAGAAATGACTTAACGCATATGAGCGACCTTTAATAAGATCACTTGTTGATTTCTCCACAGAAACTTGGGACACCAGAAGGCTAGGGGGTGATCTATTTAAAGAGCTGAAATAAAAACAATTGTCAACCAAGAATTCTATATCTGCCAAGAACGTCCTTCAAAAATGAGGGAGAAATTAAAGCATTCCCAGACAAACAGGAGCGGAGAGAGTTTGTTCGCACTAGACCCGCTCTGCAAGAACAGCAAAGGGACTCCTTCGGGTTCAAATGGAAGAATGCTTGGAGGCAGCTTGGAGCTGTAGAAAGAAATAAACTCCAAGAAAGGTAAATACATGGGCAAATATAAAAGCCAGTATTATTGTAAGTTTGGTTGATAACTCCACTATTCTACATGATTTAAGAGACAAATGGATAAATATAAATATTTATATGGTTGGACACACGATGTATAAAGGGGTAATTTGCAATATCAATAACAGAAAGAGGTGGAAAAGGAGCTGTAGAGGAGCTAAGTTTTTTTTTAATTTTTTAAAAAATTATTTTAAATGTTTATTTTGAGAGAGAGAGTGAGAGAAAGGTCATGAGTGCAGGAGAGGCATAGAGAGAGGGAGATACAGAATCTGAAGCAGGATCTAGGCTCTGAGCTGTCAGCACAGAGCCCAACGCGGGCCTCAAACTCATGAACCATGAGATCATGACCTGAGCCGAAGTTGGACACTTAACCGACTGAGCCACCCAGGCGCCCCAAGTTTTAATACATGTAAAAAGATTAATATCATGCAGAGTATTTTTTCCATTACAATGGAATGACGTCAGGAGTCAATAGCAGAAGGAAATTAGGAAAATTCACAAATACGTGGAAATTAAATAACACATTCCTAAACAGCAAATAGGTCGACAAGGGAAATTTAAAATACTTTCAGACAAATGAAAATGACAAACAACATAGCAAAACTTCTAGCATGCAATGAAATGATCCCTTGTTAAGATTGATGCAAAAAGCCTCAATAACATAATCACAAAATACATTTAGCAGCATATTAAAAAGACCATACAACATGACCAAGTAGAAGTTATTCCTGGCATGCAACGATTGATTAAATCTATGGAAATGGATCAATGTAATACACCACATTAATAAAATAAAGGGGGGGGAAACTCATGATCATCTCAATTGATGCCAAAAAATTTGATAAAATCAAACACCCTTTCATGATATATATTGAGTCTTTTTTAAGAAGACTCAATAAAGTAGAAATAGAAGGGAGCTTCTTCAACAGAATAAAAGTCATTCACGTAAAGTCCACAGGTAACAGCATACTCAATGATGAATGACTGAAGCCTTTTTTCTAAAATCAGGAACTAGAAAAAACTGTCCATTTTCACCACTTCTGTTTTACATAGCATTGGAAGTGCTAAGCCAGAGCAACTGACCACAAAACAAAGAAAAGGCACCCAAATTAGAAGGGAAAAAGTACAATTATCCCTGTTGACAGATGACAAAACCTTATAAACGCAAGAATCGTTAAAGATTCTACAAAAGTAAACAGAGTTGATAAACACACCCAGCGGAGTTACAGGATACATAATCGACACTCAAAAATTGGCTGCATTTCTATATACTCATGATGAACAATCCAAAAAAATTTTAAGAAAGCAATTCCACTAACAATATCAAAGAGAATAAAACACTTTGGAACAAACGTCACCGAGGAAGTGTAAGATTTGTACCCTGAAAGGTACGAAACATCGCTAAAAGTAATTACAGGAAGACATAAATAAATAGAACCGCATTTTGCATTCATGAATTGGAAAACTTAATACTGTTTAGACGATAGGACTACCCAAAGTAGTTGGATATGGATCCAACGCGATCCCTATCAAAGCTCCAATTACATTTTTGTGCATCAATAAAAATCTACCTTTCAATTCATGTGGGATGTCAAAGGACCCCATATAGCTAAAACAATCTTGAAAAGGAAGAACAGACTTGGAGGACTCAAACGTCATGATTTCAAAATTTACTGTGAAGCAGTAATCAACACAGTGTGGAACTGACATAAAGACAGACATACAGACCAATGGAATAGAATAGAGAGCCCAGAAATAAAGCCTCCCACATATGGGAGGTTGATTTTCAACATGGGTTCCACACCATTCAGTGGGAAAGGACAATCTTTTCAAAAAATAGTTATGGGAAAACGGACAACCACATGCAGAGAACGATGTTGGACCCTCACCTTGTATCATATACAAAAATTAACTCAAAATAGTTCAGAGGCTAAACTTACCAGTGAAAACTATCAAACTATCAGAAGAAAACATCCAACGGAATACTATTCCATCGTAAGAGGGAATGAAATTCTGACACATGCTGCATTATGGCCGAACCTTGAAGACGTTGTGCCAAGTGTAATAAGCCGGACCCAGAAGGACAAGTATTGCCCGGTTCGCTTCTTTGAGGAGGTGAGAACAGGCAAATTCATGGAGACAGAGAGTAGAATGGAGGTTGCCAGGGACTCAGGGGAGGCAGGAATGGGGCGTTCGTCCTTCATGGGCATTGCTGGTTTAGAAATGCTCTGGGAATGTTTTGGAAACAGAAAGTGGTGATGGTTACACAACATTGTGGGTGTACTCCTAAGTACACACTTGAAAACGGTAAGCGTGATCAATTTTACATCACACCTATTTGACTCTAAAGGAACAAGAAGCAGAAGGAAGATTACCGGCATCTACGACAGGAACAACACAGAAAAGGTCGAGAAGACAAGAAAGCCCCGGAAGGCAATGTTGGTGGCAGAGGGTGGCCAAGTGGGTCCAATGACAGTGGCTTATTTGGGGAAGGGCGTGAGGGCACCATGATGGAAAACACCTGGTGACGCCAAGAGCATGTTCAGTGGGGGCTCCGGGGAAGGTTAAGGGCCAGGCAGGTTGTGTTAATGGAGCTCCCTTAGGCTGCAAGGGGACAGGGTGTCCTCCTTGGCTCAGATGTAGGGACCCCGAGGACAGGGAGGTGCAGGAAGAGCCCTTCAAAGCCGCTCAATGCCTCTCAAGATCTAAGCACGGTTGCCCAATCAGGAAAACTGTCACCCTGTCCCTGCCACCCTCCCTGCAGCGAGCACGCAGCGATTTCTGGGTGCTCCTGCTACGCACTGTCCCCGCCAGGCAGAACTGTAGTCCCGGGCCCCCCGCACGACGGGTCCCCATTGCAGGACCTGGGGCAGCCCAGATCTCAGCCCCCCCAGCTGTGGTCTGTGCGACAAGCAGAGTCACACAAGAAGCAAGCAACTTCTCTGAGGAGACAACGGGGGCCACTTCCTGCTCAACAGAAATTTGGGGCATTAGGTGGCCAGAGTCATAGTTTGATTCCTCCGGAAAAGCAACGCTGGAGACAGGGAGGGAGGTGCTAACAACGTGTTAGCCCAGTCCCACAGAGGTTCGGATGGGCCGCAACGGGGAGTGCGGGGAGGGATGGGGAGAGGACAGGTGTTACTGGGGGGGGGGGGCGTTTGCTTCCAGAAGAGACTGGGAAGGTTGGCGGGCAGGCTTGCCCACCAGCATGCTGCCTTCTCCAGAAGTGTGGCAGGGGGCCCACGGGAGTGGGGTGGGATTCATCCCCCTGCTTTCCTCCTCGTGTTTCCCTGTGGTCAAGGTTTGTCATTTGGGAGCTGTTTCCCCACACCTGTCCATTCCATCATCTGTCCCCTTGTTGACTGTAGGAAGCCAGGTCCCAAGCCCTCCAGCGTGGCACAGTCTTCCAGTTTGGAACTGGAGAGATGTGCTGGTTTGAATGGAGGTCTCACGACGGATCTGTCCATCCTGCCCCTTTGTCTGGAAGAGAACTCTATTTGGTAAAAGGGTCTCTACAGACTTAAAGATGAGATCCTTCTGGATTAGGGAGGGGCCCTCACTCCAGGGACGAGTGTCCTCAGAGGGGAAGGGAGGAGACACAGAGGAGGACAGTGTGGAAACGGAGGCAGGGCTGGGCGGGGGGCTGCCACCGACCGAGGAATGTCTGGAGCCTCCAGAAGCCACAGGAGGCAGGAAGGATCCTCCCCTGGAGGCCTTGCCCACACCTTGATCTCAACCTTCCACCTTCTGGAACGGTGAGAAGTTGTTTCGAGGCACTAAGTTCCTGGTGATTTTCAGGGTGGCCGTCTTAAGAAAGAAAGGAACACAAGAGAGAGGGGACAGTTGAGGAGATGCGAGCTGAACCAAACTGGTGTCCAACAGGACCGGCCCCCGGACCCGTGCGCGGGGAACACGAGGCGGTCAAGGCACCGCCCCCCTCGTGGGTGGCAGGTGGAAGGTGGGGCGGGAAGTCAAGTGGGGCCGGGAGGCTGGGAGCCAAGAGATCAAAGGCATCTCCCGGCTCGTGGAAAATGGATGTTGTTGTCAATGGGGATTACTGGCAGGGATGTGAGGAAGCATGGAAAGATAAATACAGGGTAGAGAGGATCTGAGGGGTGGAGGTGAGGGCTGGTGAGAAGAGACTGTTGGCGGTGATTACTTGGCAAGAATCGGACAGGCGAACGGCTTGGATTTCAGGTGACGCTGGCGGGAGGTGGCTGAGTGGTGGCGACAGGTGTGGCGAGGCTGGAGGATGGGGCAGAGTGTGACGGTGGCCCTAGACATCCCTGGGCATGTGGCGGCCAGGGGTGAGCGGTGGAGGGTGGGCAGGGAGGTTGGGGGTCTAAGACAGTTTGCCCTCGACTGGACAGGGGCTCCGCTGAGGCCACGAGAAAGGGGAGGGGGAGTCTGCCTTGAGGAGTTGGGGGACAGGGGTCTTTGCGTCGTAAGGAACAGTAGCTCGCTTTACCATAAAGGCGATGGGACGTTTTGTAAGGACAGAGAGCGAATTTCATGGGTGGCTCAGGGAAGGAACAGAAAAGGGGGCTGATCACAGATGGAACTAGAACCAGGTGCCCGGAAACAAGGGGCTTTGTGTCCCCAGGGGCCGAAGGGCTCTCTTGTGCGGGCCACTCGGTGCACGTCCTCATTGCCTTCCTCCATTCAGGACCAGCCCCTGCGGCGTCCTTGCCGACCCTTCCTTTTATCTGGTACCCAGGTGGAGATGGCCCCTGCACCGTGTCCTGACCTCAGGTGCACCTGGGAGTGCCTGGGTCCGAACTGCTAAGGGACAGTCCCTCCCAGGAACCTGAGGCCCAGCCCCGGGTGCCCTGTCTGAATAGGGTCGCTTAGAATAAACACAGCCCCCTGGGCACGCCCCTCTGGTGGTGCCCCTCCTGTGGGGCTGAAAAATGCCCCCCCCCCCCCCCCCGTCTGTAATCCCAGCTTCTAAGCTGTGGCTGTTAGGGGACACAGCAAAAGACGCGGGACACCTGGGTGGCTCAGTCCATTGCACATCGGACTTTGGCTCAGGTCATGATCTCACGGTTCGTGAGTTCAAGCCCCACACTGGGCTCACCGCCGTCGGCCCCAAGCCCGCTTTGGATCTCCTGTCCCCCTCTCTCTCTGCCCCACCCCTGCTCACACTCTCTCTTTCAAAAAATAAATAAACCCTAAAAAAAAAACACTGGTAGGATTAAGTGAAGGATCCTGAGATGGGGAGGTTGTCGTGGATGATGGCAACTGGGTGAGTCCTAATGGAGGATGCATGTCCTTCCGTGACAGGTGGAGGGAGAATTTGCACCCCCCCCCCAACAGAACATGACATCACAAATGAGGCAGATATTGGAATGATGTGGCCATAAACCATAAGCCCAGGGAAACCGGCAGCCACCGGAAGCTGGGAGAAGCAAGGAAGGACTCTCCCCCGGCATCTTCCCAGGGAGCACGCTCCTACAGACATCCCGATTTCAGGCCAGCGATACCGACTTCACACTTCCGACCTTCAGAACTGCGAGCACAAATGTCTGTGGTCTTAAGGCCCTAGTGTTCCGGGAATCGGTTACAGCAACGCTAGGGAACGAGGTGGGGAGGAATGAGGGGCGCTACACCGTGGCTCCTGCGTGAAGGAGGGGCCGAGAGAAGTTAGGGGCGTGTGTAGAGGAAAGGAAAGGGGGGCATCGGTCGGATTCAATTCAACACGCAGGTTCTGTTCCGTGCCCGTGAAATGCGGACGCTTACCATGGAAAAGCAAGGACAGGGATGTGACACATTAAATGCCACACTAAAGACTTCAGTGGCATATTCCCACAGGCACACAGCTGCAGAATTCACATTCGGATCTGCCCGACTCCTGAATGCATGACGTTCCCACCGTGTGTGGACTGAACAAATAGACGTGCTCTCGGAAACTTTTGAAGCTGTCTGCCTGAGATAAAATGTGTCGGGAACTAACACGCTTGAAAAGTGCAGGGCAAAAATCTATGAAGAAACCACGTCCCCAGGGGCGCCTGGGTGGCTCAGTCAGTTAAGTGTCCCACCCCTGACTTCAGCTCAGGTCTTGATCTCACGGTTTGTGGGTTCGAGCCCCACGTTGGGTTCTGCAATGCTTGGGATTCTCTCTCTCTCTCCCTCTCTCTGCCCCTCCCCCACTTGCACACACTCTTTCTCTTTCTCTCAAAATAAATGAAAGAAAGAAAGAAAGAAAGAAAGAAAGAAAGAAAGGGATGCATGAGTGAGTGGCTCAGTCAGTTAAGCGTCCGACTTCGGCTCAGGTCATGATCTCACAGTTGGTGAGTTTGAGCCCCGCGTCAGGCTCTGTGCTGACAGCACAAAGCCTGCTTGGTATTCTCTCTCTCTCCCTGTCTCTCCGCCCCTCCCCTGCTCACACTGTCTCTGTCTCAAAAATAGGTAAATAAACCTAAAAAAAAAATCAATAAATAAAGACAGTGTTTTGGGAGGAGTCTATAATACTTACCTATAAAATAGGTTCATTTTATTTTTCAGTCTGGGCAACTTCTGTCCAGGTAGGTCTGGTCACGTGTAAGTTACGATATAAAGATAGAAAAGATGCTCCCAAAAGCAAGCCCAGAAGTTACCAAGCCATTCCCAATTACATAAAGACTTTCATAAAATTCCTTGAAGCCTGGTCTATCTACACGCCCTACTCATTTTGCTGGAACTTTTTGAGGCGCTTTTCTCCAGCAAGGAGAAAAGTGAAATCGTCCAGGTCATTGATAGCCCTCCTGCAAAAGAAGGTTGTGGATACTGGGGAGGTCAAGCAAAATTCTAGACAGCAAGCAGACCAAACTTCATCAAACGCGGAAGTAAGGGTTCTCTGCAAGTGAGAGAAAACAGCACAAAATGGCGTAAGCCCAAGAGAGATGGGTTGGCTCATATAAGCGGAAAGTCCAGGGGTGACCCCTAGCACCAGTCACCGCCGGACTCAGGGGCTCAGGTAATGTCATCGGGAACCAGCCTCTCCCCTTCCCTTGGCTCTGCTTTCATCTGTAGTGGTTACGTTCTGAGGGAGGCCCTCTCTCGGGTGACAAGGTGGCAGCCAGAAACTCCAGGCTTCCCTTCTCAGAAGCGCAAGTCCAACAGTTCAATCAGAAGTCCCAGGCATGACTCACCTGGTCATGAGTTGGACCACGTGACCCATCCTGAACAGATCTCTGTGGCCGAGAGGATGCTTTACTCCCACCGACCGAGCCCAAGTAACATGTCGCCTTCGGTACCTGGCGGAGAGCCAGGCCCATCCAAACCCTGCGGACTAAGAACAAAAGTGGGTAGTTCCTTGCAGGGAAGTCGGGGAGCTGTGAATGGAATAAAGGTGAATGGACAGCCTGGTGGGGAAGATAATAGGGTACTTTGTTATTTGAGAGTAATTCTAAATGGTTCTCATTGGAGGGTGGTCACATCCCCCCAAGGGACATTTGACAATGTGTGGAAACATTTTTGGTTTTCGTAACTGGGTAGCGCTTACTGGCACCCGGCGGGTGGAGGCCACGGATGCTAAAACCCTACGTCACGTACACAGGACAGGCCCCTAACGACAAAGAATTATTTGGCCCCAAACCCCAGCAGTGCTCAGGATGAGAAACCCTGTTCCAGCATCAGAATGCAGCCATGGAAGCTGAGACCCACCTCATTAGAGGAAAGATTTCTGTCCGTGTCTACAGAGGACGTTTATGTCCTTGAAGTTTATGAAAACCGGTTGGCGCCCCAGCATGGAAAAGAGGCCCGGACGCACCCCTGCTTCCTTAACTCTTGAGTTAAACTCCCAGCCCCATCCATCTGTACATCAGGTATTGCGGTCATTGAGGTGACCATATTAGATCCAAAGCAATTAGGTGAAAAATCCTAGCGGACATCTTATAAATCAAGATTCCGGGCAGTAGTTAAGACAGCAGATGGGGGGCAGCGGCCTGTGATCTTCGTGAATAGCGGCCAAATGGCTCAGCGTGTTCTATAGGTTGTATCAGGCAGTGGTTGGAGGAGGCTGCCTACCCATCTGCCTCTATCGCCTTCTCATCCATATTGGCTGGTAAAGGGGGCCCTCGGGTCAGAGCTTCCGGAACAATTCCTTGGGGCTTCCAACAGTACCCCTGTGCAAAGCAGGGAGACAGTGAAGGACTGTGGGATCCCCTTCATGTTGTCCATGAGGATGCTTTTGGCTGCTGCTGACTGAAGTTGTTTCAAACGACAGGCAACTCATCATCTCAAATGACAGTACGGCGAGAGGTCCTACTGGTACTTGGCTGTGGGTCTCCTGGCCCCGCAGTCCCTGGGACATTTGCAGGCATCTCATCCAGGTACCACATGCTCAGAGGAGGACGAGTGGCCCCATGTCTTACAAACTAGAGGAGGCCTTTTCCAGCAGCCACTTAGCCCGCTCTCCTCATGTCTCATTGGCCACGATCAAGTCACGTGCCCATTCCCAAGCCAAGTCCATTGCAAATGGGATCGCAGACGTTGGGTCAAGAGTCTAACCACTTGGAGCAGAATGGATACAAGGGGTCTTCCTAATGACCACCGGACCCATGCAGTACCAGGCACTTGATGACCCTCAGCAAACCAAAGTTGCCTTCCTTGGTATGTGAGCAGCAGAGTCGGGGTTTTCTCTGACCGCCAGATCTGTTGTTATTGTTGAATCTTGTCTAGGACAAGTTTGAGTCACAGTGAGACTGAAGCAATATTCAGTTATGAATAAAGGACTAGCTTAGGGTAATTCACAAGGGTGGGGGTAAACAGCCATTTCCTTTAATGGTGTGGTATTAGAGAGCACCTCAAGGATAGGCGTAAGTACCTAGAATATTTAATAATATCAGGGGCCGCCTGGGTGGCTCAGTTGGTTGAGTGTCCAACTTCCGCTCAGGTCATGATCTCACAGTTCGTTGGTTTGAATCCCGGGTCAGGCTCCGGGCTGACTGCTAGGAGCCTGGAGCCTGCTTCCGATTCTGTGTCTCCCTCTCTCTCTGCCCCTCCCATTCACACTCCGTCTCTGTCTCTCTCTCAAAAATAAATAAACACTAAAAAAAGTCTTAATTTAAAAAAATGTGCAAACACAAATGAGAATCAATAACCCTAAAGAAGACACAAGCACATTTAGGGGCAATGAGCTGTCCTTTATTCATTGTTTACGATTACCAACCACTAAATAATCTAGTACTAACTTTGAACTTCCTACCTTGAAGTTAGATCCGTGGAGACTGTCGAGAGCTCTGTTAATGCTTATCTGCTCGACGTGAAATGTCCTTCGGTAACTTTTCTTCTTTAAACTTCTTTTACTGACAGACTCCCCGTTGGCTACATCTCGGTAAACGGTCTTCCTGTGAGCATCACGCTACTTTCCCCAAACCTTTCAGTTTTTTTCTTAGAAACAGTAGGTTGTACCGGCTGGCTCTTGTGTGAGGCATTTTAAAAAAAAAAAAAATTTTTTTAACGTTTATTTATTTTTGAGACAGAGAGAGACAGAGCATGAACAGGGGAGGGTCAGAGAGAGAGACACACAGAATCTGAAACAGGCTCCAGGCTCTGAGCTGTCAGCACGGAGCCCGACGCGGGGCTCGAACTCACGGACCACGAGATCATGACCCGAGCCGAAGTCGGCTGCTTAACCGACTGAGCCACCCAGGCGCCCCGTGTGAGGCATTTTGAATAGAAATAATGGGCGACATTTATGAGCGGGGGCCCTTGACTGCCCTTGACTTCTGGGGCTTGCTTTCCCTTTGCTACAGTAATCAGCAACACTGAAGAAGAGGGCTCCTCTTGCGGTCTGAGTGTCAGAGGTCAGGGACATGCGGCGGAACCCCCAGCTTGGCTTACCTGCAGTGCACACGTGGTGTGAACAACAAAACAAGTTTTTTTTTAAAGCACATTAAGAAAAATAAGCCAATAGCCTTTGGGGCTACTTGTTTCTGCGGCGTAAACTAGCCCATCCTAACTGAAACCCTTCTCAAAGTCCTTTTTGTGCAGTATCTGGAGAAAAAAGGCTGGAGGAGGGACAGAAAAAGTTACGTGGTCCCCATGTTCGCACTCTGTAATCTTCTTCCCTTTAGAAGAGCGGGTGCGATCTGTGACCGGCCTCTGTACAAAAGAACGTGGTACAGGTGACGAGATGTCACTCCCGTGGTCACGTGATGTCTTGCCCTTGAGGGGTCTCCCTTGCTGGCTCGGGAGAGAAAGATGCCACGTTGTGAGCCGGTCTGTGTGGAAGTCCAGTGGCGTCAGGAAGGGTGGGGGGCCTCTAGCCGTCGGGAGCCGCGCCATCGACGGGACCCCGATCCTACAACCACAGGAGGGGGATTCTGCCCACAACCTGACAGAGCTCACAGGGGTGCCAGGCACCCCGGTGGCCCACGGAAACCGGAGACAGTAAATGTGTGTTGTTTTAAGCCGCAAGTTTGTGGTAGCTTGGCGGGCGGTAATGGAAGAGAAATGTATGCTGCAAAAACATTTTTTTTTGGTCAGAAATTACCTACGCGTTCAGGATTACCCATTCGAGAACACGATACTGGGATCGGCGATGGGCCTGGTGTTGTCTGAGGAACTTGGGATCGGAAGTGAGCCAAAATAGACAAAAATGGTGCCCGGATGCACTTGGCGTGTAGCGAGGAAAGGAGTGGGTGGGGGAGACAGACAACCCGAAATGCGGTTAATAAGCAGATAACACAGTGCGTTCGGAAGCCCTGAGTGCTGTGGGGACAGTAGGACAGGTGCAGGGCCAGTGGCTGGCTAGTCCCGTGGCTGTCTGGAGAAGGAGAGTTCCCCGTGGAGGAACCGTCTAGCAAAGTGAACCCGGCCAGTGTGAAGGTGGCCATGTGGCTTGAGTGCAAATGGAAAGGAGAGCGTACTGGGGAGTGAGGTCTGAAGGGTCCTGGGGTGTTAATCACGTAGGGCCTGGCGGGCCGTTGACCCTGAGTGCGGGGTTGGGGAGGATCGCGGTAGGAGGTCAAGCGGAGCTCATTTAAAATAATCTCTCCAGGGGCGCCGGGGTGGCTCGTTCGGTTAAGCGTCCGATTCTTGATTGCCGCTCAAGTCGTGATCTCATGGTCTGGGAGATCGAGCCCCGCTGTCTCCTCCTCTCCACCCGTCCTACACACAGTCTCTCAAAAGAAATAAATAAACTTGAAAAAAAAAAAGTAAAGTGATCTCTCCATCGGAGGTGATAAAATAGACCAGGAAGCGGGGCAAGGTTGGAAGCCAGCTGTGGGAGCCACTCCTGCCCCAGACGCCGGTGACCGGTGCAGACAGTGAGAGGTGGCCGGACCCTGGCTACATTCTGAAGCCATAGTGAGCAGGACTTTCAGAGGAATTGGACACGGGGACGAGAGAAAGAGGGGAGGCCGTGAAGATCTTGGCTGAGCAGCCGGAGGACAAAGCTGCTGTCACCCGAGATGTGGACGCTCTGGGCGGAAAGACGGTGGGGGGGGGGGGGGGCAGGATCAGGAGCCCAGTGGGGCGTGCTGAGGCTGCCGTGTCTCTTAAGACACCTAAATGGAAGTGCCCACCAGGCAGCTGGATAGACACGTCCGGAATTAGCTGGAAGGGTCTAAGCTGGAGAGAGACCTTCAGAAGGTCACCAGTGAACAGCAGGTGTTTACAGCCGTGGGAACTGCCTGGGATCACAAGGGGGTGGGGCTGGGGGGGTGGTAGGAAGGAGAAGAGGGTCAGAGACCGAAGGAGAAGCAGCGGCCCAGGCTGACAGCGGGCGCCCAGAGAAGGAGGAAGAAAAGCCAGGAGCCAAGAGGAACAGAAAGCACACGGCTGGGTCCAACGCCGCTAAAAGGTCACGCAAGTCGAGGATGGAGAACTGCCCGCTGGGTGTGCAGCCACGCGGAGGTCACGGGCGACCTCGACACGGGCGGGCACAACAGAGCGGTGGGGGCGGAAGCCTGGACGGCGTAAGAGGTCGCGGGAGGGAGGTAATTGAAAGCAGCCACGGACGGGACCACTCTCTCGAATTTTGCTGCAGAGGGGAGCAAAGAGATGGGAGGGCCGCCAGCCGAGGGAGTGAAATCGGGAGTGGGGGGTTTTCGGTTTTGTGTTGTTTTCCTTTTAAATGGGAGACAACGGCACGTTTGTGCATTTGTGGAAAAGATCCCGCAGCGAATAAGGAATCCGGGTTGCAGGAAGGCGAGGGCAGCATTTCTGGGAGCAGATGAGGGGAGATCAGGTTAAATGCGCGAGCGGGGAGGGTCTGGTTTTAGGGGGAACGGCTCCTCCTGGAAGCCCGCCTGCCAACGGACTCCCGGGAGCAGATGCTGAGAGGTGGGTGATGAGTCAGACGTCAGTGGAAAGTCTCTTTGGATCGCTCCGCTTCTCTGGGGGGTCATCAGCGGAGAGAACAGGGGTGCGGCTGGGGGACAGAGGAGAACGTGTGCAGCTCAGAGGCGGTGAGGGGACCCAGGCGCATCCAGGCCGGGCTGAATCCCTTGACCGTGAGCTGCACTGAGGTCACCCTGCGTGACGGGCGTCCCCGTCCGGCCACCTTCAGCCGGCGGGATGCAGGCGTGGGCAGGCAGAAAGCCAGCTCTCACCGGGGCTCGGGTGAGCTCCATCAAGGGCAAGGGCAGGAGCAGCAGGATGCAGGCCAAGGTGTGGTCGCAGGTGACCGCTGGCTGGATGTCAACCAGGTGCGGCCGGAGCACCAGTCCTTCGTTTGAAGCCAGGCGGCCGGGCCGCCCCAGCACCCGCTGGTCGTTCGGGGTCTGCCTGGATTTGAAGCGCGTCCCCCGCAGCTTTGCACCTCAATGCACCACTTGACTCTTTCCATTCTCAGCCGATGCGAAGCATCCTGTTGAAGCAGAACGGGCTCTTGTGTTCCAGAAGCACGGAGGCCCTTGATCAGAGGCCGCCCGGTGAGCATGTCCACGCACGTCCACGCTTCCTAACTGACAGAGGACACTTTGGCCACTGGAACAAGAGCTATCAGATGGGGCCACCTGGGCCTTTCAGGGGACACGGTGGCAGGAGGCAGCATGAGACCCCTGGGCTGGCTTGGGAGCCCCGCTGCCCGGGCTGGTCACCCCGATGTCCCACTGTGCCCACAGCCTGGCCTCCATCTTGGAGCAGGTGTAGGGACCAGACGGCACCATGGTCACGACCAAGGGTGTGGATGTCGCTGGCCCTGCACCTCTCCGGCCACTGGTGCAGCCGGCCCTGAGAACCCAGCCACCGCCCCCCCATACCCGCCTGCCCCCCCACCCCCCCGACCTCTCCTGAGACACAGCAGCTAATCGCAGATTAGAGTTCGGCTAATTCTTTCCTTCCCAGGCTGTCTGGCCTGGCGTGTGATAGCCAGTTGCACGAATACATGTGTTGGGGCCTTTGATCTCCCGGTACAATGACATAGATTTATCAAACGTTTGCCTCCTTCTGCCTCTTTGAAAGGCTGATTTATAGGACACAGTCTTTGCCTCCCTTCCTTTCTTGAAATATGAAGTGTTTGTGAATGGCCAAGGTAATATTTAATATCCTGCCAACCCCAGGCTTTCGCCCTTGCTAACACATGATCCCCCCCCCCCCCGCCAAATGGCCCACATCTGTTTGGGCTCCTCTTCTTGACTAAACAAATTAGCATTAAAATACCTCACAGAGAATGCCAAGTGTCCCTTTCTAGCTGAGGGAGCAGGGACAATTCTGAGGGACAGGGCCACTGCCCGGGAAGCTGGGGTGCTACTTACACAGATGTTTTCCTTCTTCCTGAGGGCCGGGATTGTGGGGGGGGGGGGCGGGTAGCAGGTGCCCAGCAGGCCGGTGGCCCGGGGACAGAAATGCCTCGTCCTCTGCTACCTGCAGATACCCAGACTCGGGTGGGGGGGGGGGGGGGGTTGTGAAAAATGGCCCAGCTGGCTCATTTCTGGCTCTTGGATCAGGAAGCGTTTTCCCTAAAGGATTCCTAGGATAGCCAAGTGTCTTTCGAGCCACATCTTATTTAGAGATCAAGGTTGCGAAAGGTGAAAGGTACTGATTCAGGTGCTCTTTTCAGGGCCTGACCGGGGCTCGGAGGGAGGGTGGCCCTACCTTCCCTGAGTAGGGGGCTGGCTTGGGAAATCTCAGGGGACGTGGCCGATGTGGTGCAAAGAGCAGGTAGGGAAAGGCCCGGGGGTTTCATCCTGCTAATGGCCTTGTGATAAAATTGACCTTAATCTGCACCTGCATATAAGCATGCTCTTTCTTTACGATGGCTCCCGGGCCACAGGCGTCAGAGGGCCAGGACAAGCATGCCAAGGGCAAAATCTTCAGCTTGTCACCTTGGTTATGGGTGGGAGGGTCTGTGGGTCTGCACAGCAGCCGGGCCCTGCCTACGCTGGGGACCCCTCCACAAGGCCTGGGGGTTCTTTCGTGGGGCTCCAGCCACAGGTCCACTTCCTCCGTGCCCTGACCCCAAAGTCTCCCTGAGGACCAAACTCAAAGGTGTTTCCTGTTCCTCAACCCCCTTCCCACCACATTTCCCAAACCTTCATCGTGGGAGGGGATCACTGCCTCCCGTACACGGGCTCTGATTGACTTGAACCAGGCTGAGTGGGTCAAGAATGTGCAAAAACCCTCAATCAGGTGAATTGGGGTCTCCTTCCTTCCTTCCTTCCATTTTTAAAAAAATGTTTATTTGTTTTTGAGAGAGAGAGAGAGCCAGAGCATGAACAGGGGAGCAGCAGAGAGAGAGGGAGATACAGAATCCGAAGCAGGCTCCAGGCTCTGAGCTGTCAGCACAGAGCCCGACGCAGGGCTCGAACTCACGGACCGTGAGATCATGACCTGAGCCGAAGTCAGACGCTTAACCGACTGAGCCACCCAGGCGCCCCAGCATGCTTTCTTTCTTACTAGGTTTGAATGAGAAGCTGACTCCCAGCCACCAGTTCCCCACTCCAGAGGTAACCACAGTTACTGGGTTTTTTTGTTGCTTTTGTTTTTTCATTTTCTAGAGAGGTCTTAGGCATGAGGGCAGCGATGTTTGACTGTTTTGTTCACTGCTGCACCCCCAGCACCTGGGCACAAGGTAAGTAGTCAATAAATATCAGTGACTAAAAGAATGAATCATTTGTGCAAGAGGTTCCCACCTCTTAAGGGGAGAGAGCTTGCCCAGAGTGGTGTTGACAGCAAATAGAACAAAGTGCCTCCTGGATGGAGCCGTGCCTGAAGCCAGCCTGCTTCTGGACTTTTCAACTACACGAACCAAGACATCTCTACTCTTAATTAGGCCTCTTTTAGCTGGGTTTCTGGCCACTTGCAATTAGGAGCCCACACTGATACAAAGGCTGGTTAACGGTTATCTGATGAGGGCACGCTCTGCCAAGAGAGTAGCCGTGATTTTTTTCTAGCTCTGGGTAGATCATCTATAGTTTAGAGATGAACAAGTGTCAAATGGCAGGCTGGGGGGGTCTGAAAAAACAAACTGGCTGGTGGGTTATTTAGATTAGAGAGCCTTAGGAGGGTGGGGGGGGGAGGGGAGGGAGGAGCTCCTGTTCTAGAAGCTTTGGGGCAGAGGCACCGGAGGGAGGGGACACGCCAAGGCACATGGTCTTGAGCAAGCTGCTTCTTCTAGCACCTGGCCAAGAAGCTTCCTCTCGAGTGCCAGGCAGCGGGGAGATGCCAGGCAGAGGCTCGGGGACGGGTGGGGGCAGCCTGGGTCCTCCACAGGAGATGGACCGGCAGTCAAGGCCATCAGGGAACACAGGCAGAGGACGAGAAGGGAACCACGGAAGAGGGACTCCCCCCTCGGTGAACGGCATCACCTAGGCTCCCAAGCCGGGACCCTGGGATGTCCCCGATCTCCTTTCTGCCAATCACCCAGCCAGGCCTGCGGGTTCCCCTCCGCCCCTCCCCCTCCTCTGCCCGGATTCAGACGCGTTATCCTCAGCTGGTCTCCCCAGGTGTCCCAATCTACCTTCCACGCCATGGCCCGAATTTTTCGACACAAACCTGGCCAGGCAATTTTCCTGCACGCGGGGCCTTGCTCACCCTGGTGTGTCCGAGGAATGCCTTCGCTCCTGGCCTCTCCTCCCCTGCCACGGTCAGCCTGACGACGATGGCCGACACTGCATTGTTTCCTGGGCACAGAAACCCAGCTGGGAGGGTGCCTTGGTGCCAGTGTGTCCCATAAAGAAAAGGGGGTGTGAGCGGGGTGTGGAGAGTCGTAGGCTCAGTCTGGCTCGGATGTCCTTAGGAGACAGTGAGGGGTACGGCCAGACCGCCCTGTGATGGGTACAGAGCCTCGAAGACAGGATCAAAGAGTCCAACTAAGGGACGCAAGAACCAGGGTCGCAGAGAAGTCGGTGTGGAGAAGGCCCCGAAGGGCCTGAGCAGAGACGATCCCCCGGCAAGGTGGTGGGGCCTGGAGACCATCCAAGGACTCGGAGTCACAGGCTGGAGTGGCCCCGTGCCCCCCCCGCCCTGCCACCGCAGTCCTCCCGCCCTGCCAACCTCCAGAGTGAACTCGGGGAGGGGTCACGGACGATCTTGGCTCATCGCTTCGTCCCGCAGAAGGCCTGGCACGCAGCGCCCTTTGATAGTTATTTGCTCGGCGGAGAGGAGACTCCGTGGCTGTCGAGTTAACCATCCCGTCGGAGGGTGGGCTGCCTCTCCCTCCCTTGATGCTGATGCTTTCTTTGGGTTTGTGTTCGTGTGTTTCTCTTGCCGGATGCCTCTCGTCTTGCCCGATGCCTCTCGGACTGTTTGTCCTCATTGCCTTGCTGTCTTGAGGTGTTTGGGGGCGGGGTGGGTTTACCCGTCCTCCTCCTGCCAGCTCCCACCTCCGTGCTGGGCTCTGCTTTGGTGACAGGAGCTGTCTGCTAAGAGCAGGGTTGGCAGGTGCCCCAGGCCACAGTGACCGCGGGCTGCTGTCCGCTGAGGACAGACTGGCTTTTGCCAAGATGCCGGTGCCCCACTTTTCCCCACACGATCTGGGTGACCTGCCTTCTCGATCTTCTCTGTGCTCGGGGCCCTTGTTCTCTCAGCTTGCACTTCCCAGGAGGGTCCCCCAGTTTATGAAGCGGGTGGGGGTCTGTTCATTTCAGCTGACCCCGGGATGCACGCTGGCGGTCGCACGCCAGAGGGTGTTAGCTGAGCTCACGGTTGCCGGGGATGAGTCAAAACAGTGACTTTCGGGAAAGGAGGTGGAGCTAGACGCTAGATTCTCTGCTGATGTATCTGAAAAAGCCAAAAAAAAAAAAAGAGAGAGAGAGAGAGGGAGGGAGGGGCGGGAGAGAGAAACAGTGTCCAAGAAGTCAGCTTGCCTAAGGATGCTTTGCTGCTCAGTGGTTGAGCCAAGAGAGCCCTGAAGATAAAGGAAATGGTAAAAATTCACCACAATTTGGAGAAGAAAGACTGAGCGAAATCAAGAAGAAATGACAGGAACTCCTCCTGGCTCAACTAGGCTGATTTTCTTCACGAAACAGAATGCCGCACCTGCCCCAGATTCTGTCACACGGGGCATGTGCTGGTCTATCCCCCGCACCCCCCCCCCAACTCAAGTGCGGGTCCAGGAGTCTCCAGCTCCTGGACCCTCCACCTCCAGCCACTCTCCTAAAGCCACTCAGTCATTCCTTCTGTCACTGATGGAGTGTCTGCCCTGTCACCCTGGGTTTTAGGGGCTAGTGGCTACAGCGGTAAGAGACAGTCCTGCCTTACTGGGGCTGTGGTCTAACGGGGCTGTTGGGGAAGCAGGCAACATAATGTATTTATGTATTTACCATAAACGGGTAAATACAACAGGCAGGTTGCATACTGATGGGCCCGATGGGAGACGGGCACAGCAGCAATGGTGGCGGCTGGGGCGGTGGTTTGACGTTAGAGAAGGCAAAGTCCAAACCACGTAGAAGCTGCAAGCTGGTGGCAGCAGAGGAGGTGATCGGTGGCCAGAGCCAGCGGATGTCTTCCGGCCGGTGGCCTCCGTGACGGAGCTCAGGGGGTGGTGACCCAGGCTGGGCCGGTCACAGCGCAAGCTCGTGGAGGTCAGGCGGCGTCTCCGATGATCCGCGATGGGCGCGGTGGGCCCAGGGACTGCGGAACAGGACCCGGATCGGGAAGTGAGGGCCAGAGGCTCTTTGATCCAGAAACATCTCTTTGCATCTTCTGTTTGGTTGGCAAACTGTGGCCCAAAGACACTGGAACACTGTATTGTGCCCAGCATGAGGTCTATTGTATTTGAGTTTCCAACGAAGAAGAGGCTTCTGCCTCTACTCTGGGCAGCTTGGCAGGTATCAACTTACCTGTGGTTTGACAGCGTCTGGGGAAAAACCAAGAGCGGCCTGCCAAGCGTCCACGGCCATTGCTGGACCTGTTTAATTTCCACCTGCCTTCGACGCCTGGTTGGTTAATACCACTGATCCTACCAGAAGGAGGAAGTGTGCCCGCCGACAGACGCAGAGCTTTGGGGGTAATCACTGGCTGGCCTCTGATTCCCAAGAGAGAACCAACAAGGCCTCTTCTAGACTCCGGTCTTCATTCAAGTCAAACGAGGTGTTCTCGTGGGAACCGGAGCACGTCACCGGAAGGGTCAAGTGGGCATTTCCGGCAGTCAGTGACAAGTGTCCTGTCGCCCGGAGCGTGTCGGGGAGGCGGGGAGAGGCGGGTGTCAGAGACCCTGGCTCCAGCAGAAACAGAGGAGTGAGCCTCCTGTCACACCAGGGTCAGCAAGCTTACTGGGCCAGACGGAGCCCGCTTCATGTCTGAAAAGAAAAGCTGATCCTGGGAGCAAGCAAAGCCAATTCCCCTAACAGCCTTCGGGGACATGTGGTTTTACCCTTGTAACTGATACAGTGGCTTTCCTGAAATAAAAGGAAGTGGGTCCAGCCTGCCCAGAGTCAGAAGTAATATTATGCTAAGAATTGTGCTTTCAAAAAAGTGAATTCAGGGGCGCCTGGGTGGCTCAGTTGGTTACGCAGCCGACTTCGGCTCAGGTCGTGATCTCGCAGTCCGTGAGTTCGAGCTCCGCGTCGGGCTCTGTGCTGACAGCTCAGAGCCTGGAGCCTGTTTCAGATTCTGTGTCTCCCTCTCTCTGACCCTCCCCTGTTCATACTCTGTCTCTCCCGGTCTCAAAAATAAATAAAACATTAAAAAAAAAAATTAAAAAAAAAAAAGCGAATTCAGGGGCCGGATGTGTCCATTTCCCTTTTCACTCGTAAGCTGTGTTCTAGAATAAGTGGCCTCCCTGTGAAACCCCGTTTGGTAGCTCAAGCCCCTCCTCCTGCACGTGCGGCCCCCGGGCCTCCCCGCTGCACTTACAACCGAGTGGCCTGAAGGACCATGAGTGAAAACTGATTAGTCCAGATAGCATGTCCCGGGCTGTCGCTCCAGGAGGCCACTAACTCCACGCACCGGGCGGGAGGCGTTCCGAGAAAGGCCCTGTGCCTGCTTAGTACGTTAGGGGATCGCCAGCGGAAGCAAACGCAGGTTTTTAATTTTTACTTAACTTTGAGTCCCATAAGGCCATGCTACGCACATGTGCCTGGTGATGCCCCAAGAGCGCTGCAGCGTGGACATGACTTCCCGAAGATACCCCATTAAAGAACATGCTTCACGCACCTGGGGAATGCTGATGAGCATTCCTTAGGAAAGGTGGTCAAGGTCAGAGGCTGTAGCAGGTGTGAAGAAACGAGGTGCCCCAGGAGTCCAGGTGAGCGAGTGACATCCTGGCCTGGGGAAAGGGGGTGGTCACGGGAGCTTGAAATCCACGTTCCACACGGGGACATACGGCACCGGGCTTTGGGGAGCTGGTGGGGTCACCTGAGAACAGGGTGCCTTCAGGGCGGTGGGGGACGTGAAGGGAAGTTCTCACATGTAAGATCATTGGAGAGAAGACTGGGTCTGAGTGTTGACTAGCTGTGACTTCATTTACCGCACAGATAGATGGTGCACCGGCCACTGACCTTTTCCGAGGAGAACGACAGGTCTGGGAGCCCTGGAGGATGATGTCTGCGGTGCTGGTTTCGTAGGAAGAAGGGAGAGGCTGGGTGTTTCCAAGCTGAAGGTAGGGGAGGGGCGGGCGGGTCACGGCCCTTCTTCTTTTATTACTAATAATCATACTCATTATTGTTTCGGGTGTACAGGTATAAAAAAATCCAACGCGCTTCCTTCCACCACCTTGGGACAGAAATACCGATCGCCCTCCAACCCCTGCTCGCTCATAAAAGCGAGTCGAGTGTTAGTTAGCAATTCTGCCAGGCCCCGTGTCAACTCGGTACAAGGCGATCAAATACACGACATCACGCCCACTGCTGTTCTCACCTACTGGTTTATTGCAGCAGGAGAGAATGGAGGCATTTTACAAACCCGAGGGCTGCAACAGGGTGTAGACATTTTTTGCAGACATTCCTATGCCACGTTCCCCGCAGTAAAGGACCCGGATACAGCCAGGAGGTAATACGGCACAGAAGTAGAAACGGGGGTCACGTGTTCTCGGCAGTCGCTTTAGACAACTTTGAGAACGGGCAGGCTGCAGTGACCATTTAAATGTTGCCTTAAATACTCCCCACAATGAATCCCAGCAGTGCCCCCACAGACTGAGCAAGGAAAACACCCCGTTAAGCATCGAGACCTTCAGGCAAGTGGGGTTCGACAGTGGACAAGGACCATATGTAAAGGACGGACGGATGGAAGGGACCACACGTGCCTGGCTACAGGTTAGCTCGCACAACTCCCAGGACGGACGCATCCCCGCCCAGAGTCGGACCCGAGCTTCTGGCCACCGGATGTACGGACGCTGATTTCTGAGTTCAGAAGATCCCGGGAGAGAATGGTGTTTTCCACTGAAGGGACACGAACGTGAGCTCTGTGGCTGGCTAGGCCTGCTCACGTTTTTGTTTGCTTGTTTGTTTGTTTGTTTTCCCTTCTCCATCGGCCTTGAGAAGCCGCACAGCAAACCGGCGGCTGATGGGGGACACGAAGGGGTCAGAGCCCGCCGGATGGCTGGTATGAAGTCTAGCGCCACCCTTCCAGAAAGAAAACGCTTCAGACACCTCCTGTATTTTCAAGTGAACTATATAAAGATGCCTTTGATTCCTTGGAGTTTTTGAAATGCTGATACGTAACGGGGGTGGACCAGGGGCTGGCAGTCCCGTCTGGGGTCCCCTAGGCAACCGTTTGGAATTCTCCCTTCGCGATGGGCAGGCAGCACACCCTTCGGGTTCTATTATTGTTTGGGGGAGTATGCGGTTGAGAATATATGTGAGAAAGCTGGACCGGGGGCCCTGGCTCTTTCACGGGGAGGGCCGGCAGGGCGCACTTCCTCCGACGTGGCCCTCCGGGGACCTGAGGACACAGAAACTCCAGACCGAGTACTCCTGATCAACGCGTCTGGTCACCAGGGAGCATTCCAACTGGCGAGCAGGGAGTGTATGTGTATGTGTGTGTGTGTGTGCGTGTGTGTGTGTGGCTAGAAAAGACGTGGACCTGTACCTCCCCGCAAAGAAGAAAATCAACGGGGAGGGGGCCGTCGGGGCTTAGAGGAAGAAATCTACAAAGACTCTTAAAGAGAAAAATACTCTCTCTGTATTATTAATCACCTGAGCCAACCCATTTCTCATTTGGGGCGCATCTTGGATGCTACCATTAAAAAAAACGTCGCGTGATCACGGAGCATCAAATCATTTTACAATCTCCTGCTAAACCGGGCAATTTCCCTTCTCCGCTTCTAGAATTGACAAAATATTCTGGTCTCACCGCAAAGGACAAAAAAAAAAAAAAAAAAAAAAGTGCGTCTCCCTGTACGTTTTTTTGTTTTTGTTTCCCCACGCGCCCATGTGGGGTCAACCCCGAGGCTCCCCCCCGGCACAGGTCGCCCCTGGCGGCCGCTTGCAGGTGAGCATGAGCAGCAGAAACAGGGGCAGGTGCCAGAGGCTGCAGAAGAACAGCTTCCGGGAGCTCTTCCGGTCCGCGTCGACGTAGAACCGGAAGCCGAGGTAGGAAATATACAGGTTGATGGGGAGGGAGATGGCGGGGAAGGTCCACGTGGTGACGTCCAGGACGGGGGCGGCGGCGGACAGTCCGATCAAGGCCAGGCAGTGGCGCAGGGCGACGCGCCGGCACAGGGCCGGGTGGGTGACCGACATCATGCAGTAGCCGCCGCGGGAGTAGTCTTCACGGAGGCCCCAGCTCAGGGCGTTGAAGTGGGGGAACTGCCAGGAGTAGAGGATCCCTCCCAGGAGAAACGCTCCTGTGTGCGGGTTGAGGGGAAAAGGGGAAGCAAGACACGCTGTCATCAGAGGCTTACAAAGGCATCGATCGCTGCCTCTCGCCCGCAAAGCCCTTCTGGCCCCTAGGTGGCCCCTCCGGATGTCACCCGGATCTCAGAGTCTCTGCCCGTCCCTGTTCTCGCCTCCACCTTGTCCAGGCCTGGCATCGGGGGACAAGCCCGGGGGAGGGGGTAACTTCACACTCTCCAAGATCCCCCCCCCCCAACCCCTGCCCCGCACCCCCACCGCGGGGCACTGGGCATCTGTGGCTCCTGTCCACCCAGCGCCCACCGTGCGTCCCAGCATCGCGACAACCAGAGGCCCCCTACACCGGTGGGACCTCTGCGCAGGGGGCTTGGGGGAGGCGGAGGCGGTCTCCTCGACGAGGCCCCTCCCCAGGGTGCCTGGCGGCTCCCTGCTCGCAGTGACGGAGCTGAACGTAGCCCCAGCCCCCGCGCTGAGCATCCTGGCTTTTGTCCCTGTCCTGGCTGCGTCACTGAGCACAGCCAGGGCTCCCAGGGCAGTGTCTGGCACATTCCACGGGCCGGCGCCATGTGACAGGCAGGAGGTACGAAGACAGCATGTGTCAAATAGATGGAGTGACATAAAGGAACACGGTCCCCTAAGCAGAACGGGAGCCTGTGTGTGGCTCGGCAGCTTTTCAACGAGGACGTATTAGTATCACGAGCACCGTTTAGCCCCTTTGTCTGGAACAGGGCCTCCCCTCCCCCACAGCGGTGGGATGAAGGCCGCTGCTCACCGGGCACCTATGGGGTGACGGAGCCTTTCACACAGTTTACCTCATTTAATCCTGACATAGGATGTTAGGTAGGGTTCATGCCCCTTAGCGAACCATCACAGATCAGATGATGTTAGGTTCTACAAAAGGAGGTGACAGGAGGAAGCAGAACGAGCCCGTGTGCTGTGAAGGCGGCCCCCACGAGTCAGGCAGCCCACCCCCGCGCAGGCGACTCACTGTTCACTTACTCCCGCAGAAAGTGCTAACTGAGCGCCTACTAAGTGGCGAGCACCGTGCCGGGCGCTGGGGAGCACAAATCCACCCCTCCGAAAGGCGGCTCGCCATCGAGGCATTCATCAAGAGCCACACTACTGAGTCTGCGTCGCCACCCCACTGCGGTGCGGAAGTCCGTGCGACGAGGACACGGAACGAGACCCAGCGGAGGCAGGCAGAGAAGGCCTCTCAGAGGAGGGGGTGTCTGGGCTGAGTTCTGCGGGACAGGTGACCTAGTCCCGTGAGGGCTGGCGGAGGAAGAAGTGGTCACGAAGGGGCCGGAAGGCGCACGGTGTAGACGAGGTATTACAAGGAGACGAGAACACGCGTTAGGATTCACGGAGCTGTCTATCGAAAGGAAAAGAGGTCAGTTGGACTGTACGATAATTGAAAAAACATATCAAAATCAGAAAAGGGAAGCTAGTGTGGCTGGAGGGACAGGCAGGACGCGCCACCCCCAACTCAGCGGGGTGTGCCTTCCAAGCACTGGCTTGATCCCCAAAGCAACAGAAAGCCATGGAGACAGGGGAACACGTTTCAGCGTGTGCGCGCGCGCGTGTGTGTGTGTGTGTGTGAGTGTGTGTGTGTGTGAGCACCTGTGCGTGTGCGGGGGGCGTGAGGAAAGGGCATCAGTGTCACTTGGCCAATTTGAGAGAGAACACGCTGGCGGGGCCCAGAGCAGGCACGGAAGGTTCCATCAGGGGCTGAGGAAATGAGAGGGGACGGGTGTTGCAGTCAAGGTGGTAACAGTGGGAGGAAAGAGGGACTTGAGAGGGTTTTAGGAGGCCAAGTGGCAGGGAGTGAGTGTAGAGTAAATAAGGAGGGGAAGGAGAGGGCACCCCCTCGGTTTAGGGGCCCACGGAGACGCCAGCCATTCTATGAGGTGAAAAACGGGGAAGGCTCAGAGAACAGTGCAGGAGCGTGACCTGGGATGTGTTCACCCTGACACGCCTCTGGGACACCCAGATGGCAACCAGGCAGTCGTGAAGAGGGGCCTGAGCTAGGATACGTCTCTGGGCGCTACTCACACCTGCATCTACCACTGGCTCAACCCCGGCGTGCTGTCATTCATCGTTTCTGCTTCCCGCTTGAATGCAAAATTCCTTAAGGGAACGGCCATTTGCCTTTTCCGTCGCCTCTCGGGAGCAGAATACAGAAAGCGCTGGATGCCGCTGCAGTGGAGGGTCCTCAGAGGCATCAGTGGGAGCCCACGTGTACAAAGAAAGGCTTTCCTAAAAGCCACCCGGGACCGGTGTGTTTCAGCACCGATCTGTGAGCCCACGGGGCAGACCACCCTCTGTGCCTTGTTCCCTTGTCACCACAGTCCTATTTCAGGTAATGAGGATCTACTGAGCGCCCTCCACCTGCCCCCCGTCTGTGGGAATTTCAGAGAAGGTGAGGGTGGATACTACCGCTGAAACACAACCCAGCAGGAGAGAAGGCGGTTTAAATAATTCAGAATCATTCAGAAACCCAGGCTGGGGCTCTAAGGTCCTGAAGGGCCCCTGGTGTGCACATGCCAAAGAGGATCAGAAGGAATGAGCCCTTCTTTTAATCTCTTATCTGTATTCCTCAACAGCGTGGGCTGCAGAGGGACAAAGGCGGCGGGCTTTCCCGTCCCCTAAAAGACAGAGTGGTGATTTTTTTTTTTACTCCTATTGTTCTGGGCAGAAACTCGCCCATTTCTGCATTGAGCGTTATCGGACGGTTGCAGCATCTCGAGGAAAGCTGGTGCGGGTGCAGACCGCAGGGCAAGGGGACCTGCTCTCGGACCCTGTCACAGTTCCTCGTGGGCTCCGTCAGTCAGTCAGTTCCCCTCCGACCTTCAAATATAAGGAAGCAACGGAGACTTGATGGGAGCGTCCCCATTTCAGCTGCCAAATCCCTCAAATCCCCTTTAAACTTCTCTACAAATAACATGATGCATGTATGGCAGTTCAGGTAAACACGCTCCCATTTTCACGCTAACAATGGAAGCGGCCACTACGCGTGGAATCCACTCACTTGGTGACCAGATGGCGGGCGTCCACCGCAGGCCAGGCGCCATTCCAGATGCAAGGCCAAGCCCTGCTCCAAGTCCGGAGGGAGGGCCAGACATAAACCCGTGTGACAGTGATGGGCGCTATTCACAGTCAGAACAGGGGGGTCACGCTGGGGGCAACTGGACACCGACGGCTCAGGGACGGCCTTCCCAGAGGCGACATCCGCGGCAAGGCCCAACTAAGTGGAAGGTGCACCGCATCGGGTCCTGCCAAGGGTCGCTTTGGGTAGGTTTCTGGCACGGTGTGGAGGCCGCGGCCAGAGGCAAGGAGCTGAAGCACGGGGCTGGGCCACGCGGGCACCTGCAGACCGGGTCAGGTGTCATGGGGGGGATGTGGGTGGCAGACACCGATCCTTGTGCCCAGGTGGGGACGCTGGGACACACCCCGGAAAGTGCGCTCATGGTGGATGCGTGAAGCGCTCGACTCCCGGCCATCTGAAGTCTGAGGTGCCTCCAAGCCATTCCAGTTAAATGCTCCGGGGCTGTCACACGCCAGGCACTGGGGGGAGGAATTCTCTCTCTCTCTCTCTCTTACGCTCACGACAACCTCTTGCAGATGAAAAGATTCGTGAACGTGCCCCACCCAGGGGTCTTCAGCATGACTGGCACCTCCTTTTATTTATTTATGTAAAGTTTTAATTTATTTATTTTGGGGGGTGGAGGGGCAGAGAGGGAGGGAGACAGAGAATCCCAAGCAGGCTCTGAGCGGCCAGCGCAGAGCCGGACGCGGGGGCTCGAACCCACCAACTGTGAGATCGCGAACCGGAGCCAACACCGGGAGTCGGACGCTTAACCGACCGGGTCACCCAGGTGCCCCAAGCAGCACCTTCTGTTAGACAGCTGCTGCCCCTACAGGGGACATACAAGGACTGCCAGGGGGTGGCTGCGGGGTGCCAATGTAAAGGCTGACACTGCAGAACAGGCAGCGGGTTTGCTGGAAGGAAAAAGGGCATTTGCTGGTTTCTTAGGGGGTCCCGGGACCTTAAAAAAAAGTCTGCTTCCATTAGAGACAGACGATATTGGCCTTGACCGGGAGTATCCCTGGGGAACTGGAAAGGACAGAAGGGAAGGCTGGATGGCTCCTCTGTGTGGTGATGGAAAGGCAGATCATAAAGGGACCAGTAAAGAGGGGGTGCTGGTGGCTCCTCAGGGACTTGGGGACCCTGTGAGGTCCTGGCCATCACGTACGTGGAGTAGCCCACCCCGGCTCAGCCCGGGACGGGGCTCACCCCCAAAGGGTCTGAGCAGATTACAGGCCGCAGCGAGGACAGCCGGGGCCCAGGGGGAAGCGGATAAGGCTGAGACGCTGAGAAGGGAAAGCAGCGGTGACGGTGACGGTGACGGAGAACGGAGAACGGAGAACGGGGCGGGGGAATCGGGGAAATCCTAGCTGTTCTGCTGAGGAGCTGCCTCAGCCAGGAAACCAGACTGGAAAGGGTTAAGATGGTCAGGGCCCCGGTGTGGGCTCCTGCCTCTCTCAAAAGCCCTCTCTTTTTTTGTGTGCCCACTGGAGTATTCTGTTTTGCTCAATATGCATTTTCGGTTATGCTTCTGCTTAAAATAACATAATTAAAAAAATCATTTTCATAAGAGAGTAGCATGCTGCTTTTCTGTGCGAGAGGAAATTGGGTGTGGGTTTGGCTCATGTCACAAATGAAAGAGCTTTAGAAATCACAGCTTAGCCTTAATGGATCATAATCAGAAAACCACCACCCCCACACGCTTCTACTCGATGGGCTGTGTGCAACTGCCTCTCCTCGTAGGAAAGATGTAAAACAAATTGCTCTCTTCATCAAGATAAGGTGACCCTGGAGCAGGAAGGCTTGGATTAGTTCTGGGGCTGTGGTGGAGCCCACCTTCCTTGTGGGGTAAACACGGGAGCACTCCGTTTACTGACTCAAAGGCCTCACCTCAGTGCCACCCACCCCCAGAGCCATCTGTTTGTACTGGGCCTATCTTCTGGGACACCGGAAATTTGCAGCGGGCCCGCTGCGGGACGGGCGTGGTCCGTTCTCCAGGCCCCTCTCCCGGAGTCTGGCCTCGGAGGGGGACGGCACAAAGGGGGAGTGCTGCCTCTGGAGGTCACCTTAGGTGGAGTGCTTGTGGGCGACGCACAGGACGAAGGCCCATGTCAGCCTCGGAGAGATCAGGGAAGGCTTCCTGGAAGAAGTGAGTTGCAAACTGGGATCAGAGGATGGTCTCTGAGTTCCGATCCACTCACACAAGCCACGCCTTTTCTGCTTCTTTCAGATGTGTTTTCTCAGTTTCCTGCCCCACTCTGTAGAGGCTTTGAAGCAAGTATTTGTTGGTCTATGAATGCATAAAATACTGAAAATCTAGGATGTTGGTGGTGTATCTGTGGGGATGGTTCTCTGGAGGGCAGCAACTTCCTGGGGTCACGACACCACAATCCCAGCTCAAAGGCAACTCGACAGAATGTCCAGGTGTCCAGGACATTACTTATTTTCCTCCATATACAGAAAATGGGAGAACAGCACATACATCGGGCAGGCCGTGTACGTGTGCAAAGGGCCGGAGAGAAGCCTTATCTCGTGGCACCCTGCTCTGACTGGGGGGGCATATTAATATATTAATAGCAGGTGGGGCAAGGCTAACTAATGTCTTCCTAGTGACCCTTTGCAAATACAGTAAAACCTTGGTTTGCAAGCCTAATTCGTTCCGGAAACATGCTTGTAATCCAAAACACTCGTGTATCAAAGCGAATTTCAAAACCACTGGCTCTGTTTGTGATCACGCGACATTCGGCGTCATGAACCACTCACGTTGCAAGGCATCACTCTTTGATCAAGTTAAAACTTACTGGAAATGTTTGCTCGTCCTGTAGAGTGCTTGCAGAACAAGCTACTCGCGACCCAAGGTTTTGCTGCACATGCATTTTAAAACCCTCTCAAAACACCTGCATACCAACTGAGGGGGACCTCACTCATTGTCCCCCTCTGCTTGGGCTCGAGAAACAGCCTTGTCCACGGCACACGTCCATCATCTTGTTGGCAAACAAAGCCAAGGCGATCGCGGCCGAATGGTTTCCCAAGAGGTGGGAGACAAAAATCTTCAAGTTGGAGCTCTGAGTCCCTGAGTGCTCTTCGGAAACAAAATTCCTTTTGGGATGGAGTTCGATGGTTTCAGCTTGCTTTCTGGGCTGCCCGGTGGGCCCACATTCATCCCCTTCCCACCTCCACCCACACCCATTCACTGTCATTCACCGCCCAGCCAGGGCCTCGAAAAGGACAAAGAAACAGCTCCCGTGAACCCCCTGTGCTGGGTTTGGGAGGTCTTCCTTCCTCGGTACAACAGGCTCCCTCTCACCTTGGCCCTTGGCGGGCAGTCTGTTCCACGACTGGTTGTGTTTGTGCTTTCAGGGTTACGTGGTGATGTAAACTGGGGGCGAGCTAGGGGGAGGAGAGCCAAACCCAAAGCTTCATGGGCACAGATTCCGAAGCCTTTCTTTTGAGGGCTGACACAAAGGGGCCTGTGAAACAGGTTGGCTTCCACAGTGTAAGCCACTGTGCACCCACCGGGCACCGTGTCAACCAGAGGCTGCCCTTCCAAAGCCATTTTGTTCATCTCCCTCAGGAAGGCACTGGCCCTGCCCCTGAATAGCTGTGACCGTGATCAACTGGTCAACCCAGCACAACTGATCTTGAGACTCGACTTCCCTGGCTGTACCAATTGGCTGGCCTCCAATTAGACCGTCCATCTTGGGTCTAGCAACATATTTCTAGTACGTTCTTTCTCAGCCTTTTGCGTTTTCTATCTTTGAAGAGAATAGGGCTCTGATATTGTTTGGTTTGCTAATATTCCCATGAAGACGTTCCTTGTTCACCCTGTCTTTAAAAATATCGTTTGTCGGGGTGCCTGGGGGGCTCAGTCGGTTAAGCGTCCGACTTCAGCTCAGGTCACGATCTCGCAGTTCACGAGTTCGAGCCCCAAGTCGGGCTCTGTGCTGACAGCGCGGAGCCTGGAGCCTGCTTCGGATTCTGTGTCTCCCTCTCTCTCTACCCCTCTCTCACTCACGCTCTGTCTCTCTCTCTCTCTCTCCCCCTCTCAAAAATAAATAAACAATAAAAAAATTAAAAATATCATTTGTCTTGGGGCACCTGAGTGGCTCAGTCAGTTGAGCATCTGACTCCTGACTTCAACTCGGGTCATGATCTCCCACTTCGTGAGTTTAAGCCCAGCATCTGGCTCTGCACTGATAGTGTGGAGCCTGCGTGGAATTCTCTTTCCCTGTCTTTCTCTCTGCCCCTCCCCTCCCCTCTCCCTCTCTTTCTCTCAAAATAAATAGAAATAAACTTAAAAAAATAAACTTAAAAAAAAATCATTTGTTAATGCGACCTCTGAGACTAGTTATGGAAAAACCTCACACCAGATGAACACAGACACTCATTTTCAAGTTTGATTTCAGACCAGGACGTTCCAGGACATCTCTTGAAGTGTTTGGGTTCGGCAGTGCCAGGTACTTAATACGCCCTCAATAAATATTTGTTGAATGAGTGAGGGAATAAATTCCCCCCTTTCCTAGTCTATTTTCTCATCCTGAAATAAAGGAGGTACATAAAGTGAAACAGTATTTAACATTTTGTAGTTTACCAGCTGAGGCTAAAAAAAAAAAAAACCCGCAATCTCTTTTTTTTTTGTTACTAAAACCATCCATCTGCCAAATGTCACCTCCTGATAAGAGCCTCTCGGCTGAGTCCTCATTTGTAACTGAATGTTGGCTGACATAATTAATGTTTACCACACAACAACATCTGAATTACAAACCAAAGGCAATTTACACATCAACTCTACTCGGAGCAGAGCAGGTCACCCTGGCCTGGTCCACCGAAGTCCCAAAGTCCCAAGACCCTCCCCAAGACCCGGGATTTAGTCACATTTGGGAAAACAGAATCTGAGCCTTTCTAAGAAATGGCGGAGACGGGGAGGGAGAGGTGGCTTTGGCAAGAAGGAGGGGAAGGTACTTTAGAGGCCTGGAAGATAAACTAAGTCGTCCCTGGAGGTAAACACAGTGGAGGGGCTTAATGCGTGTGGCTCCAGGCCCGCTGGGAGGGGGCTGTCTGCTGAGGGCACTTATCTGCAGCGCCATCTCCGCCCCCCCCCCCAAGCGCACCCCTTCGCTGGGGTCCCCCAGCAGGTCACTTCTCTCACTACCTTCCTGCCACACCCGGGGCCACAAAGCGGCCCTCTCCTTTGGCCTTCCGGAGTTTTTGCGGTAAGCATTTTTAATGCGTTTTAATAGCAGTTAAGGTAAAATAAATAAATAAATAAATAAATAAATAAATACATGAATAAGAAAAGGCAAAGTAATAGGTAGGGAGACAAGGCGTAACCCCAAATCTCAGAGGGGACACGGTCGCAGGTAAAAACCCCATTACGATGCCGACCTTTGCTGAGATCAACAGGGCTTTCGAAGCTAGCAGTTTCCAGCCGGAAATGTCTCAGCCATGAAACAGCAAATATCAAGAACTAACACTGCCTTAGCGTTCCCCATTTCCACACACTGATCTGTCCAACTCCCCCGTCACCCCGCGTCCCGCTACGCCTCGCCAGGTGCTGGGTTAGCCAAGGGGCAGGCCAGACCCACACGCTTTGCACCCACAACACCACCGGGGCATCCGAAACAACGAGAAAAATTCCGTTTTCTCTGATAAAAACAACAACAACAACAACAACAACAACAACAAGAAAGCGGTTGGGGGGGGGGGGGGGGAAGACCAGAATCCCATGTGATGTCCTCAGGTTTATTTCAGGTTTTCGGTCTTGGCTGGAGGAGGGACGGCAGGTTGATCTCTTGGGCGCTCAGGACCTCTGGAGGTCTTAATTGGCCCCGTAGCCACTACAGGAACCACAAAAAGATGTAGACGCTGGGAAGGGGGGAAAGGACTTTGGAACACTGACATGTCCTCAGTCCACGAGCCGTCTGGGATGCGAATCGTGTTTTGTGCAACAGCTCCTTATTTTATCTTTCTTCTCAACTAGACAGGTCCTGAGGCCGTAGAAATTCCCACCACCCCTCCCCCTTCCGGGGCCTGCCTGCCTCCTTCTGGGGCCCAGGAAGGGGCCTCTAGGGAGGTTCACGTGGTCAGGGGGACTGAGGGACCCCGATGTTCGTGCTGGGTCTTTGAGGTCCTGCCGGAGGAGCCGGGGAAAAGACCAAGGAACGGAATCCGTCCAGTGGACTCTGCCTCCCTGCAAACACGGCCCTGGCATCCACACCCCCCGGCAGGCTGGCAGGTGTCACAACATGTCACAAGGAGGATGACCGGCTTGAGGCTTCACTAAATACCTGCAGGGTGAAATGTGACTAGGGAAGGGTGGAGGCCAGGCTTGGGACAGTAGAGACCCCCACCAGAGAGGCGCAGGGGTGGGGGGACGGAAGGGCACGCAGGCTTGGGAGGAGGACGGGCGGGCTCGGCAATGCGCTGCCTTCCAGTACCACGGGAGAACGCACCTGCGGCATGGGCAAATAATCCTGAACTTGGGGCCCTTGCCCCTCTCCTGCTTAACCTACAAGGGCCTTGACTGCCTTTCAATACAGTCCCCGTCAGGCAGCTCATCTCAGATCACGGCCCCTGCCCCACGCTGTCCAGCTTCAGCTCCCGTGCCTACAAATTCCTGTGCACGCTCTTCCCTCTCCTTGAAAAGCCCTTCCCTCTTTGAGAGAGCGGTCTCGTCCTCACTCAGAAGGTCCTCTGCTCCAAAGCCCTCTTGGGCCCGTCTGGGGAGGTTAGGAGAACGCACAGCCCTCCGAAGACCTCTTTCTTGCTCAAGCTCTGACAGCTCAGTCAGTTATTTGACACCTGCCCGCCTCTCCCTGAAGATGCTGAGACACGCTTTCCGTGAAGACGAGGCCTGCCTGGGTTTTAGGGATTTTTGTATCCCTCGGTGCCCAGCGCACAGTAGGTCCTCACAGACACCTGCCCCAGGAAGAAAGCCGATCAGCGGAGTGGGTGGTCTCCCAGACCCTCTTACATCTTCCTCCCCTCCGGCCTCCCCTTCCTTCCTGTCCCTGCGGTTCAGTGGACTACATCAAAGACTTCTCCAACCTGATCTCTCTTTGGAGGTCCAAAGACAAAATGATTTGGAGACACTGCAGGAGGGAAACATTTGGGGCCACTTTTCTCCCAGCAGGGCTGTTTCAAGCAAACGTGTCCCCTAAGAGAAGAACCCGGATGGGAGACACAACCTCCGCGGGTGATACGGACGACACCCTGAGTGCAGCTCCAATAATGCCATCTGCCCCCACCCTTTGCCCATGTGCCTAGGAATTTCCGAGGTATTCTGACAGCCAGAGCTCTCTCTCTGGTTCTGCCTTTTCAGACTAGTGGCTCAGAAAGTGGTCCCTAGAGCAGGGGCACTGGCACCACTAGGCAGTGCAAATTCTCAGGCCCTACACCAGACCTACTGAACCAGAAACTACAGGGGCAGGGCCCAGGAATCTGGGTTTTATTTAGCGAGCCTGCCTGGTGATTCTGATGCACATTCAAATTTGAGAAGCACCGTTTTAGACTCTGGTGAGACCACAGGTGCAGTCTCCCATGATGCCCTAGTATTCAAAGCACAAACTCACCAGGAAGATGGAACACAGGTTCACAAGGACATCGATGTGTCCCCGTAGGCAGAACTGACTAAACGCGCTTTTGCAAGGATGGAAATGCTCAGTGCCATCAATATGGCAGCTACTGCCTCGTGTGGCTGCGAGCATTTGAAATAGGGCTACGGGGACTTAAGAACTGAAGGTTTAAATTGATTTAGTTTAAGCTTAAACAGCCACACGTGGCTAGTGGATACTGTTCTAGAAGGTGACAAGACTGTATATATAGTCACATTCAACCTAGTGGCTAAAATCCCAGCAATAGAAATGTTGAAACTACATTCTTGCAGACTCTGCCTTATCTCTTTTCTTTTTAATGTTTATTTATTCTTGAGAGAGAGAGACACACACACACAGAATTGGAAGCAGGCTCCAGGCTCCGAGCTGTCAGCACAGAGCCCGACGCGAGGCTCGAACTCACGAGCACTGAGATCGTGACCTGATGAGCCCAAGTCAGACGCTTAACCCACTGAGCCACCCAGGTGCCCCGTGACTCTGCCTTATTTCTTTGACTACTTCCGGCTAAATTTACCGTCCCTTGCACATGGCTGAGGCCCAATAAATATTTGGCAATTGACCCAGGGTTAACCTAGTTTTGTCTGTAAAATAGAAGCTACTGATTGATTGACTGATTCATTCATTCATTCATTTGATGTAATCAAAGATTTGCTGTTGATGTCAAGTTTGCTCTATCAAATTCATGTTTCAAAACTTTTCTGGAAGCAGTTGAAGGCATCACGTAAAGTAACCTTCTTTCCGTAAATCTGACAAGACGTTAGGTATACGACTGGACCTGTGGGCGAATCAGAACTCTGGGGGCAGTAAACCATGTTGCGGTTGTGTGCCCCACAATGCGTTTTCAGGATTTGAAGAGAAAGAACATAATACAAGGCAACTGCTAGACGAACTTCTCCTTGTGGTGACACAAATCTGTTTCGGGCTGCACTGCTTTATGCCAGGGGTCCGTTCAGGCAGTGATGGGTCTCTTTTCACGAGATAAGCATGCATTTTTGCCCTGCGACCTAAAACAAAGTATAGCCTGGCCCTTTGCTCTGTCTCACTAATGAATTTATATACGCGATTAAATGTGGATTACGGAAAGACGTGTTTTAAAATTTTTTTTTTTTCAATGTTTTTTATTTATTTTTGGGACAGAGAGAGACAGAGCATGAACGGGGGAGGGGCAGAGAGAGAGGGAGACACAGAATCGGAAACAGGCTCCAGGCTCTGAGCCATCAGCCCAGAGCCCGACGCGGGGCTCGAACTCACGGACCGCGAGATCGTGACCTGGCTGAAGTCGGAGGCTTAACCGACTGCGCCACCGAAAGACGTGTTTTAAAAACGTTTTTTTAAAAAAATTTATTTCAAATATGACTATTGGCAGTTCAGCTAAATCCATACTGTCCCTGAACAAATCCAGGCTCCTAGCCGAATGCGCACTCTAAGTGGGAAGATTGTTGCAAAGTTCTTTCTCTCTCTGGCCTCTAGGGATGCAACTCCAGAGAACATTGAGGCCCAAAGTCCTCTGAAGGAAACCGCCTGGGAGTACAACAAAAGCCGCTAGCAAGAATCTGGGTGACCAACAGACGACAGAAGCGACCAAGTTCTGCACTGCCGTGGACTGCCCTGCCCCCATCGACCTCCAGGGGTTATCTGTCCCTGTAGATAGTAATACTTAACCCCGACCGTGGCTCTGTCTGGGATTCCCCAGAGAGAAAAGGTAGTTTTGGGGGCCTTGTTCCTTTTTTTTTTTTTTTTTTAACTTATTTTAAGTTTATTTATTTATTTTGAGAGAGAGAGGTAAGGAGGGGCAGGGAGAGAGACGGAGAGAGAGAATCCCAAGCAGGCTCCACACTGTTAGCACAGAGCCCGACACGGGGCTCGAACTCACGAACTGTGAGATAGTGACCTGAGCCGAAATCAAGAGTCGGACGCTCAACCGACTGAGCCACCCAGGTGCCCCCTGGGGGCCCTGTTCCTTTAGGCTGGGTGTGAGGAACCCATGTAAGATCCTGGCACTCTGGAAGGGTGTGGGGCTGTCTCCTTCAGGCAGGCAGGTGACTTGGAGCACAGTGCTGCAGAGTGGGGGGGTCTCTTTCAAGGGCCCCAACTCAAATGTCTGGGCGATCACTAGAAAGGTTCGGAGGGGTACAGGAGGAGAGAGGAGAGTGGGGTGAGGGGAGATGGAAGGTTCCAGGCAGGGTCAAGACTGGGGCTCCAGGCAGAACTAGGAGGGGGACTCTGACCAGGAATTTGGTGGTAAGCAGGTGTGTTCTCTAAATATAAACTGCAAACGAGGGGGAAAATTCAGACACCATCTAGTCTGGAGATGTCAGACCCATGCTTCCCTCCGTCCCCACCTTCGCTCAAGATGGCCATCCCTAACACCGGACCCAAGGCCAGGCGCTCTGTCCACCAAGCCCAGAGGCAAGCTCACTGTGGGCAGAACAACAGCCAGGTAACAATTACGAATTGCTCAGAGTTGCCAGACCGATAAAAATCTCATGATTTTTGAGATTATCTGCATGAATCCATCTACTGTACAAATGAGGAATACTTACCAAGAACTCACTTAATCCTCACGACAACTCCGTGAGAAGGGACCACGGGGGAGACTGAGGAGACGGTAGCATAAAGAAGTCTAGAACGTTCATGTCAAGTCTAGAACTAGCCACCTGGGTGGTTCAGTCGGTTAAGCATCCAACTTCGGCTCAGGTCACGATCTCACGGTTTGTGGGTTCGAACCCCACGTCGGGTTCTGTGCTGACAGCTCGGAGCCTGGAGCCTGCTTCCGATTCCGTGTCTCCCTCTCTCTCTATGTCCCTCCCCTGCTAGTACTGTCTCTCTCTCTCTCTCAAAAATAAACATTAAAAAAAAAAAAAAGTCTAGAATGTTCCAAAGGGCACCCCTGCTCTGGAGCACTCACTCCTCACCACTGTGCTGCCATCCCTCCCACACGGATGAGATTCCGGTCTGGGGTTTATCACTGAGCAAATGAGCAGGAACGTTCTAGAATATCTTATGTGTAGACGCGTGGAACGCCAACATTTACAGGATATTAAAACTGTGCTAAGAGACAATCACGCTAAAGGTGTAACCGCCTTTGTAATCTTGCCAAGTCAGAGTGTAAGGGCTTTTATGAAAAGTTTCAGAAATGTGGCTTACAGGGCAAACGTTTATGGTCAACTGCCTTTTGATCTCTCATGTGAAAAATATGTACTTACGTCTCTTGCAGGAAACCTCACCACTTCCTTCCTAAGTGTTGGTCAGAAACGCTAATTACCTGGCTAATTAGACTGTGAAACTTCCCTTCCAGATGGTAAAAAGGAGCTATTTGCACCCCACAAATTTCGTTGTGACTTGCCACCAAAAAAAAAAAAAAAAAAAGTAGATGGATTTCAATGGTTTTATTGTAGACACTGTGAACAACTTGAGCAAATCATATAAAAGTAAACGAGAAACTGATGAAAAGGGTCTGCTCCTTCACAAAGGGGTGGGGAATCACCTGGTTCTGTGGGGAAAAGCTCATGCCCGGGCAGGGGAGCGTCCGGATGGGCAGGAGAGCCCGGAGACCGAGTCCCGGACACCCGCTCCGCCATGCGGGACGTCCCCCAGGACTGATCAGCCCTAACGGGGCTCGTGGCTTTTAGGTGCTTGCTTTCCACTCTACCCGTTGTCACAGCACTGCTTGTTTTTGTGGGTTTTTTTTTTTTTTTTTTTTCCCCTAGGCATTCCCTGCCCGGCCCGGGAAAGCACACGTCCCCCTGGAAAGCCCGACGACACGGCCTCCCTTTCGCCCTGCGTTCACGCGACCGCAGGAATGAGTACGGGCTAGAGCGGACTCAGGAGAGCGAGAGCTGCAGTTCCGGGAAGGACACGCCTCGGACCGGCAGCTGCCGAGGTCTGCGCACAAGAGCCACCCGCCGAGGGCCGGGCCCTGGCGGCCCCCCCCCCCCCCGCGGGCCCGCGGGCCGAAGCCGAGACCCCCGCAACCCGGCACGCGAGATACTCACCGGCGTCCAGGCTGCCGGTCGCTGCCGTCCAGCCCATGACAGGCGGGATGGCCCCAACGACGGCTCCGACCCACGTGTTGGCGATGCTGATCTTCTTCAGCGGGGTATAGCAACAGGTGTACAGGAAGATGTTGAAGACCCCCAGGGCTCCCGTGAGGGGGTTCACCCCCCAGGTCAGGAGGGCGACGCCTGGAACGGCACAGCACGTGGCAAAGGACACAGCTAGCAACGGGCTGAAAAAGAGCAGCGGGCACAGAGGAGTCACTTTCCAGTCCCGCGGGCCACGCTGCCCGAACTCGGCGTGGACCACCTACCTACGTGGCGTGGCGACCCGGGAGGCAGGCTGCTGCGCCTTCTTCCCGGTTACGGGGCACCGGAACCCGAAAGGCGGAGGGACCGTGCCTGCAGGAGTTCTGGCTGCCCCCTCTGACATCTGCCGGCCGGGGCTGAAGTTCGAGTCCAGGTGAGAGAGCCCTGGATTCGTTCTGTCCCTTCCCGGCCGTGGGAGGCGGGAGCGTCCCTCTGCTCACCTGCGCGGCCGGGACGGTTCTCTGCTCTCGCTCACAGGCTGGAGTGAGGGCCGAGGCAGACACTGCCTGCTTGGCACAGGGTTCTGCTTTGCAGTTAGTGCCAAGTAGGTGACGGCCATAGAAAAACCACCCGGAACGCGGTACCGGTAATGTTTGGGCAAAAGCTGGCATCTCAACCCTGCCCGTGTATTTATAGTTTAAACACATTACCCCATTAGCAGTAACGGATAATGACAGTATGTCTGAGTGTATCTATCTGTGATAAATTACAGGCTTGGCAGGGGACCGGCTTGGGGCCCACGGCCACACACCAGGGGGCTGCCCCACACGGATAGCTCACTTTCGGTGCCACAGCTGGTTTCAGAGCCACGGCATCTCCGGAGGACCCTCACCATGTTGGTAGGTGCAGTGAACAGGGTCAAATACAACTCTCCACCAGCCGGGACGATCCTACGCCTGATTCTCACCAGAGCCCACTTTTTTTTTTTTTTTTAAGTTTATTTATTTATTTTGAGAGAGACAGAGACAGCATGGGTTGGGGAGGGAAGGAGAGAGAAATCCCAAGCAGGCTCCGCGCTGTCAGCGCAGAGCCTGATGCAGGGGCTCGAACCCATGAGCTGTGAGATCATGACCTGAGCCGAAGTCAGACACTTAACCGACTGAGCCACCCAGGCGCCCCTTGCCAGAGCCCACTTTCTAAGGTGGACTTTACATGGGATCTTGTGAGAGAGACGGGGAGAGACAGAGAGAGAGAGAGAGAGAGAGAGAGAGAGAGAGAGAGAGAATCTCAAGCAGACTCTCCACTGTGAGCCCGGAGCCTGATGCAGGGCTCGATCTCACAAACGGTGAGACATGACCTGAGCCAAAATCAAGAGTCAGACGCTTAACCGACTAAGCCACCCAGGCACCCCTATATTTCAGTCTATGTTAATAATTTCCCTGTGCTGTTCAGAATTCTTTTGTAACGTCATCATTAATAGGTACATAGTGGCCTATTCTGTGGATTCAACACAATTAATTCAGTCAATATAGCCTTTCTGGATATTTTGAATTTTTCCTTTTAAATCAGAAGTAACAGCATATATATCTTACAGACTGTTGTTCATAGTTCTGACTAGGATGCATCCAGAGGATAAATTCCCAGACGTGAGACTGCAAGGCCAGCTGACATGCACGTTTGTAGGGATTTGACTTGTACCACCAGTCTACGCCCCAGAGGGTTTAGGCTCTTTTACACTCCTATCAGCAGTACATGAGAAAGCCTATTATTTCTAGAACCTGTATCAACACTGGGTATGGCATTAAACACAAACCAAAAATTAACAACGTAAAAACATGTTTATTGAGACAGCATTATCCCCATTTCACAGAAGAGAAACTGAGGCTCAGATGGCCCTTGAACAATGAGAGGAACGGGGTGCCGACCGCAATGCACAGTTGAAACATCCACGTGTTAACTTCTGACTCGCCCAAAACTTAACTACTGATAGAACCACGAGAGATCCCTTTTTACCAAGATACGCAATTTATTGCAGAGACAAACTGCTTATGCAGAGATGATTAGCATCACACATGGCATTTTATTATTACCTTTTAAATTCTTTTTTATGTTTATTTATTTATCTTTGGGAGAGAGAGAGAGAAGACAAAGCTTGAGCAGGGGAGGGGCAGACAGTGAGGGAAAGAGAGAATCCCAAGCAGGGGCTCCATCTCACAAACTCCAAGATCATGACCTGAGCCGAAATCAAGAGCAACCCATTGGATGCTCAACCCATTGACCCACCCAGGCACCCACACATGGCATTTTCTTTTCTTCACGTTTATTTATTTATTTTGAGAGAGAGAGAGAGAGAGAGAGAGAGAGCGCAAGAGGAAAAAGGGCAGAGAGAGAGAGAGGGAGAGAGAGGGAGACACAGAATCGGGCTCTGTGCTGACAGCACAGACATGGAGGTCAAACTCAGGAACCGTGAGATCATGACCTGAGCCGAGATCAAGAGTCAGATGCTCAACCGACTGAGCCACCCCAGCGCCCCCGCATGGCATTTTAAATGGGTGCTCCCAAGACTCGAGCTCACAAGAGCATCCAGAGGTGGTTATGAAATTGTTACAGCAGCTGATTTTACTGAGTTACGATTTAATACTCCATCTCTAAATGTGTTCATCTTTCTCTCCGCTCAAATGGCACCCTGTGCAGTCTGCAAATGTTTGGGCAAGTTTTGAATACATTTTAACTTTATATAATAGATTTGTGTGTGTTTATGGTAGTATTACGCATCCACGACATACGTTTTTAATTTTTTTTGAAATTTCTAGGCCATGTGGTTTGTGAGTTTTTTCAAATTGTTGCCAACGTCCAACCTTCTTTTCTAATATATTTATTGAGAAAACCCGCACAGTTCCAACCCGTGTCGACCAAGGGTCAGCTGTACCAGTAAAATAACTTGGAAACAGACTTGTACTCGGATTTACTCCTTGGCTCATTGATGCAATCCCACTGGTCTGTGGGGGTGCCCTGCTGTAGTACAACTTCCTGATTCTCTGATTGTTTGGATCTTGCCGAGCCTGGAGGCGGTGGGGGTGGGGGGTGGGGGGGTGGGGGCTGGAGTCTTTAGGCTGTTGCCTTCAGCTGGGAGCAGGAGCCTGAGGGTTTAAAAGCTCCTTTGGTTTACCCCCGAGGTAGAAATAGCCTAAGTTCCTCCGGCATTACCTGAGATGAAAACACTGGGGAAGCACTACATTTACATACATACATACAAGGTTGGACCTAGGATATAAGGTGGGGAGCAAGACAGACACGGTCCTTGTCCTGGGGGCGCTTATGCTGAAGTGAGAGTTAAAGAGGCAGGCAATCTGGGGCCACTGTGTGTGGGTGCTGGGGGGCTGGACAGGGGGAGGTTTGTAGGAAGAAGTGCTGGGCGGGCGGGAGAGGGGATACAAGGGTAGACAGGAGTGATTCAGGCAGCGGGCACAGCACGAGGGGCGGGAGGGGTCAGAGAACACTGGGAGGGAAGGCCACAAGGAGACATCGACATCGTGGGAACGCTGCCTCTGGGCAGATGCACAGAAGAGGTTTTCTCTGCTTTTTTACACAGGGGAAGAAAATGATCAGATGTGCTTCTCACAAGGCCCTCGCTGCCTGCCGTGATGACCAGCAAAGACGGACAAGCATTCACTTGTCCGTTCACGTCGGGCATTTTCGAGGAAAAAGAAGTGTGAGCCACACCACCACTGCAAGTTGGAAGAGTGCTAGCGAGAATAACGGTTCTGGGATGAAGGGAGCGTGTACCAAGTGACCTCCGGGCTCTTTTTTAAAGTTTGACGTAACCATGAAATCTTTAAAAATCATGGCGACATTAAAGCTGCTTCAATTTAGCCATTTTTAGGGGCGCCTGGGTGGCTCGGTCGGTTAAGCGTCCGACTTGCGCTCAGGTCATGATCTCGCGATCTGTGGGTTCGAGCCCGGTGTCGGGCTCTGTGCTGACAGCTGGGAGCCTGGAGTCTGCTTCGGATTCCGTGTCTCTCTCTCTCTCTCTCTCTCTCTCTCTCTCTCTCTCTGCCCCTCCCCCACTTGCTCTCTCTCTCTCTCTCAAAAATAAACATTAGAAACAAATTAAAAATTTAGCCGTTTTAATAAAGAGATCTATTTCTGATGCAGAAAAAGATTAGTCAAGTGAGTTCATTTCTCATCTCGGTTAAACACCACTATGATTTTCTGCCTTGGTACACATAGAAGTCCGAGCGAAATCTCAAAGCCTGGAAGGGCAATTTTGTCAAAGACCGACTTGTTATTTTAGGTCAATTACTTGATACACTCGTCCTCCTAATCCTACCGCTCAGCCCTTGACCAAAACCCCCGTCTGCTCTCTCCCATTCCTGGATGGGTTTTGGAAAGCATCCCAAACCTGGAGACACACGCACACACACGGAGTTATTTTCCCTTTTATCACTTCTTCTGTATTTAAAATTTCATTAAACATTTTCCCCCATTATTAGTCTTTTTGCTCCTTTTACATCTGAATTCCTCAGCAGGTGACTTCCATTTTGAGTGCCGCTCTGAGGCCTGATTCCTAGAGGCAAAACTAGAAGAAAGGGCTAGGCAGGTTCCCTTGGGATTCCCTGGGCTGAGCAGTACCTGACGGGTGAGGGCCAAGCTGGGACTCCCCGATGGAGTCCCGGGTGCTACCGAGATGTGGTCCCCGGACCCAGAGCGTCAGCATCACCTAGGGGCTCCTCGGGAATCCAGGCGATCGGCAGGCTTGCCAAAGTCGGGGACCCACCGCTGCGCCATCACCGACGTGGTGCGGGTCCCATCTGGCCTACGTTGAGGCCACGCCGACGGAGCCTGCGCCTATAGAAGGCCTCCACCTCCACCCCACCTCCGATGCTGGGTGCAGCCGGGCTGGGTAGGTCCCGCTGTCTTGTGATATAGTCTCTCGACATATTCCAAGTGTAAAGGATGCAGGACAGCAGCCTAGCTCGGTGTTCAGTTCACTGGGGAACTGCCAGTGTCTCCAGCCGCCTCTCTGCTCCGTCTACCTTGATTTGGTCTGGGCACGCTGCTAAGCGTTGTGGCCCTTACGAGGGTGAGATGAAGCAAGCGGGGCAGAGTCTTGATAATCCTGTGGATTCTGGGCGACGGGAACACCGGGGTTCGCTATACCATTTCTAACTGTTGTGTCTCCTGGAACGTTTGCATGCCAGAAGTGTTTGTAAAAGGCTTTAATATTCCTCTTCTTCTTCTTATTATATTATGATAGGGTTTCTGTACAGTACCAGAACTAAGCATCGCTGACAACAATCAGGTGGTCTGGATTCAAGTTCCGATTTGAAACAGTGCTGATTTAAAAGTGGGCAAACGAACCTCTCAGATCCTTGGTTTCCTCAGCTGTGAAGTAGGGGATGTATTAGGGCTATTCTTTAAAATGTGTATTTATTTTGAGAGAGAGAGAGAGGGAGCATGAGCAGAGTAGGGGCAGACAGAGAGAGAGAGAGAGAGAGAGAGAGAGAGAGAGAGAAAGAATCCCAAGCAGGCTCTGCATTCAGCGTGGAGCCCAATGCGGGGCTCATTCCCACGACCGTGACATCATGGTCTGAGACAAAATCAAGAGTTGGACGCCTAACTGAGCCTTCCAGGCACCTCCGTATTAGGGCTGTTTTGACGGCAAGACTGAAGCACAAGTCAAATTGGCTTATGCAAATATCCTCAGTAACAAGACCACCGGGAGGGCAGGGGCTCTATCGTTGAGCTGTAGTATCTTGAGCAAAGTAGCTAACCCGTCGGTCTTAGTTGCTTCATTGGTCAAACGGGAGGTACTTGAGAGTCAAGAATCAAAATAAAGCACTTGGCAAAGGGCCCACTAAAAGAGCACGGAGCGTTCATTCGTTCGTTTATTACGATGTCTCACTGTCGTCTAGTCAGCCACTGTGCTAAGTGCGGGCATACAACAGTGAGCGGAACAGATGGCGATGTTCACTCTGAAAAGGATGGTGGACGTTAAACAAACACAAGTGCTACCAGGTCTCAAACTGTAAAATCAACCACAACCAGAAGTGGCAACGTGAGGCAGCGTTCTTTAAATAGGAGGTAGGGCTGGAGGTAAGGGGTGACAAACTTTCAGTAAATCGTTTCCAGTGGTTTACTCTTTTCGAACTTACGAAGACATATGGATATGTGTTGGAATACGAAGACAAATGTAGACATGTTCAAGAAAGTCACCTCAATTATAAATTATAAAAAGCATAATGGCTGCATAGCATTTCCTAATAGTAATTAAAATGGCAACACTTTTTTCTTTTCTTTTTTTTTTTAATATTTATTTACATTTTTGAGAGAGAGAGAGTGACTGAGCAGGGGAGGGGCAGAGAGAGGGAGAGAAAGAATCCTAAGCAAGCTCCATGTTGTCAGCACAGAGCCCAATATGGGGCTCGAACTCATGAAACCGTGAGATCGTGACCTGAGCCGAAACCAAGAGTCAGACGCTTAACCCACTGAGCCACCCAGGCGCCCTTTATGTTTTTATTTTCAATCGTAACTTTATTTTATTTATTTAAATGTTTTTATTTATTTTTGAGATAGAGACAGAACGTGAACAGGGGAAGGGCAGAGAAAGATGGAGACACAGAATCCGAAGCAGGCTCCAGGCTCCGAGCTGTCAGCACAGAGCCCGACACGGGGCTCGAACTCATGGAGTGTGAGATCACGACCTGAGCTGAAGTCGGCCGCTCAACCGACTGAGCCACCCAGGCGCCCCTCAATCGTAACTTTAAGAATTTAACTCTATTATATCAAATTACAAAAAAAAAAAAAAAAAAAAAGTAAAAATAAAATAAACCAGCATTAGGAAAAAGCAGACGGATCACACGGGAAACATTATTTTTTTTCCTAATGCTGGTGCTCTCACGTAGCTATGGCAGTGGCTGTAATGGGCTTTGTTAAGGAGAGAAGGTTCATATCTCTGCGAATGGTGGTCACCGGAGTGAACTTGCATAGGAAAGATCAGAAGAGCAGAAGAATGGGGTGTGATGGTATTGTGCACGATTTCTAACTTTCAGTAAAATGGAATAAAGGGATGACTAAGGCAAATAGCACTGTGGGGTGGGGAAGGAAGGACAGTGGCAGAGGAAAAGAATCTAGCCATTGAACTAAAACGATTTTTTCACGTCCTTTCACTCACGCAGGCAAATAGGTTGATGGCTCACGCTCGGACTGAATGGTGATTTATTTCCAAACTCATATCCAAAACTGAATTACATTTCAAATAGAGACATCTCTCTACTGAGCATCAGCACAGAGGCAGGCTTCTCCTTCTGGCTTCCCTGCCCAGAGCTACTCCAGAAAAGGAACAACAGACCAGGGGACGGTGGGGGGCAGGGGGTGGGGGTTGTCAACACGTTCCTATGAATTATTTATTCTTCCTTTAAAATACCGTACTCCTTCGTTTACTAAACACCAATCCTAAGTAGCTCTAGCGAAGTGGAATTTTCTGCAGAAATTAGGAACAAAGGAGGTTAAAAAAAATATGCAAGCTCTAATTTGATGACTATTTACTGCACTTAATAAACATAATCCACATTACGTGACTCTGAAATAACTAACGGGAGAAATGTGGTCTTTCTGTTTAAGTCATGTGTCAGAGAGGTCTGCGAAATGTGACATTAAATCCAGAAAGCTTTACATTGTAAGCAGCTCTATAGGTAATTGGTTTATACAAAAGTTAATCTCATACTTCTTGGCTTTTCTTCCAGAATAAATGATATTTAAATTACAAAATAAAATTTCCTTTAACAACAAAAGAAAACCCCAAACCTTAATCAAACCAAGCTAATTTAGCTTTCATTTCCTGGATGAATCCCACATTTGAGCTCTGACCTGAGCTTTTCGGGGTAAGCCCCTCCAGATAACTGCTTTGACAACGTGTCCCCAAAATCTTCTCCAGGGGTTTTCTATTTCTCAACAAGACTCAAGTTGCAGATATTGCAAGGTAGGAGAGGAATAAGGAAAAGTCAGAATTTAAGGAACAGGTAAAGCAAATGTGGATGCAAGACATATTTTATTTATTTTATTTATTTAAAATTAAAAAAAAATTTTTTTAGCATTTATTTTTGAGAGACAGAGAGAGACAAAGTATGAGCAGGGGAGGGGCAGAGACAGAGGGAGACACAGAATCAGAAGCAGGCTCCAGGCTCTGAGCTGTCAGCAGAGCCCGATGCAGGGCTCGAACCCACGAACCGTGAGATCATGACCTGAGCTGACGTCAGACGCTTAACCAGCTGAGTCACCCAGGCGCCCCTGTTTATTTTATTTTTTAAATGGAATTATTTATTCTTGATAGGGGGAGGGGCAGAGAAAGGGAGAGAGAGAATCCCAAGCAGGCTCCGCACTGTCAGCACGGAGCCTGATGCAGAGCTCGAACTCGCGAACTGTGAGATCATGACCTGAACCAAAATCAAGAGTTGGGCGTTTAACTGTCTGAGCCACCCAGGAGCCCCAGCAAGACGTATTTTAAAAGAGAATTTAAAAACATTTAAGGGGCACCTGGGTGGCTCAGTTGGTTGGGCATCTGACTTCGGCTCAGGTCATGATCTCACATCCTGTGGGTTCGAGCCCCGCGTTGTGCTCTGTGCTGACAGCTCGGAGCCTGGAGCCTGGAGCCTGTTTTGGGTCCTGTGTCTCCCCCTCTCTGTCTGTCCCTTCCCTGCTTGTGCTCTGTCTCTCTTGCTCTCAAAAATAAATAAGAAACGTTGAAAAAAATTTTTTTTTATATTAGGAGAAATTCAAGAATAAGCAGGTGTTTTGGGCAATGACTCTACTCAGAACACGGGGCTGCAGCATTATATTGAGAAAAGCTTTTTTTTTTTTCTTCTCCAGGGAGAAAAACAAAGCAGGTCTGAGCTGAATGAGTTTTGAAAGTCAGCCGAAAGAATCTTACTGATGTAGGAGGGAGGTGGGAAAAGACAGACAGGGGTGGGAGGGTGGAGGCTGGAAGAAAAGTGAAGATGAGCCTTACTCGGTATTGACCTCTAAGATGGGGCCTTGTAATTCAGGGATAAAGCAAAACTCGGACTCTTGAGTTACGCTACGTCAATTCAGTGTAAATTGAGGAGAATCTATCTGTAGAAAGACTGGAATTTTCAGTGAGAAGAGATTCTTGTTGTTTGATCCCATCCACGGAAACCACGTTTCTAGTGCTGGGGTCCCAAATCAGTGTATTTCTCAAATTCCCGAACTCTACTGCCCCCCGGGCTCCCATAGCACCTTCGATATCTTTCCAGTTTCCTGGTGGAGCCAGACGGTTTAATTTTCTTACCCCACTCCTTTTTTTTTTTTTTTTTTTTTAAAGTTTATCCATTTATTTTGAGAGAGAGAGAGAGCGCGAGTGAGCCAGGGAGGGGCAGAGAGAAAGGGAGGGGAAAAGAGAGAATCCCAAGCAGGCTTTGCACCTGGAGCACAGAGCCCGAGTTGGGGCTCGAACCCACGAACCGTGAGATCATGACCTGAGACGAAATCAAGAGTCGGATGCTCAACCGACTGAGCCACCCAGGCGCCCCTCTTACCCCCTCCCTTTTTAATGTATAGGATTCTATTTAAGAAAGCCGTGTTGTTCACCTACATAAAGTTAGGGTGAATGAATTTTAAGGCGGCTCTGAAAAGCTTTAAAAAAAACACAGTTTATAAAAAGAGAATCTGGGAAGTAAAACCACCCATCCCTGCAGCTTTGCGGAGCACCTTGGGGGTACAGGCTACCCGCAGACGAAGGTATAGACGCAGGTGACCTCACCTTCTGCAGGGCCTGCTCGGACAGATACCCAGGGGGACCAGGCTGGCGATCTACAGGGGTAAAAGCCCAAGCGATGAACAATAGAGAACCGCTAATCGGGCCTGACTGGCCGATCCCATGTGGGAATGTGCTAAAAAGCCCAGAAACCTGGGGCTTTGTTACATTTTCTATTTTCAAGTGCCGGCAACGGTAGAAAAGCCCAGCAGGCCAAACAACAACGACAAAAAGGCCTCTTCAGGATTGGGCCTGTTGGCCGCTGTCTTGCAATCTGCGGTCCAGGTGAAAGATCTCTGAGGTACGGATAACACCACGGCCCCGGAGCTGACCCCCCACTCCGCCCCGTACTGTCTTCCGTGTGGTTATTTCTTTCCCATCCTCTAAGATTCGGCCTGGGCATCAGAACAAGTCCTGCAAGAACATTCTCCCTCAGCCTTCTCTCCTTCCTGCTCCCGCCCCCCACCCCCAGCCCTCGGGTGGCCTGCATACCCTCGTGAGAACAGCACGGCTCAGTCCTGACGCGGACAGCTCTGGTGCCCTCCCCGGCCACCCGTCACATCCTACCTGGTTCAGGGCCTCTACCCTGTGCCACTCATCTTTCTGTTCCCTGCATCCAAGGCAGCTGCCCCAAACGCCGGCTCAAACAGACCTTTACAAACCACGCAAAAGACAGGACAAACACTACCACCAGTCGACGGGAATGGCGTTTCGTGGCCAAATGTTGTCACCTCATCTGATCGAGAAGAGAGAGAGAGAGAAGGCGATAGGGCGTTTGACTCACGGACTCCAGGTCATGAATGAAAGGTGTCGGGTGTCTGCTCCTGTGACTTACTGCTCAAGTTGATGCGTTACCCTTCGTACTCATATTTACTAGAATATCTGAGTATTTTTTTGGTTATAAGATGGGACGTGAGAGCTGAAGGACCCCCCGTCCCCAGCACTGCTGACAAGAAGTGTTCACAACTCACGATGCTTCGGAACAATCGTAGGGGCGCCTGGGTGGCTCAGTCAGTTAAGTGTCCGACTCTGGATTTCGGCTCAGGTCATGACCTCACAGTTCATGAGTTCAAGCCCCGCGTCGGGCTCTGCGCTGACAGCACGGAGGCTGCTTGGGACTTGTGATTCTCTCTCTCTCTCTCTCTCTCTCTCTCTCTCTCTCTCTCTCTCAAAATAAATAATAAACATTAAAAAAAAAAAAAAAAGAAGAGCTGTAAATGCTTTCATTTTGCTTATGACCATGAGAGAAAGGAATGTTCACTTCTAGAAGACCCCCTGGCGTTCCTCTGTCTCACCCACTGTCGTGACTAAGCGTGATGATACACGCTAAACTTTTTTGTGGACGCTTCATACTGCGCGGTTCATAATGTCGAACGATTTTAAGACCAAAATTCTCCACACTGGCACCACTCTGAGACCGAATTTGTCGTTTCTGCCATTTTGAATGACTGGTTAGCACTAAGAAAAAAAAAAAACCTCCCATACTTATAAAATGTTTATGTTCTTATTACATTTGCAATATATACACGCCAAGAGACTAATCATAACAATCCTTGGAAACTCTGTGGGGCGTCAGCCCGGTCTGGGTACTTGTCTGCTGGACCAGGGTGACGGGATGATGAACAGTCTTCATAGCTCCCCTGCAGCCTGCAAACTGTTTACATTCGCTTAAGTGCTTACTGGTAAAACCTTCAGTAAATTTGAAAAATGTCTCCTGCAAATCCCTATAATGCTTAAGCTAAACCCTGTTCTTTAAGTTAATCATGCCAGCTACACAATCCATTCATTTGGCTTCGAAAACTCAATCTTCGTCATTTATTTAAAAACCGGGCATTGGCGGCCCCCGACCCCAAGTGTGTTAATTTGTCCTCTCTCAATAACCTCTCTCCCCGCTCTGCTCTTTCCATCTCTCCCGCCTGCAGCCCACAAAAATAACCAGGCCGTCTTCTTCAGGAAGCTCCCGCGCTGGCCAGGCCGCCCTGACCCACGTCCCCTTTCCCTGACCCCCCAGGGGACGTCTCGCTTGTCCTGACTCCCTCGGTCCACCCAGTGCGTACTGACGGGACTGCCTCGTCCATCTGCGAAGGCTTTTGAGCATCTGGCTAATTTTTCACCCCGATTATAAGCCTCTGGAGCCTTGCGAAAACAGAACTGGAGGTACTGGGAACATGATGGGTAATCAACACATTCTCAATGAACTGAATTCGACAAAGGGATTGCTTAATTTTAAAATAATCCGGAAGCAACAGCAGACCTTGACGTTCTTAAGAACGATTCCTTTTTGTTAGGATAGAGCAGGGAAAAGGTTATTACTTAAAAAAAAAAAAATACATGTTGAAGATACAAGTCTGAAGGACCTCAAAACAGGTGAAGATGGCGGATTAAAGGTGTCGTATCTCTCTCTTGTCCACGAACAAAGAGAACCTACGGCGGAAAACTCTGGCTTAGGCAGGAGCAGGGACACTCCTGCAGAAGAGCGGTCAAGAACAGGACAGCACGGGAGGACGCGCTCCACAGGCGAGGCAAAATATAAGACGCGCTCAATGTTAAAGTTAAGATCCTGGCCGCAAGAATTTGTGCACCGGGGGTGGGGGAGGTGGGTCATGGCTAGAAAGTCACAAAGCAGAACGGGGGCCCGAGACACATACCTGGCCAAGAGGAAGCTCGAGTGCAGCGGAAGGAGCCCTGGGAGGGGCAGCCTCGGGTCCTTCGTGCGACCCCACCCCCACCCTGCACCCCCTTCCCTTGACCGGACCAGGGATGAAATGTCGGGCCCAAGCATGGGCAATCCGTTTCCTCTCACAAGGCTTGGGAACTGGGACAGAGGACTCAGCTGGGAGACCAGGGGCTGAGGCTGAGGCTGCCATTTGGATGACGAGTCCGTTTAAGCAAAAGTGGGATTGGAAGAGCCAGTGGGCCGCGAGGGAAAAATGAAGTTCACGTACAGAGAAAAGCGGAGGCAGACAGTGCGGGAGGAAGCTAAACCGTGACCGAAGCGCTGAGGGGGCCATCCTTTCCAGAAGTCTGGCGGTAAGGAGAACAAGAGAAAAAGTAGATGCAGCTGGTGATTCAGCAGACTCTTCTCTAAGACACAGGGACCACTTGTCCAAATACTAAGTCAGAAGAAAGGGCCCCAGTGGGGTGATGGGGTTGGAAGAGGCACAAGGACACCCTTAGGGGAGTCTGTGCCTGTTCTCAGGCGAGCCTGAGGGGCTCTGGGCTTGGGGACCATAGGTAGAAACGGGTAGAAACGGGCCCCCAACAACTGCCAACATCAGGTGCCAGATTCCAGAAGCTCTTATCTGCTGTGGAAAAACATCTGGTCCTCTGAAACAGAAGTGAGGTGTATCTTAGGAAGAACTACTAGGGACATTCACCCCTGTTCCTCTGACCCCTCACCTTGGCTCATCCTAAAACTACCAAATCCATTAAAAAAACTTTTTTTTTTTTTTTTTTTACCGTTTATTCATTTTTGAGAGACAGAGACAGAATGTAAGCAGGGGAGGGGCAGAGAGAGAGAGAGACACAGCATCCGAAGCAGGCTCCGGGCTCCGAGCTGTCAGCACAGAGCCCGATGCGGGGCTCGAACCCACGAACCGCGGGATCGTGACCTGAGCCAAAGTCAGACGCTTAACCGACTGAGCCACCCAGGCGCCCCCAAATCCATTTTATCTGATGAGAACCAACGTTGCAGGTAGCCAGGGATGTCTGGTGAATGGAAGGAGTTCAAGGGCGTTGGATACGTGTGATCTGTAACAGGAGGAAGGAAGAGTTACCAGCGAGGATGGAAACACAGCAGGGCAACGGGAGGCTCAGAGGTATGGCACTTCTCCATTCTGCCTGTGACAAGTTCCTCACCGACTCGTGGAGCCAGATTACCAGAGCTGTGGGTCCCTCGGGCTGTGACATAGCTGTGCTGACACGCAGCCTCAGGGGAACAGAGGCATCGGGTCTGGCTCCGAGTTAACAGGGACAAACTCTGGCGAGGCGCCAGCGCCGGAGGTCACGATAGCGCCATTCGGACCCTCCGGAGCCATTGTCTGCAGACATCTTCGGGTGCAAACGTAGCTGTCCAGAGCTCTTTGGCCAAATGCGCCAGGACTCTTGAGTTTAGCCCACGTGCATCTGGGATGCTTCCTAGGTGATGTGAGGTACAATGGGCTCAAATTCATCAAGTGGCTCCCCCAAGCCATTAAAGGCGCTGATAAATAATTCTACCATGAAGGCCCCGGGGCTAAAATAAAAAGCAGAAAGCCGTGGGGTCAAGTGCTTCCATTTGGTAAACAGAAGCTACGATAGGATGTTTCTATTCACCACCTGCAATTATTGTATGGTCACAGCTCACTCCAACCATCAGCATCATCACTTCTTGGGTGCCTTCGAGAGCCAGGACGAATTTAAAGGTCATCTTAGTATTAAAAAAAAAAAAAAAAAAGTCATCTTTCTTTCCACTGGTGAGGAAAACAGGAAAAGCAGGATTTCTCTGAGAGTTGATATGAAAGACTGTCTTCCTTTAATGGTAAGTGATGCCTTAGATTTACCGAATTGTCATTTTATGTAGGCAACAAAGAGGTACTCAGAAGTACTGTCATCTGTATTCTCCTTGGGAAACTGAAATAACTAATAATGTAATTTTGTAGATTTTTATTCTCACTAAATGGCATTTTAGTTGTAAGGATTTTTGTCTTTGATTCTCAACAAAATTGCACAAAATTTCTGTTGCCTGAAATGTAAAGGGGATGTTTATCCTGTAACTGGCTATTTCGAAAACAATTATCTTACTACTCCTTGTTTATTAAACACAGTCAATGTCACTTTCTCCATCACGGGAAACAATACAGACAAAGCTGCAGCGGCCGCCCGCTAAACAGCAAGGCGAGCGGCACGGAGGCTGGAAATCAATCTGCACGTTTACTGTCTTGAAACAGAGTGCAGTTGGAGTTTGTTTACTTTATGTAGCTCATCCCTGAGGTGAAAATACATCAGACTCAAAATTATCCTTTGAAATCCCCTGCAGTGATCCATAAAGTGCACGCAAGGTTAGGCATGTACAGTTCTGGGAAATAAGGACCACATCCACAAAAAATCCCCGAGGTAAATCAAAAGAGGGAACGAGGGGAAAGTCTGTATCTGGATGGCTGGGCGTTCGTGCCATTCCGCCTTTAGGACTCCGGTGGAGAGACGGGGGGTCCTAAAGGGGTCTGTCTGCCGGCAGGGTCCACTCCGCTGTGTCTCGATGTCCAGCGCTGGCAACCGGACTGCACAGTCACGTGTCTTTGCCGCGACGGTTGGGGGCGCTCTGCTGGACAGTGGGGCTGCTGCTTCTTGGGAGGGGCGGGGCTGACGACTGCTTTGCTACACTGCGTGCTCCTGACGAATTACGTGCTACCCGTACGAAGAGCTGCGGAGTGTAAGAAAGGTGCAGATACGTGTAGATGGCGGAGACCTTCCTTAAGGGAGGTCTCGAGAAAACTCGAGAAGACAGGTGGAAAGGAACGGGAGGCGCAAAGGCAGGGTGGCAGGGATCGGCGGGGTTTTTCTGCGGGAGATCCGTGACCCACAGGAAGCGGCAAAGGCTTTGAAAAGCGGACACAATTTAAGTGACCTTGTGGGCGGTGGTGGCCAGTGTGCATTCTGGGTTGCCCCCCCGACCGTGACCGCCCTGGTCTAAGCCATCGTCAGCTCACCCTGGACTGGTCCCAGGCCTCTGCTCGCTCCCGTGACGCCATGGTACATTCTGAAGACTTCCCTCACAAACATCAGTGTGACCACAGCGACCCCACGCTTACGACTCACGTCTGGCTTCCCGCTGCACACCGCCTCTGAGCCAGACTTGTCACTGCGGTGCCCTCGTGACCTCATCTCCTCCCACTCTGCTCCTTCTGGCCACTGCGGCCCCCGTGCTCTTCACTGGGTCGGGCACACCCTGACCGCCCGGGCTCTGCACCTGCTGTTCCCTCTGCCCACGCTGCCCCCCTTCCCTGCATCCTCAACCTCCGGGGCTCAGCACATACCCCACCTCCTCAGGTGTCTCTGTACCTCCCCCTCAAGCGGTCTCTGCCAGTTGGCTCTATATTATCCGGTTCCTTGTTTTCTCTGGACAACTGACGGCCATCGAGAGGGACCTCTGAAACTTTATTTGGCTCACTGGTTTACTCTGTACCTCCCGACAGGACAGTAAGGAGGGCCGGAGCTGGGTCACGTCAGCCGTATTCCAGCGCTGAGCTGGAGCCTAACACCCGGAGACGCTCGGCCCGGGGCTGCTGAAAAAAGTAGGAGCCACCACAGTGAGGACCGCACTGTCATTCACTGCTGTAGCAGAAGGGTCGCAGCCTCACCTACGCCCAAGAGGTAAGCGCCCCAGCTTAAGAGAAGAGGACACAGCCGTCTCCTAACACGCTCCCGCCTGGGAGAGCAGAAGCAGCAGCTGGATTCTGAGTCCAGGCAGACCGACCCCAAACGCTCATGCTCTGCAGGCTACGTCAGCATGGTCCCAGGGAAAACCAAGCGCCCTGAAAACCCACTAGTCGTGCACACAGTGAAATTCACACATTTTGAGAGGACAGTGAGTTCCGAGCTCCGACAAAGATACACAAGGGTGTAAGCGCCACCATGATCAAGATATAGACTATTTCTGGGGCGTCCGGGTGGCTCACTTGGTTAAGTGTCTGACTCGATTTCGGCTCAGGTCACGATCTCACGGATATGAGATCAAGCCCCGCGTCGGGCTCTCGGGTGAGTGTGGAGCCTGCTTAAGATCCTCTCTCTCTTTCCATCCCTCTGTCCCTCTCCCCCACTGACTCTCTCAAAACAAAAAATGATATAGAATATTTCTGTCACCTCACAAAGTTCCTTCATGCTCCTCTGTACTCCATTCCCTTTCCTTCACCCCCGATTTCTAGTAGCCATTGGTCTGGTTTCTGTCCCCAGAGTTTTGGCTTTCCAAAATGTCACCTACACGGGGTGGCACAGTATGTAACCTTTTGGGTCTGTCTGCTCTCACTTACAATGCTTCTGAAATGTGCCCATGTCATTTTATGTGTATATACTCACCAGCTGAAGGACATTTAGGTTGCTTTCAGTAATAATCAATTAAACTTATAAGTATTCATGTACAGATCTTTGTATGGACATACATTTCCAGACACAAATGGGACTGGGGTTATAGATATGGTAAGTCTTGTGTGACTTCATAGGAATCTGCTAAACTGTTTTCGCAAAAGTAACGGCATCACTTTGTTTTCAGGCCACTCCACATCCTTGCCAGCACTTGGTATTACTGCTTTAGAAATGTTAACTGTTCTGCAGCCGCTCTGGAAAACAGAGTGGAGGTTCCTCAAAAAACTAAAAATAGATCTACCCTATGACCCAGCAATAGCACTGCTAGGAATTTCCCCAAGGGATACAGGAGTGCTGATGCATAGGGGCACTCGTACCCCAATGTTTATAGCGGTGCTTTCAACAATAGCCAAATTATGGAAAGAGCTTAAACGTCCATCAACTGACAAATGGATAAAGAAATTGTGGTTTATATACACAATGGAGTACTACGTGGCAATGAGAAAGAATGAAATATGGCCTTTTTGTAGCAACGTGGATGGAACTGGAGAGTGTGATGCTAAGTGAAATAAGTCACACAGAGAAAGACAGATACCATATGTTTTCACTCTTATGTGGATCCTGAGAAACTTAACAGAAGACCATGGGGGATGGGAAGGGGGGAAAATTACAGAGAGGGAAGGAGGGAAACCATAAGAGACTCTTAAATACTGAGAACAAACTGAGGGTTGATGGGGGATGGGGGAGAGGGGAAAGTGGGTGATGGGCATTGAGAGGGCACCTGTTGGGATGAGCACTGAGTGTTGTATGGAAACCAATTTGATGATAAATTTCCTATTAAAAAAAATAAATGTTAACTGTTTTAATAGGTGTGCAGTGATGTCCCACTGTGGCTTTAATTTGCATTTCCCCCAGTGAACTGGTGATAATAATGAAAACCGTTTTGTGTGTTTATTTGATATGCAGACTTCTTCTTTAGTGGAATGTCTGTTTAAAAACGTTTTGTCCAGGGGCGCCTGGGTGGCTCAGTCGGTTAAGTGGCCGACTTCGGCTCAGGTCACGATCTCGCGGTCCGTGAGTTCGACCCCCGCGTCGGGCTCTGTGCTGACAGCTCAGAGCCTGGAGCCTGTTTCAGATTCTGTGTCTCCCTCTCTCTGACCCTCCCCCATTCGTGCTCTGTCTCTCTCTGTCTCAAAAATAAACAAACGTAAAAAAAAAAAAAACTATAAAAACGTTTTGTCCATTTTTTGGTTGAGCTATTTTCTTGTCACCGGGCTTTAGGGATTTTGTATGTACTCTGGCCACAAGTCCTTCGTGAGTTCCATGCTTTGCAAATATTTTCTCCCACTCTTTGGCCTGTCCAGTCGTTTTCCGAAGTGTTTCTGGGAGAGCAGCGATTTTTATTTCGGTGAAGTCTAACTTACCTATGACTTCACTTATGGTTCGTGCTTTTTGTACTTTTTTGTTTTGTTGCTTTTGTGTGTTTTCTCTAAGAATTCTTTGCCTCACTTCCTGCAGTTGCATTCTGCATCCTGACCTTGTATCTTGTGCCCCTGCTATATCCACTTACTGGTTCTAGTAGCTTTTTTGTAGGTTTGTTTGAGTTTTCCAGGCAAACTATCACACGGTCTGTGAATAAAGAATTCATTTCTTCTTTCCCAATACACAGGCCTGTTATTTCTTTTTCTTGTCCTGAGCTGCTTAAGAGCTCCCCAAACGACACAGACCACGGTCCAATCCCTACAGCACAGCCGTGTCACAACGGTGGGGCAGGCACGTTTTCTCGGCCTCCTTCCTGGCTCTGCTTCCTTACTTTGCTCCTTCAAATCCTTCCCTCTGAGTCTGGCCAAGTCATTTATTTTTATCCTTAAACACATATTTTGCACTCCTCTGCCTGTCCCGATGGCTTCCTCATCCCCTTGACACTGCGCCGTGTACCCGTCTCAGAGTCTTCGCTTCTGTCCTTCCTCCCCTTGGGAGGTCATTTCCGCTTCTCTAACATCTGTCCCTCTGTCCGTCCACGCATCCCTCATGAAGCATCAGCGGTCTGCCGGATGTGATGGCCGGAGCGCATGCTCCGTGACATCAGGGATGGCTGTCTGCTTCGTTCCCTGCCGGGGCGTGGCATTAAAAATAGTGCCGAGCACACGTTAGGCACTGAGGAAACTGCTCTCTATAAACGATCTTGGGGACTGGAGATAAACAGAGGGCAGACTCCATCTTTGTCCCAGAAGAATACACAACGTAATGGAGCAAGGGGCCCAAGGAAAGGGTTTGCAGAGGGCTGTGTGGGGCTAGGACAGGGGCATAAACGAAGAAGAGGGCGAGCCCCAGGACAAACACCTAACCCCACCCGCCCCACTGGACTACGGGCGTAGCTGCCCCTTCCAGAGGAAGGAGTGCTTGGCACAAAACCTGCCCAGGCAATGAGCGGACTAGGGAAGCACACCCAGTGGGACAAGAGGGAGCATGGTGCTTCGGTGAAAACACCAGCGGGCCCATCCGGTCTCAACACCAAGGGATAAATGAGAAAAGGTGAGCAGAGGGGCGCCCGGGTGGCTCAGTCAGTTAAGCGTCCGACTCCTGGTTTCGGCTCAGGTCACGATCTCAGTTGTGAGTTTGAGCCTGGCGTCAGGCTCCGTGCTGACAATGTGGAGTATGCCTGGGATTCTCTCTCTCCCTCTCTCTGCCCCTCCCCCGCTTGTTCTCTCTCTCTCTCTCTCTCTCTCTCTCTCTCTCTCTCTCTGAAAATAAATAAACATTAGGAGAGGGAGCAGGAGGAGGAAGAAGAGAAGGAGACGAAGGAGAAGAAGAAGAAAGATGCGCACAGTCAGAGGAGGAGGCTGGAAGGACCAGGAAGGATCAGATCCTCAAAGGCCTTACATGTAAGACATAGTAAAGCACGGAAAGCAAGTATTTCTTCTTAAATATATTTAGAAGACTCTCCCCAAAGGTTTGAAGCCAGAGACCAATGTGATCATGTAAGGAAAGCCTGGGGAAGACAGACGGAAAGAGGGCTGGCGAACGGGCAGGGAGAGCAGCTGGGGCGTGGTTCTAAGAACCCAGGCAAACTGGGGGTGCTCTGACACCAGAGCGGGGGGTGAGAGGGCACATTCCAGGGTGACTTAGGGGGCTGGACAGACACGGTCTATTCCACAACCGGATGAGGGGGACCAGACAGGGAGTCTAGAGTGACTTACAGGCACCTGACTTCGGAACCTTGGTTAACAAAAAGCCATGTGGGAGGGGGGGAGCCGTGCGCTGGGATATATACTTAAGCAATCGGAGATACCCACAGAGGACCCCAAAAGAGATTTTCAAAGGCCTTGGCTCAGAAGAGCGGTCTGGGCTGGAGGTACAGACAGGGCAGAGGGCGGTGTCTGTAGATGGCAGACGGGATAAAGAGGTCAGTGGCCACCAACAAAGGAGTGGTCGGAGGGGGAAGGAACGGAAAGAACTTGGAAAAGGACAGGCTGGCTTAGCTCCTCCTCATCCTCTGGTTCTCACCTCGGGGTCCCCCAAGTCACCCCGGACGTCCTCGCGCCTCTGCTAAGTCACCCCGGACGTCCTCGCGCCCCCCTTGAGTCACCCTGGAGCTCTGCGGTCTGGATCAGGTTCTCCTCTTTGTGCTCCCGCATCACCCAGCAATGTCCCTCCCGCGGTGTTCCCCGCTGCACCTTGGGGTCCCGCGCGGTACCCGGCTGGCAGGTGCACTCAGCATTACATGTGTAGACCGTACCCCTGGTAGCACTCAGTGTCCTTACACGTGTGAGCTGCCGTCCCCTCAACGTGACCGTAAGAGAACGGAGAGCATGTCACCCACCTGTTAGCAACCCTGGCAACCAGCACAGTCCTCTACAGGGACAACATTCCCCATCAACGTGTCCTGAGGGCAGCAGGAGGAAGGAAGGATTCCGTGACATGCCACAGGGTGGTCCTACCCACGTGACCCTGATAATGGAAACACGTAACATCCACTCTCTGCTGTCTTATTTTCCAAGTGTTTTGCTTCCTTCTCCCTATCCCTAGAAACTAATGTAAAAGTTTTTTTAAGTTTATTTTGAGAGAGAGAGAGAGTGAGCGAGTGAGCAGTGGGGGGAGGGGCAGAGAGAGAGAGAGAGAGAGAGAGAGAGAGAGAGAGAATCCCAAGCAGGCTCTGTGCAGCCAGCGCAGAGCCTGATGCAGGGCTCCATCCCCCAAACTGTGAGATCACGACCTGAGCTGAATTCAACGGTCAGATATGTAACTGACTGAGCCGCCCGGGCGCCCCTCTGAATTTCTTTTTTGTCATTGCCTGTAAGTACTGAAATATTTGTATTGTAAAGCAAAATTTGAAAACAGGTGGAAGTTCTACAAGTAACTACTCGTTTTTCTAGAGTTTTAAACCTTCTCCCCAACAATGCACATGTATTTGCATGATTCTGTTGACCTCATTGTTACCCGCACCACAACGGCATGAGATGAACAAGGCTGGAATCAGGATCCCTCCCTGAGGGGAAGGGGCAGTGGGGCAAGGTTAATTCCGTGACCTGCCCAAGCTTGGAGTCCACCAGGTGACATTTTTCATTCGGTTCTGTTACCAGACAAAGAATATCAGAAGACTGAGGTGTTTTCTATTACGGAGATTTTTTAAAATTTGCTAATGAACTTTCTTCTAGCCGCCAACTGAAAACCTGGATCACACCGAATCTGACTTTCCGATAAGAAGGTAAGCTTCTCTGACATTCACCTTCGCCAAGTGACTTTGGGCTCGCAGGTTCGACTCCGTAAGTGAGCAGACTCCCTTCAGTGTGCATTCCTGATGTGTGGCATGGATTCTACACCGTGCTCTCTGCCGGAGAATCAAAGGGGAGCTCTAAGCCCAACTCCCTCCTGACAACAGTCATTCAGAACCATGACTACACCATTTTTGCCAGAAACGTCCAAACGAGTCAGTTGGCCTTACGCATCTTCTCCAATTTATGAGCAAACGTCGACATCGAGTGTCATTTTTTTTTAAGTTCATTGATTTTGAGAGATGGAAACAGCACAAGTGGGGGAGGGGGAGGGAGGGGGGGAGAGAGAGAGGGAGGGATTGAGAGAATCCCAAGCAGGCTTTGCACTGTCAGCACGGAGCCCGACGTGGGGCTCGAACCCACGAAAATGAGATCATGACTTGAGCCGAAACCAAGAGTCGGACACCTAACCAACTGAGCCACCCAGGCGCCCCGACATCGAGTGTCATTTTTAAAAAGCTAGTTGAAGAGGCCTGAATTATGGTGTGGACCTACAGTCTGATTTAGATATGACATACTTTCCATTTATGGGCTCTTTGTTTTCTTCTCTAGGCAAAAAAAGCAATTGGAATTTGTAGGAAATGGACTTAAAAAGGAGGAAATTCTGTAAACTTTACAGTCATCACCACCAGCCCTTTCTAGAAATTACGTGGTGTGGCTAGCATCCAGCCTGGACATTATTAAGAGTGAGAGCAGAACACCATCAATAATTCTGCTGTAAAGCAGGACTGTCCTGGGCAAACCGGGACCAAGAGCCACCTGACCGTTCGCCCCCTCTTTCCTATCATATCGTGTGGCGGGAGCACATCCCCCGCATCGCCTGATGTACACACAAGTCTGGCATCTTCTCTCCTCTCTTTCACGGGCTCAGCTTAATCCCTGGAGCAAGCTGGCGTGCTAGAGAAGGTCCTTGGGCCAATACGTCTGCCCACGAGCTTCTTCCTCACCACCTGCTTCAAGAAGATTTGCTCTACGCGGTTCTCGGCAGGAGCTGTTCTTGGGTATTTTTGCTCTGGCTTGCGGCCGGGAGATGCCTTACAAATCTATATAGGTTTCCTCCATGGAAGTCATGTAGGACATTCTTCTAATATGGTCACCAAGTGTCCTTTCTTATTTTTTTAAGAACGGAGAGGCAGAAGTTTGGTCTCCCTAGGGTGGTGTTTCCTTCTCACGGACAGAGAGATTTTAGAGACGGTTATATGTAGCGGTTAGGAACTCGGGGCAGGGAAGCAAATGGGCCAGGCCAAATTTTGGTTCTGCCGCTTTTCATAACACTTGGATCTTCAGTCTTCTCACCTGCATATTCAACAGTGTCCTATCTCATGGTGCTGTAGGGAGAATTAAATATTAATATTGCACGCAATGCTTACCATTACGATGGGACTGTGATTTCACCAGGAAATGCAGAATGAAATCTACAGGTCAACCTCAGTAACTACGGTGACCTCGAGAAGCTTTCCTTGTTCTCGCCGTTTTATCACAGATTTTATGTTCCATAACCCTGACTTTCTTTACGCATTTCTCTGTTATTATTAAGTTACAGTCTCACGATACCTCTAATCCTTTCTGGAATACAGAATAAACAACCAAAAAAGCACGATCTTCGGGGCACGTGGGCGGTTCAGTCGGTTGGGTGTCCGACTCTTGATTTCGGTGCAGGTCACAATCTTGCAGTTCGTGGGTTCAAGCCCCACATCGGGCTCTGTGCCTGATGTGCAGAGCCTGCTTGGGATTCTGTCTCCCTCCCTCTCTGCCTCTTCCCTGCTCTTTCTCTCAAAATAAATAAACACTAAAAAAAAAAAAAAAAAAAAAAAGCCCTATCATCTGTGTCAGTTCTATAAGGCATTCAGTGCCCATCTACCCAGCCACATTTTTCTGGAAGAGAAAACCAAAAGTTCAGAGAATGGCCACCATGCGAGTGCATAAATGCACAGATGGGTCCACACAGTGTTTCCCAGTTTCTCAAAAAAAAAAAAAAAAAAAAAAAAAAAAAAAGAAAAATAATAACTAATCCAGGCATATGTTTCTTTCCTTAATTGTATTCCTTTAACTTCTTAGAAAACCCTTTTATTCACTTCAGTAAAAATTTTCAAACTAAACTGCAATCACTTTAAAAAATTAATGCCACACACACACACACACACACACACAGACACACACACACACACCCCATAAATGCTCATGGTATGTCTTCAGGATGGAGAGAAGCCAAGCAAGGTACAAAGGAGGAAACAGCCGTCAGTGGCAAAGATGTCCAAGGACTTCCTTCCCAGACTGACCGTGCTTACTGCTGCCCGTCAGTAACGACGGGAACTTACACTTCACATGACAAACTGCAGTGCCTACGACGTCGGACAGATTCAACAAGGCACATCAGTCCGATCAAATGGAGCAGTAAATTCCAAATCAAGAATTTCAAAATAAACTGGCTGGGCTTTACGCCTAAATGCCCAATAGCTATTGTGAATGTCAGAACCACCAAAGCTGGAATAAACACTAATGGACAGACGTAAGACTTTCTACTATACCCCCGCAGCCAGCCACTTACAAAATATGTGTCATAGATAACAATTTACTAAATTATAATAAAAACTACCGGGCAGGATACAAAGTCTGCAGTTTCAAAACCGTGACTCTCAGTGCAGGATTTCTGCCGCAGACTCGGAACAGCTCCTACAATTGTACCGATTTAATAAAATACACGCTAGCTCATAACAGAAGTTTGACTCTCTTTTTCCAGCCCTGTAGGTTGCCCTCTAGGAGGCTACTTTAGGCAACAATTAAGGTTTATTGTCATAAGGGAGACCCGGGGTCATCTTGCAAAACAAAAGGTGAAGTTACAAGTTTAGCAAGACTAATAACTAGATGACAGCCTGTCTCCTTTAATTATTTTTTTTAACGTTTATTTATTTTTGAGACAGAGACAGAGCATGAATGGGGGAGGGTCAGAGAGAGGGAGACACAGAATCTGAAAGAGGCTCCAGGCTCTGAGCTGTCAGCACAGAGCCCGACGTGGGGCTCGAACTCACGGACCGTGAGATCATGACCTGAGCTGAAGTCGGCCGCTTAACCGACTGAGCCGCCCAGGCGCCCCCAGCCTGTCTCCTTTAAAGGATGGGCATTGCCAAGGCCAACGAGCAAGCCCCCAACTCTGGATGCACTTAAAGGCCTGGCTTTCCTGGGTGCAGACAATGACCACACTGGGCAAAGTAAGAGGAGGTACCAGAAGAATGGCAGGCCTCTATCTGATCACCATCAGATGCCTAATGGCTGCTTACTGGGCTTGTCCCGCATCTGCCTTGGTTCTAGAGGGTACGATTTCACTGAGGAAAGGAGCAAGAACTTACATGTGACCTGACCAGCAGCACAAGCAGCTTCTAGTTTTTGAAATGGGTTACGAAGCTTGCATTTGCTCTTGTGAAACAACTTCACTCAGGGGCACCTGAGCGGCTCAATCGGTTAAGTGTCCAACTCAATTTCAGCTCAGGTCATGATCTCATGGTTCGTGAGTTTGAGCCCTGAATCAGGCTCTGAGCTGACAGTGTGAAGCCTGCTTGGGATTCTCTCTCTCTCTCTCTCTCTCTCTCTCTCTCTCTCTCTGCCCCTCCCCCACTCGTGCTCTCGAGTGCTCCTTCTCCTCCCCCTAAAATAAATTTTAAAAACTTTAAAAGCCTATAAAACAACTTCAAATTAAAGTACTTCTGGGGAGCCTTGGTGGCTAAGTCAGTTAAGTGTCCAACTTCGGTTAAGGTCATGATCTCACGGTCTGTGAGTTCGAGCCCCGCATCAGGCTCCGTGCTGACAGCTCAGAGCCTGGAGCCTGCTTCGGATTCTGTGTCTCCCTCTCCCTCTGCCCTACCCTGCTCATGCTCTGTCTCTCTCAAAAATAAACATTAAAAAAATAACAATAAACGTACTTCTGACACTTTTTAAATAAAAACACAGCAGATGGCTTGATTTATATTTCAAGAAAAGAAATCAATTATCAATAGATATGAGATTTCTGTTCTTACAGGTTTTCATAGCTCTTTGCAATATAATGGTATTTTAAACTCATTTAAGAACTGAATGGCTACAAACAGCTAATATTAAAAATCATTTTTACATAGACTTCTGACCGTACCTGCTTTGTTTCCTTTATTGTCTTACTGAAAATGTGTGATTGGTTTGATCCACAAGTGTTACCCAATACATTTTAAGCTCCATGAGGGCACTGCCTGGAAATGTGAGGGCAGGATTCACTGATTTAGAAGAGTCGTTATCAACCATTTGCCTCTTTTTATTCTTCTTGGCTGATGATATCCACTGGATTTAAAAAAAAAGTTTTTTTTTTCAATGCCAGTTTCAAGGACTCCAGGAAGTTAAAACGTTTAATTATTAACCATTAGTGATATTAAAATATTTATATGCCTTTTAGTTCTACTTAATTGAATTTGGTAGAAAGAGTAATGGAGGCAGTCCTTTGCTTGGCAGATGACAGCATTATCAGTTTGTCTGCAAAAGTAAGGCTTCGGATAGATCTTTCTTCAGAGACCCTATGTGGATTTGTCTGAAATCACTTGTGCTAATGGAATGTTTTTATCCTCAGCCGGGACAAGTGAAACAAGTCCACGTTTCAAAGGGGGATCTCATAAAGACATCCACGGCATGAGTTTCCCCAACAACGGGACTGCAAATCTTAGCTCGGTTTTAGGTGCCCTGTGGCACACTTTGAGTAGAGGTGAAAAGTCCTGCATGTCCACACCAGTAGGTCCCTTTGGGGGTGTGTTATTTGCCCACCACAACTCAAGGCACAAGACTGGGAAACGATTCGGGATAAACCAGCAAATGGATGTTCTACACGGTGAAAGAGTCTTGGATTCGTGAGTTTACCTGATCTGTCCACGAACCAGAGGTCTGTTCTTTGTCCTATTCATGTTTGAATCAAATGGCACCTCAAAAAACTGCAAAAAGATTGAAAAGAAAGACAGAAGGCATTAAATATAATGCGAAACAAGTCTTCTGCTTCTGTTCTATAATTCTGTCCACAGCAAATTTCATTTTAATTTTTACTAGCATGAACCCATACTCTTGGTACTCGATGGAGGAAAACTCTCTGGAAGAGACATGCTATAAAATTGTATGAATTCACTGGCCAGGTCATGCACGGGTTCCACACTCATCCACTCTGAAAACCACTTACTAAATATACAGCTGCTTCTTCCAGAGCCACTGTGGCAGCTGTAAAACATGAGTGCTCTAAATGACTTCAGCACCTCGCACACATCCCAAAGCCTGCGAGTCGACCAAGAATAAATGAACCCTGGGACACGGGCGACTCAAGCGATTAAGACCCCAGATGAAGCTGTATACGACCAACGAGGCTACCCTGTGACCAGGGTGACAACCCCTCTCTGCCTGGCCTAGGTCCCCTCTGTGCCTGCGGGTCCCAGCATCACTCGCAGCAACCCTTTCGCTTTCAGAGCATCCCAGTTTGGACAATACGTTGGTATCGTCACCCTCACAAAGAGGTACTAGACCTGTGGCCAAGAAATTCACACTCTAGTGTAGGGGACAGCAAGCTCTAGCTTATGGGCCACCTCCAGCCGGCACCTGCTTCCGAATGGCTCACAAGATTCGAACCGTTTGTTCGTTGTTTTTTTTTATTTTTTTTTAACGATTAGAAAAATAAATCCAAAGAAGGAGAATACTTCGTGACATGTGGAAATTACATGAAAGTCAGATTTTAGTGTCCATAAATGAAGTTGTACCATAACTCAGCCATACTCGTTTGTCTACGCCTTGCTCTGGCTGCTTTCACGCCACAGCGGCCGGGTCGGGAAGCTGCAACGGAGATGGGATGGCCCAGAAAACCTAAAATATTTACTCTCTGGCCCTTTACTGAATATGGTGTGCCAACCTTTACTCTAATGGAAACACTGGCATACAGATGATTGTAATAACGTGTACAGTACAACGAAAGAGAGATGGTCTACGATGGGCTCGGAATCAGCTGGGGAGGCAGGGAAAATAGCCTTCCGAGCACTCTCTGACAGACTTAAGACTCAGCCGGAGTGCGATGCTTTAAGGGGATTGGAGGGAAGAAAAGAGCAGTCTAGACGCAGGAGGAAGCAGACAGAAAGAAAGGCACCGGAGGCAGAAGTTTCATGATACACTCAAGTTGCCAGAAGAATTCAGGATGGCATAGAGGTTAAGGGTCCGGGCTTTGCATTTACAGATGAGGGTTACATTTCCGCTTTGCCAATTACGAGCGCCTAAGTAACACTGTCTACAAGCCCGTTTTCTCATCTGCAAAATGAGGGTAATAATATATAACTTGCAAGGTTAATGCGAGGATTAATAAGATACTGACATACAGTATAATGCTTGGAAGGTGCTTAATAATGGGTAGTTTATTTAATGTTTATTTTTGAGAGAGAGAGAGAGAGAGAGAGAGAGCGCGCGCGCGCGAGTGGGGGAGGGGCAGAGAGAGAGGGAGGCACAGAACCCGAAGCAGGCTCCAGGCTCCGAGCTGTTGGCACAGAGCCCGACCCAGGGCTCGAACCCACGAACTGTGAGATCATGACCTGAGCTGAAGTTGGACACTTAAGTGAGCCACCCAGGCGCCCCAACTCTCCTGTCTTTAAGTAGAACCACAAAGTGTGCAATCCTGCCCTTCCTTGTCCTGAGTTCTGATTTTGTAATGTCACTTGATGGTTGGTGTTTTTCCTTTGGATATTTTAACATCATCACAAATGCAATGTGTTCCAAACTGAACTCAACACATTTCCATGCAAATCAAGTACTTCTCCAGAGTTTTTTTTTTAAATCAAATACATAACTTTTTCTATTATAACTCATATCAAAATCTTTAGATCAGCTTTGATTTCTTCTATTCATTGACCAACCATATTCATCGCCAAGTCCTGGTAATTTAGACTTCATAATATCTCTCAAACCTGCCCTTCCCAGTTTACTGTACTATTAACACTTGTACGGAATCATAATAAAACTACTTGCTCAAAAAGATTGAATGATTTCATGTTCGCCTCACTGCTCATTCTCCGGTGGCCTTAGAAAGTCCAAACTCTTTTTTTTTTTAAGTTTATTTATTTATTTTGAGAGAGACAGAGACAGCACAAGTGACGGCAGGGCAGAGATAGACGGAGAGAGAGAATCCCGAGCAGGTTCTGTGTTGCCAGAGCAGAGCCTGATGTGGGGCTCGAACCCATAAGACCGCGAGATCATGACCTGAGCCAAAACCAAGAGTCGGACACTCAAATGACTGAGCCACCCAGGTGCCCCTGAAAGTCCAAATTCTTTGTATGTTACATGGGTTGAAGGCCATCCCTCATCTCACCCCACCACTATTTGCAACCTTTTATCACTTGCTTGACTTCTGTCCCTGTGCCACACTTGTCACTGTCTTGTGAACATAGCCAAGTGCCCCGGGGAGTTGGAGACTTGGACAGCTTTTAACTCTGAGGCCGGAGGAAACAGATGTCATGAAGACATCACCACAATCAGGATACTGTACATATCCATCATTCCCAAGTTTTGTCATGCCTCACTGTAATCCCCTCCCCCCGCCCATAGCTCTTCCTCAGGCGGCCAGTGAACCACATCTTGAGTCCCTATAGATCACTTGAATTTTCCAGACTTTTATGTAAATGGAATTTTATAATACGCACTTTCTGTCTGGACTTTTTTTCATGAGGCAAAATTATTTTGAGATTCATCATATGGCTCAGTGTATCAATAGCTCATTCTTTTTTATTGCTGAGCAACATTCCATTATATGTGTTGGTAATACCACTATTATAATAGATCTATTCACTTGTTGATGGATATTTGGGTTGTTTCCAGTCTGAGACTATTATAAAAAAGCAGCTATGGACATTTGTGTTCAAGTCTTTGTGGGGGCATATGCTTTTATTTCTCACAAGTAAAGAGTGTGCAACATACAGCAGGTATATAAACTACGTAAGAAACTGTCGAACTGTTTTGCAAAGTGGATTGCCGTTTTACATTCCTCCTATTGGTGTATAAGAGTTCCACTTCTAGACCCTTCAAGAACTCCATTTTGGGTCATCTCCTGTGCCAAAGACAAGGGGAACACAGCATGGCTAGCACACAAAGGTAGTTATAAACATCAGCAGTGGTCCTGTGACCAGGTGCAGATACAAGGAATGTAATAGTACTTTTCTCTTATTTGGATATAAACATTTTATTCCTCTCTCCCCTTCTCCTAGTGGCAAAGGTACGCTGACGGTATGTAATCTCGTGTCTCAGAACTGAGGCTGGACAAACATCAAGGGGGGTGGGGGGGCTGTGACCCAGCCTGAAGACGGATGAACATCACCCAAAGATGCAAAAAGGGACTAGTGAATCTTGGGTTAGTGAATTTGGGGTTGTAAGAGGGACACTTTCATCATGTCAGGCTACGGCCGTCTCTGGGAGCTAGGTTTGACCCAACGGCGTGTCCCGGTGCTCAGCCGACAAGGCGTTGTGTTCGCGTGTTGCTCCTGTCCACTTAGCCCGGAGCCACGATGCCCCACGCTCCCCTCCCTGTCCAGCTGTAGGGGCGGGACGGCCGCAGAGCTCGTATGCGATCTGGAAGGTGGAAGCGAAACAGCGGCCACGCTCACACTTGGAAAACTGCTCTAAGCTCAGGCACTACCAAGGCTCACCCCCAACCGGTGGGGCTCCTCTGCCTGCTGCCCCGGCCGCCTGCAGGGGCACCGGGCCCGCGCTTCACCACCCTGCCGGATCTCTGGGCCACAGCCAATTCCTGAGCCCGCCCACTTCTCAGAATCCTGGCTCAAGTCTGTGTGTGGTTTCGTAGTCAAGTGCACGTGCTCTTGCACAGGTTACCTGTGTCGTCAAGGTTGCCGGCGGGGAGGCAGCAAGAAACAGACACGAGTTCCGAGTTCCCGTTTGTTCCAGTGAGTTTCACCTCAACCTTGCAGACTGCAGGTTGCTCCTGCTCTGCCCTCCCCGGCCCTCCCTGCCCTTCCCTCCTCTCCCCTCCTCTCTTCTCCGATGGTCCTGCTCAGCTCGGCCCAACACCAGGTACAGGCACCTGGTGCCTTCCAGACGGCTTCACTCCCAGCACCGCCTTTGGCTTAATTCCCCACAATACATCCCTTAAATCACTCACAGTGGCTCTGACGTTCTGCCCAACCCCCAATAAGGGCTTCTTCTCTATTACTGTCAACCCTGCCACTATTTAAAAGTATTTAAAATGTTTATTTCTTTCGAGAGAGAGTACAAGCCAGGGAGGGGCAGAGAGAGAGGCACAGAATCCGAAGCAGGCTCCAGGCTCCAAGCTGTCAGCACACAGCCTGACGCGGGGCTTGAACCCACGAACCACAAGATCATGACCTAGCCGAAGTCGGACGTTCAACCGACTGAGCCATCCAGGCACCCCTAAGTTAGAAGTATTTAACTTCTCAATATGCCCATCTTATCTGAAGTCCTGAATGACAGGCTTCCTGAGATATGTGAATTTATAATTCTTAAGGAGAACCATGCAAATAGGCGCAAATAATTTTTAAAGGAACCAGCAGTGCAAATGAATATGTACATTTGTAGACAGTACTATGTTCATTTTATGATGATTTATAAGTGTTAAAAAATTCTTTGCCCCTGAGAGTCTATAGTCTTTCCTGAAGTAGTTCAAGTTACGTGTAATTAAAATGTTCCGAATCTGTTTAAATTCCCTCCCTTCCCCAACAAACACTTTCTATTGGTATTTGAAATAACCTTTTCTTCATAACTTATTAATTTCATTTCACAGGAGTAATGAGGATTCCCATTACAAATCGTGCTGTTTAAACGCTGGCTAAGGTGTTATCTCACATAACACAGAAGCTCTTATATAAACAAGTATTCTGGCAGTTCTCAAGGCGTGGTTCAGGAACTGAATGAATTATTTCACCTGGATAAGGAAAGGACACTAGCTTGTCTCCGTTTTGGGCACGTCAGCCATCCGAAGATGGGAACCAAGGTCTAGAACGTGCAATCCAGCTGCCGGATGCCTGAACTTGGCGGGACCGTCTGACTCCCACGAATGCTCACGCTAACTGGGACAGGCCACATCTGGGTAGAAATACCATGCTAACCGCAGTAACCAAGACCGATGGTTCGTTTCAGTGAGCACTGGACCATCTTTCCTAGAACCAAGGGGCCACAGCTCATTACCCTATTTTACTCTGTGTTCCATGCATTTTCTATAATGCCTCTCAGTTGAGATATTTAAAGCAGATTTCCAAAACATAAAGTACGGGGTAGTTAGATGACAAATGTAAATACTTTAGAACCCACAGCTGGCTCATTAACCTACTCACATTTTGTTCCTGTACTTTATAATAAGTTTTTGTTTCATGATATTAGCATTTCAGTTGGCTCCAACTACTTCAGCAGTGAAGTAAAACTCCTGCAATGTGTATTAAAAACAAAACAGAGGGGCGCCTGGGTGGCTCAGTTGGTTAAGCGTCCGACTTCAGCTCAGGTCACAATCTCGCGGTCCGTGAGTTCCAGCCCCACATCGGGCTCTGGGCTGATGGCTCAGGGCCTGGAGCCTGCTTCCGATTCTGTGTCTCCCTCTCTCTCTGCCCCTCCCCCCTTCATGCTCTGTCTCTCTCTCTCTGTCTCAAAAATTAATAAACATTAAAAAAAAATTAAAAAACAAAACAAAACAAAATAGAAGGGCACCTGGGTGGTTCAGTCGGTTAAGCATCTGACTTCGGCTCAGGTCATGATCTCATCGTGCACGAGTTCGAGCCCCACATCGGGCTCTCTGTTGTCGGCACAGAGCCCTCTTCGGTTCCTCTGTCCCCTCTCTGCCCCACCCCACTCTCAAAAATAAATAAACATTAAAAAAATACCCCCCCCCTTAATCACTATGAAATAGCCTGGTGACATTTCTACATTAAAAAAAAAATACAAATGCAGAATTACCAACCCTTAGAATATACTGTTCTGCCCCCTCTCCCATATCCTGACTACTCTGAATGATGGCAGAAGTAATACACCGTAGTGAGCACAATCTCGACAGCTGCTCAGGCCACACTGATTCTCTTGGGGGTCAGGCTTGCACCTGACCTGCCTTTGGAAGGCTCTGTTCCCTGGGTCCCAAATGGCTGTATATGCCAGTATGCATACCTGGACACAGCGACTGGTTTCCTGAGCAGGTATCTGATTCGAACTGGGCGACAGAGTCCTTCCTTGGATTTTACGAACCAAAGCCCAGGAAAATAGGTCCTCCCTCCTCTTCAGTTGTTTGTGGCCAAGGAATAGGATAAAAGGAATTGGAGAAGAGACCCAACAGGGATGCCTGGGGTCAAGTTACCTCTGGGGCTCCACCTCTGGCCCTTGACAGCTTAAATCAACCCTTTAATGGGACTCCAACTCTGGCCTCCAATGTCCTAATACATGAGGACTGCAAAATACTTCAAACGTAGAGCAACGTATTGCACAGAAGGGAATAATACTTTGCTTTTTTCTTGGGGCAAACAACTTGCTTTTAATCCATCTGCGTTCCTTTTCAGAAACATTTTTCAGTCTCTTTCCTCATAAAAACCCACCAGTCTTCTGGCATTCTTTTCAGTTTCAACTTTTTACTTTTTATCCAGGTTCCCGGCCTCATCATCTTCCCCTCGGTCACATACCCCCCCCCTCCAGCGAGCCTATATCATCTGTTATGTCAGTGGGGCTCCTGGGGCTACAAATGACAGAAAGGCAGCTCAAAGTAGCTCAAAGAGAAATGGAGCTTTATCTCTTACAACAGGGTGGTAGCTGCTTTTGGGAATCACTAGCTTCAGTGTCAAAAGTGCTATCATGCTTCCGGCTCTTTCCAGCTCTTGACTCTGCTCGGAGTATTTCTGCTCGCAGGCTCTTTCCATCAAACAGCCAAAATGGCACTACCAGCCTCAGACTCTCACGCTCCTGGCAACCTTAGCAGAAAGTTTGTTTCCCGACAGATCTCTAAGAATAAAGTCCAGAACCAGCATGGCGACTAGGGGATGAGGTGACCATCCTTTGAGCAGGGAATGGGTGCTGGTGGACAGACACAATGACACAGTATCTCCCTCAAGCCACAAGCGGTATTTTCTCTACATAGGAAAGAAAAATCCTATCACCAGAAGAAGGTAGGAAGATGTTAGGCAGACAGAGGCAGTGAAATTATTTATAACTCACTTAGAAAACCAACACCCCAAATCACTTCCTTCCACACGTCATACTTTATAAAGTAACCTGCCTACAGCAGTGAAGGTATTCCTCAGTTGAAGTTTCTGAAAGGCATTAATCAATATGAACATAATAATTTATATTAATCTTTGTCTTGTAATCCGTTTGGGAATCAGTTTAATGGCTCTAGTGGATAGTGTAGCAAATGGATGCTCTTTTCTCCTCATAGCGACTTGTGGACGATACAACACACTATTACACCAATGGACAAATATTTATTAGATGCCTATTATGACGTATGTGCTTTTCTATTATATCATGCTTTCCTACTAGTAATAATTATTACTCCAGAGAGATGATGCCCAGATGTAAACTATGCCTATTCATCCTGCAAAACTCTGAATTTTATGCGTGAAAATGACAACAGCTACCAAGAGTGGATAGAAACAGAACCTGTTCCCAAGTGATGAACGTCCCTATTCTTACTCTGATTAATTGTACGCCATGCAAAAATGAGATGTGTTCTGGAGATGTGTGTAAGTCGGGCTCGGAAAATATTGACTTTGATAACAAGGCGTAACTTTCCTTCCCCTGTGCTGAATCACCAGAGCAACATTCTTCTCGAGGCTCAACGGGAAAACAAACACGAGAACCTTGTCCGTGTTTGTTTTTCCATCCATCTCCTCAAAGCTGTCAACAACTGTTTGTCATTCCAGGGCGTCTCACAGCTTCCCAGGTCCACGATAATGCCTCCATCAATCTCGGGCCAAGTTAAAAGGGATGCTAAAATAAATAAATAAATAAAAGCACAGGGAGAGGCCCCTTATCCTGCGGGATTCCATATGCCATGACTTGCGGCTTACAAATCAGTTAAGAGACCCGGTCAGCCATTACTTTTTGGTTGTTACCAATGTTCTACTTGCCATACCCAGAGTAAACAAGTTAATGAGCAAGACTCCTTGTTCCCATTGATTTTTCCCCATGAGGCATCTGAACCCATGAGTGCATACGTGCCCCGGCATTCGTCAGAAGTGGCTTTTCAGCTCAGGTGGTGAGGGGGGCACCGTTCTCCTCTAAACATGTTATTCAAGCCATCTACCGCTTCGTAAGTTGTACTTTAAGGCTTCGCTCTTAAGGGAAAATAACAGAAAGGTATAAAAGGTCACCCAGCACTTATGAGACACCCAAAGTACCACATCCTGTAAGTAACAGAACTCAGAAAGTCTCATCAACTCTGACCAGCTTCCGAAAACCATACTATAGGGGCGCCTGGGTGGCTCAGTCGGTTGGGCGTCCGACTTCAGATCAGGTCACGATCTCACGGTCCGTGAGTTCGAGCCCCGCGTCGGGCTCTGGGCTGATGGCTTGGAGCCTGGAGCTTGCTTCTGATTCTGTGTCTCCCTCTCTCTCTGCCCCTCCCCCATTCATGCTCCGTCTCTCTCTGTCTCAAAAATAAATAAACGTTAAAAAAAAAAAAAAAAAAGAAAACCATACTATAGGTCACCCCTCTTCCCGTACAGAGAGATCTGGGTTTGTAACACTGCTCTCCGAAAAAAGGTGGAAGGAATATACGACAAAATATTTACAAATATTTGTCTCTGCGTAGAAAGATTTGGGGTTATTTATTATCCTTTACCCTTTTGTATTTTACAATCGTCCATAAAGACCATGCATATGCCACTTTGGAAAAAAAAAAAAGGTATTAAAAACATTCTATCTAAGTGATATAAATACAATATTTGGACAGAGCCTCTTTAGGTGAACTAATAAAGAATTACTGAATTGATCTAGGATAAAACCCACATTTATGAGGCCCTAGAGGATTAGAACTCTTTATCCCCCAGAAAGAATCACAGAAAGACAAAGCGCTGACCCTGAGTATTTCTCAAGTACACCCATGACCGGCCCGTGGGCCCAGTGCCTCTCCCTCAATTCCAGCCCCCATTTCTTGTCCCATAGGTTGTAACACCCTCCTAACCACCTCCTGGTGCCAGTATAGATCCCCAGTACCAATTTTTCACTTGGTGGCAGGAGAGATCTTTCCAGACGCAAGGCGGCCTACGGGGCTGCCCCCGCCCCCGGCTTTGCGTTCTGGCTTGGCCCTGGGGGCCACTGTCCACCTGCCGCAGGAGCGCAGGCCACCAGCTCTTCGCCAGGACCCGGGCTGCCTCCGCCACTGTCCCGGGACTTGCTGCTTGGCCCCGTAGTTGGCTTTTCTCTGCAGGGGTGCGGCGGGGGTGGGAGAGGCGCGGTGGGGGTTGCACTGCGGTGGAAAGCCCGCCCTCCCCACTGCAAGTTTACTGCCCCCAGTCTCATGCAGCTCCTCTGCGTCCTGGACTGCCCTCACAACCTCTCCACCAACTTGGCCTGCGCCCCTCGGCAAGGAGGTTTCACGTCTGGCTGCTCTCTTCCCTTCCACCCCCTCCCTTCCATGCGTGACATCTCACAGGGCACTGTCGTTTCCTGCTGCCATCTCGGCCAGAGTGGGGTCCAGGGTGAGGTTAAGAGCCTTCCAAAACCTCCAAATAAACTCAAAGGAATTTCAGCTCTAACAGCTGCCAACGGCTATAATCCCATCTCTGCAAAATAACCCCCCATTTTTAAAATCGTTTATTCTGAAGGCCAGTTTTGAAGAACTACAAATAAAAGCACTAAAGCCCACTAAAGGCTATTAATGTGAACAGATATTCTGACGGCAGAATATAAAAAGAAAATAGCTTTTAAACCAGGGCTTACGAGATTAGAAAATCTTTGCTCACCTAGTGCTACGTAGTTCATCGTAATCTAACAGGGACGCAGGACTATCCTATCAATACGTTCTTCTGGATCCCTCCACGGCTGTAAAACAAACTAGGCACACTTACTGACAACGTTAACAGTGATAAAATAATATGACAAGAGTCTGACCTCTGAAACAGCTCCCTAACATACCACAAAGAGTTTACATGCCGCTCTTTAAAAAAAAAAACAAAAATTAGGACGTGAACGTTTTTAAAAGGCAAGAAGTGAGTAAAATCATCTTTTCCGAGTACTCCGCAGCAGAAGAATGGCAGGATCTACTCAAAAAAGGAAAGGTTATACCACATGTTGAGCAATAAAGCTGGCAAATTTACAGCGGTTCAGATGCGGCTGTAACATACATCTGGCCACAACAGGGCTGGGGCTACAGAAATCATTAAGCAATCTGAGAACTCCCAAACAAAGACACTGTAAAATTCTGAACTATAAAGCAAAGGAAACACACTTAATCCCTCGGGGGTTGCAGTATGTATTTCAACTGGGTTATCCTTTCCCCCGTAAGGACACAGCGATACACCAGAAGGTGGAGTGACACAATATCTCCACTGTACGCATGTGGGCACAAAGCCAGCTTGCCCCGGCGCTCCTGGCACCTGTTGGTTTAATCATCCATCGCATTGCTCTACACGGCAGAGAGAAACTGGAAGGGGGGACGGGGAGCAAAAAGGAGGCGGCGGTGGGGTGGGTGGGAAAAAAATACACGAGCCATTCATTTCGCCTATCGGAGAATATATACACATACCTTTGAAAAAATCATTAACGCGTTCTTTCTGTAAATTTTCGGCAACATGTTGAAAGCTGAACACGTTTCTTCAAAGATGACAGTTTGTTTTTGAACTTGGGGATACTCTGCGACTGAAGAGGGAAATGATTTGGTGTGCTGGGAGACACCAACTTTCTTAGCAAATATTATCTTAGCAAAGGGACCTGAAACCTCTCTTTAATGACCCTGTTCCTTCCATCGCGGGGATCCCGTGTTGGGGGAACACTTATAATGTATTCCAACTTTAGTAGAATTTCTCAGCTGTCCGTCTCCACCACCATCCTCAAATAGTCCCTTACTGATTCACTAAAATTATTTCAAATTAACTTGTTAAAAATCTTCATGTTTAAAAGCACGTGTATTACAAAATGTGCTTCTGGTCGAATTTCAGTAAAAAAAAAAAATCTGGAAAAATGGAATGGCAAGTTAAAACAATGACAATTCCACCAAATAATGATAATAATAAATAATAATTATAATAAATAAATAAATAATTGAAATAATAATACTTGCACCAAAGGATAAAAATAGCACATAAAAAAACACCGCGACATTTTCAGAGGGCTTAAGAAGGTGTTATCTGATAGTCATGAAGTGAAAAATACTTCTGACAGATTTTACAACAGTTTCTGTTCCTATATTCCTACTGCTTTCCCTTCAACCTGATTAATGGAAGGGCCTTGATTCTGCATCTGACGCGCTCAGAATGTATATCTAAATACGGAGCCAGACCGTCCACATGACAGAGGAGGGCCTAGTGTCTGTCTCCTGAAAGCCAAGAAAGGGTAGAAAATTCCTCTACTAGGGCAAGACATCTGTCTTGCACAGTGCACAGGGTGTTGGGTAATTTCCCAGAACCCTCAAAAGCTGAAGTGTGTGGCTTCTTTCCTGAAAAGCCAAACTAAAACCTGGAAGGTACCATAAGCGCAGTCACCGTGTTCTGAGAGCGCACTTTGCCCATGTGCCACCTTCCAGAATGATCCGAAAAAAACCAAAGAGGTCAATCCACACACAGAACGTTCCCGGTCCTGCCCCACTTGAAACCAACCTGGGAAAAATCCTTACTTTTCTAAGACATGTGGCCAAAAATTCCTAGTTACTAGGAGTTGTTACAAAGGGCACAGGAGGGTTCAGAGGTGCGTTTTGGTTTTTCGAGGGCAACTTTTGTTAGAAGTTTTAATTTAATTAATTAAAAATGGCATAAAGAGAGCTTAAATATTTTTAACTTTTCTGCCAAATATCAGGTGGACCCCCCAAAGTAGGACACATTTCAAAATGCCTATGAATTACAGTAATTGATGTGTGACTATGAATTTATTAGTAAGATTATACAGCTTAGATAAATGGCATTTGGTCATCAAATCCCAATATTTAAAGAATTACAACAGAGCTAATAATGGCAGACAGTGACAGATGGTGACTGTAGTCATCGAGGTGGACAGAGCTTAATACACAGAATTGTTGAATCATTATGTCGTACACCTGAAACTAATACGATACTGTATGCAACTATACTGCAGTAAAAAAAGGTAAAAAATTTTACAAATAAAGAATTACAATGGATTACATATCTGTATATTTCCTGTCTGCATTATGGTTTTCCGTCTCTGAGGTGATAATTAGAATATTAGGAAAATATACATATAATATGTAATAGATACTATATATATATGTTCTCAAGTATATGATTTTTTTTTAATTTAATGTTTATTATTTTGAGAGAGAGAGAGTGAGAGCGAGTGGGGGAGGGGCAGAGAGAGAGGGAGACACAGAATCTGAAGCAGGCTCCGGGCTCTGAGCTGTTAGCACAAAGCCCGAAGCAGGGCTTGAACCCACAAGCCATGAGATCACGACCTGAGCCGAAGTTGGACGCCCAATTGACTGAGCCACCCAAGCTCATGTATAAAAAGATTTTCTGTGTTTGCACAACTACCTGCATAAAGTAGCAATCTGACAAATTTTCTGACAAATATGAGTTAAAGGAAGAGTGTTAAATGTCTTAATGAAATACTTCCAAACAAAAAGATTTTGGTTTTACTGACTACGTTTCTTTTGAGTTTCTTTTCGTTTTTTTTAAGGTCATTATTTATTTATTCTGAGAGAGACAGAGAGAGGGAGACAGAATCCCAAGCAGGCTCCACACTGTCAGCATCTCAGAGCCTGATGCGGGGCTCTATCTCATGAACCATGAGATCATAACCTGAGCTGAAATCAAGAATCGGACGCTTAATCAAATGAGCCACCCAGGCGCCCCGAGTTTCTTTTCAAATACACTAGTGGGAGGGCAGGTTTTCTAAGAGATGCTTAGTCTTGTTAAGGGGAGACCGTGAAAGCATCTGAATGGTCCCATACTAGCAATGGTCATAATAAAATAACAAATGATGTAAAGCTGAGTACTGAGCTAAATTTTAAACAATATCCAAGGCTGGATTTTACATATAAAACATTTTAAAACTTATTTGAGTGCATTTCTAATGAGATGTTATTTTAGAAATGTCAAATGGCCCCCAATTCTCAATTTAACGCAATTCTATATTAAAAACAAAACAAAACAAAAAAACTTCCAGATCCTGTACTGCTTTCTCTTAAGGGAGGCAGAGTAATTCTAAATTATATGTTCCAAAATAAAACATTAAATAACAACAACCATTATCACTCCCATAAAATCTATAGCAAATAAAAAGATAAACAGACCCTTTATAAGTAAATCTGTAATGATATAAAACAACGTTGGTAATAAGTGTCTTTATAAGACCACAGTCTGCAATGCTAAATTATCTTTTTTTTTTTTTTAATTTTTTTTTTCAACGTTTTTAATTTATTTTTGGGACAGAGAGAGACAGAGCATGAACGGGGGAGGGGCAGAGAGAGAGGGAGACACAGAATCGGAAACAGGCTCCAGGCTCCGAGCCATCAGCCCAGAGCCCGACGCGGGGCTCGAACTCACGGACCGCGAGATCGTGACCTGGCTGAAGTCGGACGCTTAACCGACTGCGCCACCCAGGCGCCCCGTGCAATGCTAAATTATCTAACCATTACTACATCTGGTTGAGCCTATCCAGATGCCAGTGCCTTTTATTCCATAATAAGAATAGACTAAAATACTCTACTTTCTTATAAAAGGTAGGCTTTATACTTATAACATGAATTAATAAGACAAGTCACATTGGGGAGTGGGGTTGGGACTCTGTCAACAAATCTTTAACAAATAGATAAATTAGCACTGTACCTCATAGTCAGGTTTGACAATCCTAGAGAATATCCCTGTGTGAATTTTTGAAAGACTCTATGAGGAACGCAATGAAGTGCAATCTAGTTTAAATCAATAATTTTTTTCTAAATGGTAAGTTAAATATACTTGCGACATCATTTCCTTCATCAGTGAGGACTTAAAAGTTAATTCTATTAAAAGTGTCTTTTTTTTTTTTTTTAATGAAATTCCCACCCCAAGTGAAGATTTTGAAACCCGGGCAGCCAAGAAACCAGATGTAACCTTGCAATTAAATGAAGAACAAATTTGCTGAAAGTTACTGACCCCATATATTACATATTCAATAATCTAAATTTTGTATGGTCTCACAACAAGTCAATGAGACTACCCTTAAGAATATAAAGAAAAAGAACTTAAAACACTTAAAATTAAACATAAAAACCCATGCAGGAATATGAAAACAAGAATATATTACTTCAATATCACTTGTACACAAAAAGGGAAAATGTTCTTCATAAAGGGCAATAAGGAACTCTAAATTTAACGATTAATGATTCACTCTAAATTTAATTATAGCTAAACTTATATTTATAATGAATGATTTAATTTATAGTTTACTCTTTGTTTCAGAGGGGTGGGTCTACAGTTTTTTGCTCTTTTTCAAAGTTTTCTTTTATTATAATGAAAAAGGAGAAAAAGAATAAACACAAAGAATAAATCACCCAGATAGCTGTGGCTCTATTCTTTAAAAAAAGATTTGCACGTGGCCTGGGGCTATTTCAAACCGTTAAATGTGACATCACGTTTCCCAAACCACCTTCAATCGGTTAGGTTTTCCAAAACACATCAGATATGGAAAACGTTCATCACGAATGCTTTGGAAGGTGAGTTTGAGGGTGAAGGTCCTTACAAAGATCATGCAGGTGAAACGGACTTAAAGAAGTTTTGTTTATAAAAGGTCTCTTCACTTTTTAAGAATGTTTGTCCAACACGATACTGCCCAGAGCTTTAAATAAAGCCCAGCTGCTGAGTCCATGTTCCTCAGAATTTTTATGTTTGTTATTACAGTGGCATACTCTCATTGGCTCAAGAATTTACAGACATTTAGACCGGCAACGTAGGCTGCAACCCAATAAATACTACATGCTGAAACCATTTCTGATGCTAATGAGGTACTGGAGGTGACAAAGCCATCCTGCTTGGTATCCTAAGACTTCAAAGGCGCAGGTCTGTAGTTTTTCCACCTTGAGCTGTGAGGCCACTGAGCAAAATGTCTCAATCTGCGATCACTACGCAACTTTATTTTATTGCCAAGACATCCCGTTGGCTTCTTTAGGCATAAAAGAATGTAACTAGGCTAGTTCATTTGAAACTGTCTTATGTAACTTCCGTAATAAAATGATAAAAACCTTTTATTCTGATCAGCTTCCCACTTGAGAAAAAACCACGCACATCCACAGCTATGGAAGTAGCAGCGAAGGAAACGGATTTCGCATGGGGTAACCGGCCAATCTGTGATGAACAGATAACTAACAGATCCTGGCTAACACTGTGAGGGTTTGCTGAAACGCTCGCCTCTCGTGATTAGCTATTCACAACTTCAGCAAAGCAGGTGAAAATCTACAGTTAGTTTCATAATTGAACGAATACAACACACGAGCAAAATACGGGGCACCAATGGGACGGTGCCTTTTTTATACGGATAAGGCTACAGCAATGCACAGATTTATTTGTTTTCTACATCAGGAACCAGGTACTACTATTAGTTATTACTTTCTGAGGGTTTACTGCTCCCAAGCCTATGCTAAGCGTTTTGTGCATTAACCATTATCTCACGTAATCCTCACTGCTGATTTGTTAGGTAGGTATTACCACTATCTTCATTTGGAAGATGAGGAAAAGGAGACCCACGCGAGTCAAGTAATTAACTTAGGTCATAAGGTTTGAATTTGAACCCAGACGGTCTGATTCCAGAGTCCCTGTGGTTTAATCACTACCCTCCAAACCACACAGCACTTTATGCAACGGCCAGGACGAGACGGTAAGGCGGCAGGAGACAAAGACCCCGGCTCCGGCAACATGTCTAGCTCAGGAGATAAGATACTTATTTGTGAAATAATAGGACGCAGTATGATGAGATTCACAGAAATGGACAGTTACTGCCAGTAATAAGTTCAGGGGCAAGACAGACTGTGATTCTCAATGCCGGTACATCCAAAATCTGGCCCACCAGGCACTGGGGTAGAAGACGCCAGACAACTGGGAGCAAAAGTCTACGGTTGACTTACGTGGCTGGCACCCAAGACCTGGTGGGGCTAACCTTCACAGGGAAGAACCGTGCACCCCCGAAACACCGGTCTTGCCACTCATACAGCGGTTGGCATTCGGAGGGGAACAGTGAGAGCGTGTTTCAAGCGATTTTATTCTTTTCAAAGAGCATCACCAGCGTGTTTACCTGCAGGGGAATCACTTCTAAATTATTCGACGTAATTCCAATATCCAATGACATGGGCTCAGTTCCTGTGAATTTTGCTTTACCCGTATAATGGTGCAATCTACACCATTAAAACCCTTTTAAAAGCAAATAATAGGAGCGACTGCGTGGCTCAGTTGGTTAAGCGTTTGACTTCGGCTCTGGTCATGATCACGCAGTTCGTGAGTTCAAGCCTCACATCGGGCTCGGTACTGACAGCTCAGAGCTTGGAGCCTGCTTCAGATTCTGTGTCTCCCTCTCTCTCCTTCCCCTACTCACACTCTCTCTCATTCTCTCTCTCTCAAAAATAAAGATTAAAGAAGACATCCAGATGGCCAAGAGGCACATGAAAAGATGTTCAACGTCACTCCTCATCAGGGAAATACAAATCAAAACCACACTCGGACATCACCTCACGCCAGTCAGAGTGGCTAAAATGAACAAATCAGGAGACTATAGATGCTGGCAAGGATGTGGGAAAATGGGAACCCTCTTGCACTGTTGGTGGGAATGCAAACTGGTGCAGCCACTCTGGAAAACAGAGTGGAGGTTCCTCAAAAAATTAAAAATAGATCTACCCTATGACCCAGCAATAGCACTGCTAGGAATTTACCCAAGGGATACAGGAGTGCTGATGCATAGGGGTACTTGTACCCCAATGTTTATAGCAGCGCTTTCAACAATAGCCAAATTATGGAAAGAGCCTAAATGTCCATCAACTGATGAATGGATAAAGAAATTATGGTATATATACACAATGGAGTACTATGTGGCAATGAGAAAGAATGAAATCTGGCCTTTTTGTAGCAACGTGGATGGAACTGGAGAGTGTGTGATGCTAAGTGAAGTAAGTCCTACAGAGAAAGACAGATACCATATATTTTCACTCTTATGTGGATCCTGAGAAACTTAACAGAAGACCATCGGGGAGGGGAAGGGGGGAAAAAAAAGAGAGGGAGGGAGCCAAACCATAAGAGGCTCTTAAAAACTGAGAATAAACTGAGGGTTGATGGGGGGTGGGAGGGAGGGGAGAGTGGGTGATGGGCATTGAGGAGGGCACCTGTTGGGATGAGCACTGGGTGTTGTGTGGAAACCAATTTGACAATAAATTTCATATTAAAAAAAAAAAGAAAACCTAAAAAAAAAAAAGATTAAAAAAAAATTTTAAAGCAAATAATATTTAGTGACCTGGGAAGCTCATGCCTTGGTCTGAAAAGAAAAAAGTCAGATCATGGCATGTCACATACAGTACAATGCCTGTTTGTGGGTGTGTACTGAAAAAAAATTAGACAAGAACTATAAACCAACATTTTATGACTGAGTGATGCTATTTCCTCCGTAAGGAAACTCTATTCATGTGTATCCCTTTAATGATCACTCCGAGTAACAGTTGAAAGAATCGGAATTGGAATACTGAGATTCGCCTATTGTTAATGTAGAAAGATTGCTAGGTTGTAGAAAAATGTTGAAACGTATTGACTTGCCCCATGCCATTCGAGAACGTTTTGGAATTAAAGGGCTCTGACAGAATTACAAAAAAACAAGCCAACAAACCAACAAACGAAATGGAAAATAGGCAATTTGTTGAAGGACATGCCCATTCATTTAGACTTACAAATTGCATTTAAAACTGAAAATAGCAAGGGCTTCCCAATATGGAAGAGATTTTTCCTCCCAGAATGTTGGGACTCAAATTCTCCCCTTCCTTTTGACACTGAAAATAGTGGACTTTCCAGTCGTCCTTAATGCTATTTACACTTTTCTTCCTTTCACTCTATTATTATTTTGAAGTGATGCATTTTAGAAAGTTGTTATGGTCTGTGCATAAGCATCCTAACCATGCTGTTTTAACACTATCCTTCCTATTTTCTGTATTAAAACGTGAAATATGTAATAACTTGCACAGGGAGAATTATTTTTAATCTCTTCATCTCTGTTCAGTGTCTTAAAAAGGGGTGTAAATATTTATTTTCTCTTGGGATACATTAATTTCTAAAAGGAGAATTACGGGGTTAGAAGGTACAAATATTTTTGGATATACCGCTCAGATATATACATATACAAATTACATATATGCTGTTATAATCTAATATTATTTCCTTTAACACTCAGAAACTTTTTGTGTCATTATATAGTATTTGAAAATGGGACTTTTAAGACATTGCATAGTATTCCATTATCTGGATAAAACCTAATTTACTTTAACCGAGCCCATTTTTGTATGTTGAAATTATATCTAATATAAAGTATTTGCATACATTTCGATAGCTTATTGAGGAAAAAAAAAACTCTAGAAATGTTAAGTGTTGGGTTAAAGGGAATTTACATTTTTAAGATTTTTAAATTTCCCTCCAGAAAGACGGCCCCAATTTATACTCTGACCAGTAAGGAGAAGGCCTCCCTTCCAACATCCTCACTAAGTGCCAAATAGAACAATTTAAGGGGCACCTGGGTGGCCAAGTTGGTTAAGCGACCAACTCTTGATTTTAGCTCAGGTCAAGATCTCACTGTTTATGAGCTCAAGCCCTGCATCGGGCTCTGAGCTGACAGGAAGGAGCCTGCTTGGGATTCTCTCCCTCTGCCCCTCCTTGCCCTCTCAAAATAAATAAATAAACTTAAAAACAATTTTTTTTTTTAAAGAAAGAACAATTTAAGATTAAAGAACAATCTAGAGTCTTCACACACTTGATGGCTCATTCCCTTACGAGCCTCAGATAGCCTTTTGTACCGATTTAAACGCAAAAACCAAAGTTCTCAGGACAACTGAAGTAAACTTGAAGTTTGGATGATTTTATTTTATTTATTTTTTTTAATTTTTTTTAACGTTTATTTATTTTTGAGACAGAGAGAGACAGAGCATGAATGGGGGAGGGGCAGGGAGAGAGGGAGACACAGAATCAGAAGCAGGCTCCAGGCTCTGAGCCATCAGCCCAGAGCCCGACGCGGGGCTCGAACTCACGGACCGCGAGATCGTGACCTGAGTTGAAGTCGGACGCTTAACCGACTGAGCCACCCAGGCGCCCCGAAGTTTGGATGATTTTAAATGAAAACTATAAACACACAAACGAAAAGATTTCAACAGAAGTTGTGAATTAAACCCTACAACTTCACTTCATAGACAACTTTAGGTTAATCAAATGCTGATTTTTAAACACAAGCCAGTGGGGTGCCTGCCTGGGTGGCTCAGTCGGTGAAGCATTCAACTTCGGCTCAGGTCATAGTCTCACACTTCATGAGTTTGAGCCCCACATCGGGCTCTGCACTGACCATGAGCCTGCTTGGGATTCTTTCTCTCTTTCCCTCTCTCTCTATTCCTCCTCCACTTGTGCGCTCTCTCTCTAAAAATAAATAAACTTAAAAAAAGAAAGGATGGTAAATTTAAAAACAAGAACAAAAAACACAGCCATCAGCACACGCAAATAATCTGTATCAACAGACTACGATCGTTCCCATCTCTCAGTCTCCTTTCGCTATACTTTCCTGACACTCAGAGTCTCACTGGAGCTCTTGTGCTGCTAGCCTCATAAATAAGATTATTAAGAAAAAAAAACTAGCAGAAAAATGTAAGAGCTTCACTATAAGCTTTGATGCGTATACGTCAAGCAAGTAGGTAAATACGGCATCCAGACGACCAAAGTCTGAACTGTGCTGTATGGCAAGAAATTTCCTAAAACATCAGTATGTACATAGTCACGCAAACCAGAAATGAATGAAAGCAAATCAAGACTTTCTTTTTTTTGTTAATAGCAAGGAAAAACGTTTAAGGAAAGGTGTATACGGTTGCTCAGCCCTTCCTGAGGACGGTGTCTATTACTCAAAAGTCAAGTGAGTAAGTCACACGTCAATTTTCTCCTATCTCTGGGAAGTAAAATGCTGCATGCCAATGAATTTTCTAGATTAATCAAGTTATTTTTCTGCTTTGAATACCTGTATTTACAAAATTAAAATCAGTTTTTGATGGAAATGTTCCTAAAATTTCTCCCGGTCCTCAGCCTTCAAAACAGTTTACTGAGCATCACTTCACCTTGTTTTCAGTGACTCGGGAGGCCTGCCTTCCCATGACACTGCTCTAACTCCTAAGCTTTTTAAAATAAATCACCATTGCTATATTTTCTTTGTTTTGTTTTATGCTAATGTTTCCTACCTCCTCTACTTTCATCTTGAATCCTTAACTTGTCACTTTCAATTTTTTCTGCCATTACTTAAAAATAAAATAAAAAATAGGCTTGATGAAAAAAACAAACCTGGAATTTCAAAAACAGAGTGGAGACAGGGAGCCTGCATTTTCAGGGATCCAGGTGATTCTTCATACACAGTAAACTGTGAGAATGATCTAATATCTAAAATCAGTGATGTGCTTGCTAAATTAACCCTAACGTTTTTTTTTTTTTTTTTTTCCATTCCCAACAAAAACAGCTGCATTTGTTCCAAAGAAATTTTATCAACTGTGATACCGGTTAATTACCAAAAATTACTGAGATTTCAACTTAATATAGTCTACACAGCATTCTGATTTTAAAAATCCAAACAAAATCTGTCGATGGAACCAACACACTAAATTGCACAGGAAAGCAAAGAGCATTCCATGTAAAATTCCACAAAGATTCAACTTTTTGAAAATGAACCGCCTTACTGTAGGAATCTTTGCGTCCCCAAAGTAGTAACAGAAATCTCATCATGTACTTATTAGGTTAACTTTAAAGATGATTTTTACGTGTAGAGTGATGCACGTGCTGTCCTTTGTTCAGAATAAAAGAAAAATAAAAGTGCTACACTTGGCCATGTAAAGAGATTTTTAAACACGAGGGAGAGTCAACATCCTGGCTACGTACAGTGCTAGAGTTCTACTAGATGTTTCCACGGGGGACAGTGGGAGAAGGGCACAGGGGCTCTCTCTCATTCCTCACAACTGTATGCCAATCTATGATGATCTCAGAATAAAGAGTCCAATTAAAAAAAAAAAAAAAAGCACCCAGGGTGTGCCATTCGCAACTACATCGATGGAATCAGAGGGTATTGTGCTAAACGAAATTAGTCAGTCAGAGAAAGACAAATATTATAGGACTTCACTCATATGAGGACTTTAAGAGATAAAACAGATGGACATAGGCGAAGGGAAGCAAAAAGAATATAAAAACAGGGAGGGGGACAAAACATAAGAGACTCTTAAATATGGAGAACAAACAGAGGGTTGCTGGAGGGGTTGTGGGAGGGGGGGAATGGGCTCAGTGGGGGAGGGACATTAAGGAATCTACTCCTGAAATCACTATTGCACTAGATGCTAACTAACCTGGATGTAAATTTAAAAAAATAAATTAAATAAAAATTTTAAAAATAATAGACATTTAAAAAAAAAGAAAAAAAAAAACCCACCCAGGGTGGTTGGTCCCTCTACTCATGACTAGTCAAAGAACTATTATGGAAGACATACTCTTTGCTACGGAAGTTGAGCGGCATTGCTGACTTTTTTTTTTTTTTTTTAGCTTATTAATAAGCGAACTGAATTCAAAATTCACTCCAAGAATGTACTACACCACACATATTCTTTGGGAACAGGTTTCATCTCCTTTTTATGGGCTCACTACCCCTTTTTGGAGGTGCAAACATCTGTGTCCCGCATACAAAACAAAAACGAGGCATCGTACAGAGCTATTCCGTGCTGAAACACTGTCTGACCAAGGCACGGGCCTTTCACCTTCCGGTGTGAACGACCCTGAAGGTAGTTCTAAGACCCCGTTCATTTTTTCCCAGAAATCAAACAGTTTCTGACATATAAATTATTTACTAAAGCAAATTGGAAAAGGTAACTTTATTTTTATCTCCTTCGTATTCTTTAAGGATGCATTAACAAATATGTAAGTATTTCATCAATAATATTCCTAAAAGGTCCCGAGTGTCAGGGACAGCTCACTGAAACACGAAAAACTGTACTCTTTAAAGGTCTATGTGTAATGGGGTTTTGGAGAATCATTGCTTTTTCCTTCAGGCATTAACATTTGTTGAATCTGGAGACATTATGGAGTCTGCATCATGAAGCCTTTAATTACAAGTAACTGAAGGATTATTATTAATATTTATGGGGCCACAAAGGAATTCTTTAGCACCAAAGCAAAGAAGAACGAAAGAGAAGTCAGAAACGTGGACTCAGAGAGACATAATGGACACCAGAGCTCCTGTCTATAAGACACAAATCATTCAGTGTCTGTGCTGCTGAACGTATATTACAAAAAGAAAGGATTTCCATATGGTAACAGGTGGCCTCACATACGCCCTACAAAATACGTCAATGCAGGCTTTCACTAATTAAGATTACACTGGGACTAACGAAAAATCTGAATTCGGTAGACTTTTTTTTTGTTTCCTTAATTTCAATTATGATAAAAATTTCATGAATTTAAACTCTACTAATTAGTCATGTTTTTCAACATACACTAAACATATACTAAACATACTAAACATATACTAAAATCAGGATGAAACTGATCTCATTTAGGAAACTCTATGTAGTATCATTTCATAGTTTTAACAATATTTCGTGTTGATAGTGATGGCAGGTATTTGAAATGCTTGATAATCAACTGTTCAAGGATCTTGAAGTATATTTTATCAAGTACTTTATATCACACATGGTGTATAATTACAAATCATGTTTGTTAATTCAATTAATTCCATTATTAGCTATTATGGGGCATACAAAAATAGACACAATATCCACACTCAAAGATTACTCTTAATGGTAAGTAACTCTTCAAGGACTTTATTATTTTAATTTAATTGGAAATAACAATATTGGGTTTCTTCAGAAATATTCCATAATTTGAACCTTTCACATATCTAGTTAAGACAAATTAATGTAATCTAACTGTAGCTACAATACTACAGATTAATGAATAATCAGAGGCAGTCTCAAAGCTTCCTTAAGTGTATGACTCACAAAAGTATTTTATTAACAGTTACTTTGCTCAGATGTAAATATGCATTTTAATACCGTTATTATTTTAAAAATGTTCAACAAAGTTATAATTTTGATTTTGTTTGCACAGGAAGTACAAAAAGTACCTGCAGCCCAATCCAACTAAATGAATGCAAAGTCTAATTGCGACGATACACAGTTTCAAAATAGCATTTCTAATAACAAACTATTGACTAAATGGCTTATTTTTAATAAATTTGAAGGAAATCCCAGGGGATTTTATAAACCCTACATTAACCCAAGATTTCCCTGGTTGACAAACACCACACAACATCTCTATAAATAAGCTACCCAAGTTACATTACAAATTTTTAACTTAAAACTTTCAACAAAGTTGAAACAACTTTGTTTCCTTTGGGAATCAAAGAAACCTAAAGTGAACTACACTTAAAAAAACCAAATGTTTAAAGTTCTAATGACACCATTCGTTCGGCATGATTAGATTATTAAATTTCTATTAGTAACAATACTAATACAATACAATACCCCCCCCCCCACTACGCTAGGATTTATCAGCATAAACACAGGGAAAGCAAAATAAAGCAGGACGGTTCTTTGATACAGATGTTTCTTAATGCAACAGAGTTCTTTTTCTGCTTTTCAAATAATTTCATGGGTTAGAGGTTAAATGATATATATATATGTAGATATTTATATAGATATATCTAACATAGATACAGATCTATATACACATATCTCCTATGTAAAATTTAACACTTTATAAACAGTCTGCAATATATGCATATATTTGTAAGACTAAAAAAAAATATGTGAAATGATATTTTCTAATATTAGTGGAAAATTATGGATACAACATGTTAAAAGTACAAGCTGTTATGCCCCCTTGCTTCTGCCACCATTCAGCAAAATGCCTATAAACTCAAAGAAAGAGAGAGCAGAGAATCAAGGACAGGGGTATTTAGTAACACACGGATCATACCTCCATGATGTATAAACTAGTCCATCGGTCGCTTTTCTTTAGATGAAACTTTCTTAGGTAATAGATTTGACCATCTACGCCAGTCCTCCGCCAGAACCGAAAATAAGAAAATTACAGAACCTGGTTTCTTACGTGCATCTCGGGGACAAGTGATTGCACAGCTGTGGAGATCTACGTCTCAAATATCAAAAATTCCTGATATAATAAAACGGTGTAAACTTAAACCACCCATTTCTAATCCACTCACTTTATCTCCTCACCTCATCTGCAATGATTTCATGATGTTCAGAGAAAGAAGGATGTGGCCTTTTGTTCGTGATTAAATGAATTCTAATGCAGAATGTAGGACTTATTGTGGAAAATGAAACCCAAACAAAAGCAAATTCAAGTACTTTGACATCAATATAAATAATAAAAACGCACACACTCAAAAGGCAAAGTCTAGTTACCAGGACATCATAAACAGCCTGCTTATTCTTCATTTTATAATTTAATCCCCCGATTTTGTTTTTGGTCAGAAGATCATCTAAATGAAAAGGACTTTGTCAAATGGCTAACTGGCTGTGGTTTCAGAGTCTCCTTCCTAATTACTTCCCACGCCTGACGAGTGTCGGTATTGCAACCTACATGGCCAACGTTCTCCAGAACAGTGGGTTTCTCAGTTTCGTAATACTTCATATATGCGTTTGCTATTATCTCGTGATAACAATACAGGCTGCAGTATAATAATTTAAGAGGAAAAATCTGCCTTATAATATTTCCTAATACTGCTTTCTAAATTATTACCATTAGGATATTTGCAATGGAAATGTTTTGTCTGTCTTATTTGCTCCATCCGGTACATTTCATGGTAGAAGGTGATCATCCATCCGGTCACTTTGCTCATCTAAAACTATTTCACCATGCAGAGCCCGGGCCAGAACAAATGCCTTCACAGGGGGCTTACTTTCCTTGGTGAAAATAAGCTGAGAACTGGAACCTTCCCCTTCCTACTCCCTTGGTTTTTGCTAAGGGGTTCTGCCAGACACGGAGGTAGTTTCAACGTCTCCCTAGTGTCCCAGGAGAGAAGTCAGAGGCGGAAGCCCCTGGTGCATTGAGACTGAAGTCGGGGAACAGAGGGAAGCTGAGGCAGGGGCTTTTTGTGCTTCCACTGATTCATCGGCTCTGCAACAGGGTAATCATACGTGCCTCTCAGAGTTGTTCTAGGAATTGTGTCGGTGAAGCATCTGTGTCTGGCATATACTAGGTGCTCAACAAAGCACTGCTATTCTTATTACCAGCCTGCGGTCCCATTCAACAGCGTTCAAGTTGCGATCAACCTATTCTCATGGGACATTTTAAATCTTTCAGCCCTCACGGGTTTATTAATTATCCTTAAATAGAATTTCACAGCTTCCACAATGTTTGCACGTGTATTATTTCACTCGAGAGGGTTTTCTCATAGACACAGTTTTACGTAACCTTAGGTAAAATGAGATGGGGAGGCTGGTGCCACTTTGTTTCTCTGTATCATATCCTGTTTGGTTGCTTCTAGGTTTTCCCTTGGGCTGAGATTTAATTGCATAAAACTGAGGTCCTTTTTGCTAAAAACACTGTTGATGCAATCTTTTTAACCACAACATGTAAGTGATACACAGCAGGGGCAATTCAAAATATTTAGCCACTAATGTAGCATGGGCATGGGGCCAACCCAGAGGGATACTGGCCCCCTTGCCATTGCCACTGCTCTGGCAGTCTGGGAGTCCTGGGAAAGGGCAGGGAGGGCCTTGCACAGAGGTTTCTGTCCCTGCGTTTAAACTGGACTACTGGACAGTATGGAAGAAGGATGCTGGAATCTAGGGTTCTGAGAACTCATTCTCCTAACCTCATGTACAGTCCTCTCCAATGACAGCATGTTCATTCGTATACATTTTGCATACACGTTAAATGGTCTTCCTTGATACAGCTCTAATTTTTGTACATCAGCTGAGAAATCATAAATTTAGTAGTGTTTGACTCTGGTAGCATTGCTTTTTTTTTTTTTTGTCTCAGCAACAGTCCTAGTGAAATTATTTAAATATTTTCTGGAGTCTTCTCTCATATCTGCGAAACGAGTAGAAAATGAAACACGGAAAGCATAAGTACCAGTGATCAGAGAAACTGCAAAGGAAAACCTGTGTTTAGAGCTTGCAATCTTCGGTTTTGGGTTACGGTATGAAGCTGGGGGATAGGATATTTGACTGTGAAGGAAATAACCAAAATTGTTAAGCCCTGGGAAAATTCCAGAAATAGAGCACTGAATATTATGTTTAATTGGGAACTGTAATTAAGACTTTAATGATAGGGGCACCTGGGTGGCTCAGTCGGTTAAGCATCTGACTCTTGATTTTGGCTCAGGTCATGATCTCACGGTCCGTGAGACCACCCCTCACATCGGACTCTGAACTGATCGCGTGGAGCCTGCTTGGGATTCTCCCTCTCTCCCTCTCTCTCTCTCTCTCTCTCTCTCTCTCTCTCTCTCTGCCCCTGCCTTCCTTGTGCCACACCCCCAAAGAAATAAACATTTTAAAAAAAGTTAATATAGTTTTATCTATATCTTCATATGGATTGTTCTGTAACACGTTCTTTCACTTAGCAATATGTAGTGAACATCACTGGTGGTAAAATATACATACACAGATAGACCTACCTCATCATCTGTAACGGCTCAGAGAAACTCCTCCAACACCTTTTAGGTTTTCCTAAGCTGCTCTGTGGTTATTCTTCTAAATTATAGCAACTATCGGATGTTCTCTTCAATAAACTGCCCTTTTTTAGATGCTTACAGATCAATGACCAGTTGGCCTTTCATTTAAATGACTTGAATATATCTGAACAACACACAAGGGAAATTCAATCGTTCATTTATTTGAGAAGAATGTTCTTCAGCATCTTCTGTGTGCTGCTGGGAATGCGGTAGGGAAATAAGTTCCTGATCTTAGGAAGCTACCATTTAATGAGGGCACAACCACACAGAACAGCCACTCTGGGAGGGCTTTTCAAACACAGTCCGTCTCAGGGGTTTTCAGCGCTGGAAGCGTCCCCAGGGCTCTAGGAAGGTTCCTGAAAGGTCTTATGTTATAGGAGCTGATGGGGGAGAGGTGCAGCAAAGGGGGAGGGAGACATGGAGGGCAGGATGCCGAGGAGGGAAAATAACAAAGAGGAAGGCAATGAGGAGGAGGGACACAGCAGAGACAACGGACAAGGAAACAAAGACATAGATGAACAAAGTGGCAGGGCAAAGTTTTCAAACTTACAGACCTAACTCAATTCTTAGAAACGAATTCTACAGGGTAGATGTTACAGGCCTCAGGTTCTATGTGAAAAAGCTGAGGTTCAGTGAGATTAAGTAATTATGTAGACAACAACACCTCGTGAGCAGACCTAGGATTTCATGCTGGGCCTGCTCCACTCTCAAATGTGTGGCCTTAACCAGTAAACTATTACATAGATTCCTATCTATTACAAATAACTTGGTTAGACGTTCCTGAGAATTTTCAATTGCCTATGAAGCGATGGGGCTTCAGATCCCAGATCACGGACAGACATGGCTCAGATTTTATCTTAAAAAAGTAAAAGTACGCAACAACGACTTGTAAAAATATTTTACAAATATGGGAGCAAGATTCTCCTAGGAGAGTGGAATTGTTCCCAACGAAGCGGAATACATTCAGCCGTTGGGTACTTATTTTTGCAGGGTAATTTAACCGGGGACTAAAAACCTCCCATTTACAGCCAAAGGACTTTACTTCTTTGACTTCTGTCGAAACTCGAGGAGCGCCTGGGTGGCTCAGTCGGTTGAGTGGCTGACTCCTGATTTCGCCTCAGGTCATGAGCTCATGGTTCCTGAGATCAAGGCCCGAGGCGGGCTCTGCGCTGACAGCATGGAGCCTGCCTGGGGCTTGGGATTCTCTCTCTCTCCCTCTTTAAATAAATAAATAAACTTGAAAAAAGAAAAGAAAAGAAACTCCAGATGGACACTGGCTGACTTCAGCACATGCACTGTATTCTCCCAGGAGACAGGAGACACGACAAGATGCTGGGGCTCACGGGCACACACACCAGGCACAGGGGAGTATCACAGGCTCATTTGTCTGGGTGTCTTCAGACGTGACTGCAGTATTCACCGGGCAGGCTCCTGGACAGGCCGAAAAAGGAGAAGTAGGCCTGCAGTCTTGATTCTCCAATAAACGGACACAGAACCGGATTCGGCCGGGTTTCACCCCCGTCTCCTTCCTGTGCCGTGTCGTCAGCCTAACTCCACAGAAGGTGTCTTCTCGACGGGCCCGCTTTTCAAAGTAAAGAGGGCTGGTTTCTGGGAAGCACAGACCGCCTTCGTCTTCGCATCTCTGGCTAACGGGACACGTGGCGGATCGTGCTTACGGTGCAATGAAGAAAATCATGGAGGTGATTATGAAGAGTTTTCTCAAGAGGCCTTCAAGACACAGAGATTGAAAAGCGCACAAAAATATACGAGGTTGCAAGAGCTCGTCTGCCCATATAAGACGAGGTAAAACTAGCTCTACTGATTCAGCACCAAGAGTAAGATCCTGGTGAAGATCACAAAAGATGTAAATACCACAGGAAGTTTTAGGCTGATTCAGACAGAGTTTGTACCGCCAGGAATCAAACAACGGAACTCAGGTCGGAGAAACAGGAGAGCCTAAGTCAATAGTTCTTAATGGCAAGGGGATCAATCAGCTGAGGAAAGGTTACATTATTTATACAGTGATGTGAAAATATAAAGTACTATTGCATCAAAGGGAAGAAATTTCATTTCTGCCAACGAAAATTTAAACATAATGTCCCTGGCAATATCTTAAATCTAAAGAAAAAGATTTAGTTTTACTAATGCAAAACAGGTGTTTAAAAAAAAAAAATAGATGTAGAGATACAGATTTTAGAAATGTACCTTGAGATGGGCTCTTCTTAAAGTTAAATGCTTTTGTTTAGATTGTGTATGCCTGCTGTAACTCAGTCCAGCTGTACGACCATAAATCCTCCCGTAATGTACTTAACTTCCTGCTCAGAGCACCCTGTTCCCCTCCGCCAATACCCTTTTTATTTAATTATCTAAATATTTGAGCTGAAAGCATTTTCACAAGAATTCATGCATGCAAAACAATTAGAGGATGCCTACGATATGCACACCCTGCTTGGAGAGTTCTGGATAATGTGTGCCCTCAAAGTCACGCAATTTTGATGGTTTATTGAGGCCAACACAATATCTGAGAGTAGTTACTTTCTGTCCAGAAATATAAAATAGAATAGCAAGAAATGGGCATTATAACCATTAAAAAAATACATTAGCTGATATTTAGTATTTTTTATTAACGACTACAGGGCTAGCTTTTGTCAGATAAGCACTATTTCCCTCCAGTGTTCACAGCTAACGTTTTTCTCTCCTAAGTATACGGCAAACTAAAAACACAAATTACAGCTGAGAATGCAAATGCTCAAAACTGTGGCATTAAAATGTAGACAAAATGACATAATCCCATAATCCTTTTGTGTTTTAAATTCTACTTGTGAGCCTAAGATAGCCTGTTTTCAAATCTTTCCCTTTTATTAAGAATTCAATTCAGTGAAATTTGCTCACGAAACTATTAGAGGTACCAAAAAAGAGTAAAATTAAACATAAAATGTCTACACTGTAAAAAAAAAAAAAAAAAAGATAAATCAGATTTATATACAGCATCTGTAACAAATTTGGGGTACTGGCTAGGCCTTCAAGGTTCCATACTATAATTTAAAAACCACACGCCCGCGCGCATGCACACACACACACACACACACACACACACACAGGGTTAATTAAAGATTCAGATTACTATTAAAAATGCAACTTCTGAAAAAATTAAAAACGCTTCTGAAGGTGGTGCTAACTTTGATGTGGCCATGTTACCAGAGTGTTTTGGGATTTGAGGGCAAAATATTAACTCCTTAGTAGCGTGTCATTAGGAGAAGAACATCTAAGTATGCCAAAAAAAAAAAAATTATTTTTAAATACAGAATGACAGAGTGACAACATTAACATCTTAATTTTAACACAGGGTAACGTGCACAAATGCTCAGTATGGCACATTCACGCACATCCATGAAATTGTTACTTAACAGGACACATTAGCTCAATATTATTTCTCAGTTTTGACCCACACAAATCGAACAAGTAGAATGCATTTATTGCATTTAAAGTTTTGGAAGTGATCTTAACACTTCCTATAGGTTAAGAGAAAATTCACACAGACCACTTCTTATTTTCACGTCTAGACTTTAAGACTTTACATCAGAATATATCTGGCCGGTTCTTCTTTGCCAGACGATGGGATACATGAGAAAACTGAAGTACGATTAATAAATAGTGAAAGACGAGTATGCTCGAGCTGTCGCCAACCCCATGAGGACGTCTCAATGCCCTAACTTTATTCAGTGGGAGCAGCAGGAAAGTGGATACAGGAAAAATACTCTTCAAAAAATAATCTATTCAAAAAAACAAATTAAATTAAAAAAAAAAACAAACCTGCATCTACAGTAGAGAAGCTGGGTCAGTGAAGAAAGCAAATAACTAAAATTTACACATTGCTAGTTAAAACGAACTCTCTTTAAAAGAGCCAAAGCTAATTCAAAAGTTTTACCGCAGTCTTGGTCAAATTAAGCTATTTTCTTTCAAGATTATATTTCAAAGATTTAAATATGAAGCGTGGGACTTTCAGTCCTTTGCACCAGATCTATGATTCTATTATTTAAGGAAACATGAATTGGAGTTATTAACAACCTATTTTTCTCTAAAGTTAAAAACAAATCAGAGACCAAATCAGGATAATGTGGCCTATTTCAGTAATGCTCACAATGATTAACACTTAAATTTTCCTCGTGATTTTTAAGCACTAAGAAAACAGTACACAGAGCAAAAATCTATCCATCTATCTATGTAGATTTTAATACTGCAAGAACTTGAGAGAATTAAACAAAACGCCAGATTCCCAAAGGCACGTTACCAAGTTCTCTCCAGCACTTGCCCCCAGCTGACATCTCCCCCCACAAACACCCTCATATCCGTGAGCTTAACAAAAATGATTTTCATCAAAATCTTAAAAATAGAGCTGTGACCACTGTCACCATTAAACACACACAGCTCAATGACGTGGCTTAAAAAATGTGTGTACTTGAAAAGCACAGAATACCATAGTAAAATTTCAACACATCTACACGAAGTCTGAAAGTTTCAGAGGAAAGTTAGTTTTCAGTTGCTAATTAGCTGTGGCAACAGGATGTCTCTTCAAGCTGAACTTATTTTTTAAATGTGCATTCTACCTCTTTAAAACTAAGAGGATTATAGAAATCAGAAACTTTCGAAAGGGTGTTTGAATGCAAGAGTTTATACTGAACCTTTTATTCAATGCTTTGACTAAAGGAATTTAAATTAGTGAGACCCAAATGGCTTACGTTTAAATGGATATTGACGGAGAAGTAAACATTTGGGTACATTTTAAAATAAAGATGAAATGGTAAAGTGCCTTCAAGCTAAACATATTTAAAATAATAAATAGCAAGTAATGAAAGATGTATCTTTATAAGGAAGGAGGAAAAAAAAAAAATCCCAGCAATGAATCAACACAAGGACCCCTTATTAATCGCGGTGTTTTGTTAGAAGCATTTTCTAATTGACGCCGAATTAGCATTTACTATCCCGGAGAGAGTTCTCTGTGGCAAACACTTTAATGGAGGTTGTCTGATGGCTTTGGCTCGTATTAGAGGTGTAACAAAACAGATTTAGCGAGCACAGCTCGCCGTGGTCGGGCAAGCGGCACGATGGAGAAGCCCCCCTCCTCACCCACAGAACAGCCTATGCACGAAGCTCTTGCCCTTGACTAATAGATCAGGTCCTCTAAAACAATACATTAATTACGCATTCCCTGTGAGTTCAGACACTGTGCTTAATATGATTAGTGCTGCTGTCTACCCTACTTAAGGGCTGACATGTATTTTACAGACGGAAAGTGGACTGGATGCCTTCTCCTGCCCAGAACATTAGCCGTGCGGCCTCCTCCGAGGACGGACGGTACAGGCGAACGCGCACATGCCTCACCTACTAATACTTGTAAGAGTCCCGCTTAGTTCTTCACTCGCGGGCAGCTCCCTCGGTTAATCGCTTCTTGGATTCATTTGCCTCTCAGAAGAGCTGCATTTCGTCGTCTGGCTCTGAATACTTGGCCTCTGACTAGGTTTTAAATTTTACAAGGTGGTTTTCAGTATTAAAGTCAAAATTTATTTTTCGGTAGCCCCAGTTTTCTCCCCCCTCCGCGGCGATGAAGTCCCTTGGTACTGCAAGCGGCTACCCTGGCAAACAGAACACTGCAGAAATCAACATCGCACCTACGCTTCCGTTCTAGACGGCTGCAGGCCTCTGTTACGTTTTTATTAATAAGACGACGGTGGTGTGGCAAGAGGGGGCACGCTGAAAACCACAGCCTCCCTGAAATGTTCCAACTGGAGGTGACAGGATAAAACACATCCCTGCAGTTGTTTGACCGATGTGCGTTCATCGGTGACAACCTGTGTAAACACATTTAAAGATGAAGTTCACATTTCATCGTTCACGTTGCGGGGCGGGGGGGGGGGGGGGGGAACCAACCAGCATCTCATCAATCAATTTGTCACCCACTCTTACGGACCCTTTTCTATCTCAGACCAAAGTGAAAACTGATAGGAAAGGGGCAAAGAGAAGGAGATCTAAACAATTTTACACAAAAAGGAACATTTAGAAAATTGGGGGGGCTGTCTCCAGGCGAACTTGTAATAAAAGGATGGACGGTGATGCAACATGAAACAAATCGTACCCAACATGGGCCCCACTCCTGCACGTTGCGGGAAAACAGCTAACCCTTAACCCCCGCTCTGAGGAGGGGGAACGAAGACTCCACGTTCTGACAGATCAAGAAACCGAGGTGCATTGGGGAAGCAGAAGCAGTGGAGGAGGGCTCCCCGCACTGGACCGTCTGAGGGCCAAGACGTGACAGGTCATTTTTGCCCCCTTTATGCAATTCCCATAAGCAGTCACCTAACAAGCGGGCGTTTTGAAAATGAATACACCATCTCAATTGTCAAGAGGCCCATTAACACATTACACATGCACACGGACTGTGAGAAAACACACACACACACACACACACACACACACACATACACGCACCAGCAAAGGGCAGCAGGACTGGCACTGGCACACCAAAACTCTAATAAGGACAAGAAGAACCAACTGTGAAGGGTCCTATGGAAACGTTATCGTGACCTCTTGATTCTGTGTTGATGAAAATCAGGAAGAACCCCAAACGGTTCTCGGGAGCTTCTTGCGGAATAGTCTTAGGATACGGTGCTAATTCGCGGCAACTCTCCCCCTCGCTTCTCTACCCTGGGTGAAATGGCAATGGAGTCTAACGAACTCTAAATACAAATCCCTCCAAAGTGGCTGTTCACCATCCACAAACTCTGTGCCAAGTCAGAGATGGAGCGATTCTTTCTATCGCCAGAAAGGAGCCGTGGGAGTCTAACAGGCTGGTCGCCCTGCACCATTTGATGCAACAGCTGACCTATTTATAGCCGGACCGGGCAGAAAACGAGAGTCAGGTACCTGATTTATTCTTCAGAGACCCACTGTCACAGCGGCAGGGGCGAGCGAGAAATGTGACACTAACCACCATGCAATCAACTGAAACTGCTGTAAACATTTTATCTGCTCTTAAGTAACAAAAGGCAAGCTTAGTTTCACAGCTGGGTACTGCTAATACGGAGCACTGGAGAGAAGGGAAAAAGTACTTGATATCGAGAGCAAACGTGTCTGCGTCTGAACATCATATGGTTTGACTTAAAACGGACTGATTAAAGATATTTAAACGACTCTTGAACATAAATTGCACGCACCTGTTGTTCTCATAGTGGCTGCCTTCCACACCCCTGCGAGCATGTGAATGCTTCCTTCTCCACAGACAGAAAGCCCTGCCTCACGGTGGCCTCCCCCCGCGGCGGGGGGGGGGGGGGGGGGGACGACTTATTAATAGTTTCTTTGGGGTCCGTTATTTACACGAAGATGTAATACCAAATAGACCACAGAAATAACATTTCCATTCTCTATTTATGCCTTCCATTGTAAGCTGCCTTCCTAATTTTATGATTTGTAGAATTTTTTTTTTTAATCAGACAAATTAGTTTCATGTGTCTCCATCACGCTCGAGGCTACTTTTATCCACAGTGGGGGAAAAAAATCTTGCATTCTTAACAAAAGTTTTCATTTTCACAGCTCATGCATCAATCACACTGCCCACGTGAGTCCATTCTATTCATATAATCTTTAAGAGCATTATTGAGTTAATGCTGCTGAGAAGAGATTTAAGATTCGGAGATCCAGATTCATTAGGGCAGACTGGGAATCCTCGACTGAAAGAAAAATTCTGCAGCCATCACTTCCCCAGCTCACAAGTAGACAAGACGAGGCATTCGAACTCGGGGCCTCGGTTTCCCAATGTCCTCGGCTGGTGACCCCACCTGCCTCCAAGAATTGTGGGGAAGATCAGAGACCTGCTGCAGGAAACAGCTCTGCAAACTGCAAAGCGCCCTAGAAACAGAGGGTCTGACAGTGTCCTCCTCACTCCTCCTCCTCCTCCTCCTCCTTCTCCTCCTCCTCCTCTCACTCCTACTCACTCCTCCACATCCTGGGGTCGTTTGCTGCTACTGCTGCATGGGCCTGGCGTCTGCTCTGAAGTCCTTCTCGAACCAGGAGGACTCCATGTGGCGGCCACTCCCCCAAGACAAGCATTGGGAACGTCAGCTTGGTTTCTTTGGGCACAGGCAAAATGTCACCGGTGTCCGACAGATGCACGATCAGGCAAGAGGTTAATTTAACGTGGTTTCCTGAAACAACGGTGTTCCGGCCACTGGATCAGGCCAGTAGCAACACCCAGTGCCGTGGCTTTTGTGACGACGAAGAAACAGTGTGGTGTATCTTGTGACAAGTCTGAGAGGCCACAGCGCCACATGCCGATGGGCGGGCCTTCTGTCATTTGGCCAAGGACATTCTTCTTCCTCAGAGAGTCTCGACGACAGTCACTGCCACCAACCAAGACGCCAGTCAGCCCTGCACCCAGAACAATCTCGGACGAGAGTGAGGGGCCAGAACAGAGGGAGGCAGGGCAAGCCCTAAAGCATGAGGCAGAAAACCCCACAGGAGCAGGCGGGAGCCACAAATCGGCTGATGGCGGAAGGCAGGTAAGAATCCGGATAGATGCACTTGCCGAGGGCGTTCGGTCCCACACGGTTAGATGGCAGGTGGGTAAGTCCGAGTCAAGACAGAGAGAGCGCCAAGAGCCAGAAAAAATTGCCCTGACTTCTAACTCTGCCATTCGGCCAAATAACCTCAGGCAAAGCACTGAACGTCTCTGGGCATCCATCTTCTCTGCTGGGCTGTCAGGTGGTGGAAACAACACCTCCCCCACGGGGTTGCTCTGAAGATCAAATCAGATGGTGTCTGTAAAGCGCCTGGTGACCTAAAGTGATGCTCTCTGTTACCATCACCATGATCGACACTGGGATCAGGCTCATGTGCAGACTCACAGAGGAAGCAGCGAGTCCCCCAAGGCACAAACCTGGAGGGCTTACCGGCTGCAAACAGAGCCCAATGGGAAGTTCAAAGTCTATAACCCCCTTGACGAGGAGCCAGAAGATGCGAGAAACTGGGAGTGGAGGGAACACCTGGCCGGTGGTGTGCAGATGCAGAATTGTAATGACTTCTTGCCCAAGGCATAACAGTGTTTTGTTTGTTTGTTTTTTAGAGACAGAGAGAGAGAGAGAGAGAGCAAGAACACGCCTGAGCTGTGAGCGCAGGCGAGCAAGTGGGAGGGGCAGACAGAGAAGGAGACACAGAATCTGAAGCAGGCTCCAGGCTCCGAGCTGTCAGCACCGAGTCCCATGTGGGGCTCCAACTCACGAGCTGTGAGATCATGACGGGAGCCGAAGTCAGATGCTTAACCAACTGAGCCACCCAGGCGCCCCAGGCCTAACAGTGTGAATACTGTTCTAGCAGAGGCAGGAACCCACCCGACAGAAATCAGTCTGGGAACAGATCAGAGAGAAGGTGGAAGGGGGTTATTGGGAACATAAGCGACTGAGGAGAGTCACGCGTGGACTGGAAAAGGAGCAGCCCTCCTTCTGTATTTACAACCCTGAGTTAACAGTGAGATTGCCACTCAGGTGAGATCAGGCTGCACAAAGTTCAAGGACAGACACAAAGACACAAACAAGCTTCCTCTTGTGAGAGGCAGACCTCTGACCAACTCACCCCATCCTCCCTTCATCGGATCGGACAACTGTCAATAGAAAATGTCTACAGAGAGAAAAATCACCCAAAAGGAAGGACAGCAACAGGTTAGGTTTTGTTTTGTTTTGTTTTTTTAATTTTTAAATGTTTGATTTTTGAGAGAGAGAGCGAGAGAGCGTGTGCAAGTGGCAGGGGGGGGGGAGGGCAGAGGGAAAGGGAGACACAGAATTTCAAGCAGGCTCCAGGCTCTGAGCTGTCAGCACAGAGCCTGATGTGGGGCTCAAACCCACGAGCCGGGAGATCACGACCTGAGCCACTGTCAGATGCTTAACCGACTGAGCCACCCAGGCGACCCAGCAACAGGTTAGGTTTATTCTCCACTGATACGGCCCACTGCCATCGGCTCAGCAACTAAAGGTTCTTAGTCCCACAAGTATCATACCAGGACTTCAAATAAGAGTAAGAATTTGTAAGAAATGATAATTAGTCATTAGCCAAATTTGTTTCACTTGTTTTTTTTTAAGTATTTATTTGAGAGAGAGACAGAGAGAGACAGAATGAGCAGGGGAGGAGCAGTGAGAGTGAGAGAGAGAGAGACACAATCCCAAGTAGGCTCTGCACTGACAGTGGGCCCCGACCTGGGTCTTGAACCCATAAACCATGAGATGGTTTGAGCCGAAACTAAGAGTCAGATGCTCAATCGACTGAGCCACCCAGGCATCCCGTATTTCACTTGCCTTATAATAAAATTTTAACACTGTTGAAATTTCCATGCAGCAAAAGTTAGGAAATTAATTAATTACTGGAATGAGCAAGAACTAAAAAACTTAAGTAGAAAGTTGGGCATTTCTAAAAGGAAAAATTTTTTTTTTCCAATTTCGTGAAAAAGCACCACTAATCACTTACAAGTCCACAAAAAATACTTTCTCTCACCAGTCTTATTTGCAACTTCTCTTGATTTTCACTACTTAAAAAAAAATTTAGCCAAAGAAGCTATGACAAACTCTGAAAAAGGTAGGCTGGCATGGATTTGTAAAGATCACAGATCGCAAATGTGTATTTCGGTCTAACTGGTCCACAGTGACCTCTCTCCACTTCCATGGGTTGATGATGACTGCTAGAGTCCTTTGAAGGGTTTTGCAGCCTGATCTGTTCTAAGAGGGGAGGGGTCACAAGACGGAGGCTGGCGCCCAAGCTAACAGGTGCATTTGCATGATAATGGAGTCAAAGCTTCCTTTAAGAAGGAAGGGCCCCTCCCCTTCTTTCCCCCTCAAATTCAGTTCCTCGTATTATCACCATCTTTTCTGAGTTCATGTTGCCTACACTTGCGGAGGCTGTGGTGATCACACTCTAACTGGTCAACATGGCTCCAGGCTTTTGCTGTGTAAACGGCTCGCTATTTCCTACCAATTAAAAAAAATTTTTTAACCCTTATTTAGTTTTGAGAGACAGAGAAGAAATCATGAGACAAATCTGAGCTGTCAGCACAGAGCCTGCAGACTCGGGGCTTGATCCCAAGAACCGTGAGATCATGAGCTGAGCCGGAGTCAGATGCTTAACCGACTGAGCCAGACAGGTGGCCCCTCTACTGAATTAAATCTGAACTCTTAACCAGGCAATTTTGACCCTCAGCAACATGGCTCCAGTCTTATGGCCAATGACTTCCTTTCTGCAATCTGACATTCTAGGTCCTTCCATACCATACACATGCATCGCTGCGTGTGTGCCTTCCAGCTCCCCTGTTTTGGCTCAGGCTATTTCTTCTGACTGGAACCACCCTCTCCTCTGGAAGCCTTGCCCAATTCGATCCACCATACAAGTCGGAGATCACCTTTCTTTTAGGATAGTCTGTATCGCTTTGTTTGATTTATTTCCTATGCTCAACTGCAGTTACCTGTGTATATAGCTCACACCCCACTGGGTTGTAAGAGTAGAAATAATGTTCTCTTTACCTGTCTCCAATGACAGCACACGATACAGGAAGATACTACCATTTCTGTCTTCCTTTTAGAGATGAAGAACTCAAAACACAGAAAGGTTAACTAATCTGCCCCATGTCACACACCTATTAACAGCCACCACTCGTACCTGTGTTCTTAACCATCGTGCCACTTAGCGTCTCTATCAGGACGCAGAGACTGCTGGAACTCGTGATTATTTTCACTTTCATGTTGATTACTGGGCTGCTTAAAGCTTCAGTGGCTAAGCTGTAACCACTACAGCAATGATGCAGGGTATTAAGATATGCATCCCTAACCATTAACCTTGCTTCTGGCTTAAGTTTTGCAAGGGATTTTTTTTTTCCCCTTGTCACGGTTCTTAGAAAGTACCGGGAGTAAATAGATAAATTTTTTTTTTTAATGGACGTTTACTTCCTATTCACGCTAGAATTCGTATCATAAGGCACGAAATCAAAGGTGAGGTGAGATACAAGTTGGCTGAGGCAGACACAAAATAAAAAGAGAGCTGGAAGATACGAACAAACCATGTTAAAACTGTAATTGCAGAATTGAAATCGGCACTGAGAGGGCAAAATCCACCACAAAGGAAATTCAGCCGGTCATGGGCAGAGCGAGTGTGACACATTTGGCAGATTGCAGAAAGACAGACAGATGAAACTGTCAAGAGAAGAAATTACTGGTATGGAAGACGGACAGTGGAAAAGGAAACATAACCAATGCCTGAATGGGAAGGGAAGATGGCGTGTTACAGAGATCTAGGTTCATCGTAACTTCTGTATTCTTAGGATCTAAGCTTTAAAGCTACAGAGCCATCCAGCTGGAGAGACTCAGCCTGGACAAGCCTGGGGATGCTATATTCCACAGGGCGTGATTTTCACTCACCATTGTCGTGTGATGTGTCCCACCCTCTCCCCCTCTGTGTCACCTTTTTAAAATTTAATTATTATTATAATTTTTGCTGCACACATCTGCCTTTATTGTGAACAGCAGGTGGGACAGTCCCAGCACTAGTAAAAAAAAAAAAAAAAAATTAATTTACAAAAGCAGGAATTCGGGGATGCCACCTGGTTGGTACCCTTGGGAGGGCCTGCAGGGGCCTGGGCACCTGCTATTCATTCACCTAGAAGGCTCTTCCTCCCGTTTGCCCAGTAAACTCACCTCACCTGTAGGAGCACAGCTCTGGCATCCTTTCTGTCCCTTTTACAAACTCAAATAGTACCAGGTACTTCTCGTTTACAGCCCTCACTAGAGCGTCTTATAATCTTCAGACAAAGCCTACAATTAAGTAATTTCTGTCTGCCACCTACTCCCCACGGGGCATTAGGCCCACCGAGAGGAAGGATCACCGCTGTGAACCCCATTGCCTAGTGACTGGCGTGCATAACAGACGCTCAGCTGAAGACAAAACAGTTGAACACGAGTGGGATACGTGAGCCAGTTGCCTCCAGAAAGGCAAAAATTACAGACTTCTACAGAACCAGAGGCAGTGGGACCAGGAGACAAATCACTCCAGGGCAGAGGCACAGTGCGTTAACATCAGAGTTAGGCGGGAGAAGCGGGTCTGTGTCAGAGTCTGCACGAGGGCCAAGGCCACGGCCGAACACGCCTCTCTGACTTCAAGGGTGAACACACGGGAGAATCACGACGGTGGGGGTGTCAGAGGTCCCAACAGAGAAAGTGGCAAACGGTACCGAGAAGCAGCAGAATGCGTGAGTTTGAAAACAATCTTGCTGGGGAAAAAGAAAAGTAAATTCTGGAGAGCACTGGCTTTTTACTCCCAATTCCACAAAAGAAGAGCTAAGGGAAGATATGACCATATATTTGTTGGGGGCGGGGGGAGGAAGCTTCCTGAGCGCACACATGCAGAAAAAGAAAACGGCTGACAAACGAAATGATTTTAAAGAAACTAAAAATTTAAGAGCTCAGAAAACTTAGGAATGCACACTTCAAAAACAAGGACAGGCTCTAAGTTTTAGCAACTGCATTTTCCTAAAATACACAGTGTGAGCAAACAGGGCAGATTTAGCATATTTCTCTCATTCTTCTATGTTTCTCCCCGACGTTTTAACATTCCTGAATTCATCTTCAGACTGATTAGTGGCTCTGACATTGTCTCGTGTTCTACGAGCACCTTCCTGTCCCCAAGTGTTAGCAAACGATCTCAAAATCTCAGAAATGCTTTTGGATAACAAGACTAAACAGTGCAAAGATGTTCTCCCTTCCTCAAATAATTTATAGGTACGATGGAGTTCTAATTACAGTCACATTTTTTTTTTTTTAAGGACTTCAAAACAATGATTCATCTGAAACAATAAACTGATGAGAAGCACCACAAAAGTCCTGAAAAAGAAGCATACCATGGCAAGCCTTGCTTTCTCGGATATTAAAGTATGTTACAGCTACACTGAAGAGGGTGTGGTTCTAGAAACAGAAGACATTAGTGAAACAGAAATCTATCTGGAGTATAAGAGTGGCATTTAAAAATAATCCCGGGGGGGGGGGGGCGCCTGGGTGGCTCAGTCGGTTGAGCATCAGACTTCGGCTCAGGTCGTGATCTCCCGGTTTGTGGGTTCGAGCCCCACGTCGGGCTCTGTGCTGACAGCTCGGAGCCTGCTTCGGATTCTGTGTCTCCCTCTCTCTCTGTTCCTCCCCCGCTCATGCTCTGTCTCTCTCTCTTCTTCAAAAATAAATAAAAACATTAAAAAAATAAATTAAAAAAAAATCCTAGGAGGATATGCTGACAATTTAAAACCAAAACATCTAAATCACCACCCGACAGCCTAATTTGGAAAAGAATCTACATGCTGATATAAGGTCTTTGCAATTATTCTTGTTAAGGAAAAAGCCATTATAAAATGACATATTGGAATATTTACGAATGTAAGGCTTCGGGCGCCTGGGTGGCTCAGTCGGTTAAGTGTCCGACTTCAGCTCAGGTCACGATCTCGCAGTCCGCGAGTTCGAGCCCCGCGTCGGGCTCTGGGTTGACGGCTCAGAGCCTGGAGCCTGCTTCTGATTCTGTGCCTCCCTCTCTCTCTGCCCCTCCCCCCGTTCATGCTCTGTCTCTCTCTGTCTCAAAAATAAATAAACGTTAAAAAAAAACAATTAAAAAAAAAACACAAAAAAAACAAATGTAAGGCTTTAATATACAGGCTTGAACAACACAGTGGGCAGGGGCGCTAAACCCCAGCACGGCCCAAAATTCACCTTCAACCTCTGACTTCCCAGAAGCTTAGCTACTGATAGCCTGCCTGTTGTTGACCAGAAGCCTTCCCCATAACACAAATAGTCCATTAACATGTATTTTATATGTTATGGGTATTATGGACTATATTCTCATAATAAAGTCAGAGGAAAGAAAACGTTACTAAGAAAATCAGAAGGCAGAGGAAATACATTTCTAGTACTGTATGATATTTATTGAAAAAAACCCCACGTGTAAGCGGACCCACACAGTTCAAACTCGTGTTCTTCAAGGGTCAACTGTATTCCAAAACAACATAAACAAAATCACGGTGCAATGCCAAGGACAGGCTAGGAAAAATATTTGCAACAAATTATATTAAACACCTCAAAAGCTCTTACATATCATTTTAAAAGAAAATATCTTCATGCTAACATGGACAAAAGATGGAACAATCATGGCAATTAAATAAGAAAATACAAATGACTAATAAATGCTTATGATTCACGCATTATGAACACAAGACTGGTGGTGGGGACTGAGAGAACACTGGGGTCCAGGAAAGACTCCAGAGTCTCTAACCCGGGGAACCATCACATAGGATCGGTTAACCGTGGTTCAGACAGTCAAGCAGAGCAGGTTTGAGGTAAAAGATCAGAAGTTCAGTTTTAGAAGTTACGTTTCTGTTACCTTGCAGAAATCCAAGTGGAGTGATAGATCGGGGAGGCAGGATATAGGAAAAGTCTGGGTTTCTCTAGCTCCCATCCAAGTGTTTTGTCTGGTAAGGAAGTTTCTGATGAGGAAATGCATCTCTGGAAGATGGCCTCCCTGATAGCTCTTTTTATAATAACAGAGAACACATCACTCCCTACGATAACCTCCAAATCACTTTGGAATACCAATTAGTGAAAAAAGTTTTTAAAAACCTTCAAGTGATAAAGGAGATACAATTTATACACAGTTTCATTTAGGATCGTGTACAACAATACTTTGCTGTCACAGATAACTTCTACGCCCTCCTTCACTGTGGGTTGAATTTATCTGCTCCCCTCGCACTACTCAATTTCAATTTAACTTGTTTTATTACAATCTCAATGTAATCCTTTCAAAAATGATGAATAAGTTTCTGGGGAAATTTGTACAAATAATAGGATTATCTTTCTCCTCACCACAATTATAAAATGTAATTTCGTTTTTAAATGATAGGTTCTTCACATGAAGCTGGAATGGGGAACAAAGTAACAATGTTTTTTAGGCTCCTTTAACCACACTGAACTTGGGTTCTCATCCGCCGACTCATGTTCTCATTAATTTATTTGGCAGCCATTCACTAACAGCCAGCGACTAAAATAAATAAAATATGGCCTTTTAGCCAAAGAGGGGCTCACAGGCCGGTTGAGCATTCAGATATGTAAAAATATAACATGCTATTTAATAAATGGTCCAACAGAGAAATATACAAGGAGTTATGAGATCAGAGAAGAATGTGTCAAAATCCAAAAAAGGTTAAGCTCGTCTAACACACAAGTTTAAGGAAAACAAGTCCTGAACAAATATTGGTGTAAGTGACCTTACTGCAGAAGGTCAAATATAACCAATATGGGAATGTTTTTGTGCTACCACTTACTGACCTAATAACCATACTTAAGAATATCCATTGTTGGGGTTTCCTATCTAACAACTAAGAATTATTTTTTTTTAATTTTGTTTTTAATGTTTTATTTATTTTTGAGACAGAGAGACACAGAGCGTGAGCAGGGGAGGGCAGAGAGAGAGGGAGACACAGAATCCGAAGCAGGCTCCAGGTTCCGGGCTGTCAGCACAGAGCCCGACGCGGGGCCCAAACTCAAACCGTGAGATCATGACCTGAGCTGAAGTCGGACGCTTAACCGACTGAGCCACCCAGGCGCCCCTAACAACTGAGAATTACATACGACTATAGTTCTTTCGCCCAATGACTGAGTTCCACAGTATTCCTCAAACACGCAAGAACTGGTCCTCCATTAAGCTAATTAAACACGGAGGCCATTACACTGAGGTGGTCCCAATATCTTAGCAGCTAGGACATAAGTAAACCAAATCCTAAACCTATAATGAATGCCTCAGGGTTAAGACATGAAAACCCAAGGACAACCAATCACAAACATGGCGACACTTGAGCTATGGCCAATCAAATACTTCCCCTGCTTTGTTTCCTTCCTCATCTTCTCAGCACTCCCGATTTGGTGCTGCCCAATTCAAATCTGGTTTTGCTCCGATACAGTCTAAAAGACTTTTAAGATGCCTCAGCTTATCTTTTCACACCTCTTTTATGGAAGAGTACAATGTCAACGTCCCCGGCTGGCAACGTGAGATACCTCGTGGCGAAATATCCAGAAGTATTTCTTTGATCAATGAATTATTAAAAATGAATGCTGAAATCTTTACTATTACACTACCTTATACAGACATTTAGAAAGCAAATTAAGAATTCTACGGTCAATTACTATTTAGATTTCAGCCTGATGGAAGTGATAAAAGTAAGGATGAAAGCAAGTAGGACAATGAAAACAAGGGTGACAGGTTTACATTGATTTGATGTTCTCTTCTTGCAAAAAGAGCAGTGAAATTAATTGGCTGTCTAATTCAAGTGATTTTTTTTTTGTTGTTAAAGTTCACGTGAATTTTTTAAAAACGATGCTTGGAAAAGAATAAAAATACTTAGAATATTGTACTTAATGTGTGTGTGTAGACATTCGTGGCGGGGGTGGGGGAGGGGAAGGAGGCTAATGAGGGAAAGGAGGATTAAGCAATGTGCGTAACTGTTGAAATACTTAAGCCAAGAAATGTACTAATATGGAATGGCACCGAATGTAAATGAACTTTAGAATCTGGTCTCTTAATTTGACAGCTGTTTGACAACTGCAAAACGGAAAGCTGACCTCAGACAACTGCAAATAAATGAGAGACGATTAAGCCAAAGAATTTCGCATGGAATGATACGATATACATCGTAGTAACTCCTCACAGGGGAATAGATAAACGCAGGCTGGAATTTTTATTGTCTTTGAAGGTACTGATATTCAATGGACTTAAGTTTCACTAAGAGCTGTGAGTTACTCTATTACAATTAATGGCACTTTTCTGAAACATAACGCCATCGGTGGAGAAATGATTGTAAACACATTGGAAATTTCCAGGTGTTTCTTGAAGCAATTTTTATTTGACCTTCCTTGACTTTACCTTTTGGATGCTAAAGCAGTACCATACTCCCACCCCCTTTTTTAATTTAAAAATAATGAATTCTTCTACGGTATAGCTGGAGAAGCCACACATGTCCGAGAAAGCTAGCAGCTTAATCCACAAAGTACAATTCAGCATCCACGGCTTGATTCTAAGTGAACTGAAGAGATCGTCTGTGCTTCACGCTTTCTGGCACGGTGAAAATAAGGACAGAAAACTACATTTCACTATTTAGTCATTAAGAATTCTACTTTCAGGGGCGCCCGGGTGGCTCAGTCAGTTAAGCATATGACTTTAGCTCAGGTCATGATCTTGTGGTTCGCGGGTTCAGGCCCTGCGTCGGGCTCTGTGCTAACAGCTCAGAGCCTGGAGCCCGCTTTGGATTCTGTCTCCCTGGCTCTCTGCCCCTCCCCCACTTTCTCTCTCCCTCTCTCTCTGTCGAAAATAAACATTAAAAAAAAAAACAATTTTATTTTCAGAAGGAAGATCTTTTTTTTTTTCCAGATGTTGGTCAATGATGATATATAAATTATATATCCCATTTCAGGGGCACCTGGGTGGCTCAGTCGGTTAAGCGGCCGACTTCGGCTCAGGTCATGATCTCGCGGTCCGTGAGTTCCAGCCCCGTGTCGGGCTCTGGGCTGATGGCTCGGAGCCTGGAGCCTGCTTCTGATTCTGTGTCTCCCTCTCTCTCTGCCCCTCCCCCGTTCATGCTCTGTCTCTCTCTGTCTCAAAAATAAATAAACGTTAAAAAAAATAAAAAAAAATAAATTATATATCCCATTTCAAAGGCTAGAACCAGTGTAGGGTGGGGAGGGGTGGTCCTCAAGGCAAATTCCACCCACTGGCAGATTTCATTTGGTTTGCACGGGATTTCAGAAAGACTGACCCAACAACAACGAATTGAGCCTACACTTAAAACTCAGGAAATTTCACATGAAAATCCAAGTGTCTAGCCCGTAATGAAAAACCAGAGGTTCTGGCAACACGGGCCCTGATTTTATCTAGGCCACTCATAGCAGCTGCTCCCCTGGGTCAGGACACTCACTCCCCAATTCATCAAGGCCACCACGCAGCCCTAAAACAGCAAGGAAAACATGTAAGGAAGGGACCCTAGAGCATCTGTCTCTGGAAATGGAAAAAGTCACTGTGGGTAACTAAGACGCCTTCCTTGTGACCAGGGAATAGCTTTTTAAAAAAATCTCATTTCTAAGGCTTCCAGCAAGGCTGTTTCCTACGAGCACAATTACAGTCCTGGAAAGGAAGCAGCCTGAGGGGGGTGTGGGTGGGGGAGAGGCCTGGCTGGGTCTGGCCCCAGGGAACTCCCTCCCCAGCCCAGAAAGCGCTGAGCGAGCACAGAGGGCCACACTGGTCTCCCTCCAGGCATCAATCCACCCGCCTCTTCCTCTCGGGGAGGCGGCCCCTCGTGTGCCAGAAGCCTTCCCACTCGCCGAGGCTGCAATGCCACCTCTATCTGCGTGTTGGACGGACGCCTGGTTCTCCCGCCAAACGATAAGCAACACTCAGTACTCACTTCCTCATTCATCCATGCACTGAGCTCCTACTGTGCGTCGGGCGATTTTCCAGGCACTGGGGGAAGAACAACGAATGAGACCAGGTCTCTGTTCTCATGGTGCTGCCGTTCTAGTGAGGGAAACAGACAACAGACAGTAGGAATAGGCCAGAGGAGAGGGCCGGGGGTGCAGAGCGTGTCAGTGTGCCCACCTCTGAAAGGAGGGGAGGAGAGAGAGAAAGAGAGAAAGTGAAAGAGAGAGAGAGACAGACAGACAGACAGACAGAATCTGAAACAGGCTCCAGGCCCTGAGCTGTCAGCACAGAGCCCGACGCGGGGCTCGAACCCACAAACTGTGAGCCCAAGTCAGATGCTTAGCCAACTGAGCCACCCAGGTGCCCGAAGCCTCTGCCCTTTATGAATGAGCAGGCAGAGGGCACAGGGCATGGCAAGACTGTGGGGCAGGAGAGTTCTCGACGGGCTGGGGAATGGGAAGGAAACAAGCCCAGCTTGTGTGCAGAGAGCGAGTGAGCCAGAGGGAGAAGAGCAGTGGCCGAGACCAGATCTCCCAGGAGCAAGGGCGCAGGTTTTATTCCAGGCTGATCCATTCGCACTCTGGTGCCGCAACATTCATTCCAGTATCCAAATATCCAGATATCTGTATTCTCCCATCACAAGAAACACCAAAAACGTCAACACCATTGCCGCTCCCTGGGTCCCCACCTCTCTACTGCCCTCAAGTCTGCATTGCCCCCCCCCCCCCACCAAAGCCCCGCACTCATTCATTCTCCTCGGTCAGCCAACCAGCAGCTTTACGGGGCCAGACCTCAATGATCTTGCTACTATCTCCAGCCCATGCCCAAATCCCCTGGGACCCCCAGATGGCTCTATTCAGCTCCCCTGGAATATACCAAAAGCACTGCAAGCCCACAACCCACCCAAATCCAAGCTGAATTATCTCCTTGCCAAGACACTCCTTCTTCCAGATTCCCCACCTCATGATGGCAGGCCACCATGTCAGAAATCGACAAGGTATTTTAGACTCCTGTCTTTTCCTCACGAGGCCATCCGAGTAAGGACCGGCCTGGGCCCTTTCCACTCTGCATCCTTCCTGAGGATGCCCCCTCTGGCTCTCATGATCTTAACTACCCTTTGTTATCTGAATCGGTCTGTCCCTAAGCTTTGGTTCACAGAATGGCTAAGTCAACTTTTATAGAAAGCCACCTCCCCACCTCCCTTCTTCATTCAGTAAATGTTTATTAATAAATAGTGGTGATAATTAACATTAATCGCATGCCCACCAAGTACCCAGGCCCTTCTCTAAGAACTAAATACATCATTTCATTTTCTCAATAACTTCCTCTGTCAGGACAGAGTAAGTCCACTGCCCAAAGTCACAGGGCTAATAAGTGGCAGAGATGGAACCTGTACCCAGGCCGTCTGACCACTGAGCCTGTCCTCGACCATCGGTCCCTACTGGCCTCTGAGCAGCTCTCTTGTGCCAGGCCCTGATTTGTGGATAAACAAACGGGGTCCCTGCCCTCGCTGAACTTACACAATCACCGGAACGTCCACTTAAAATCCTGCAAGGCCCTGTGAAGGAAAGCTGCGTGGTGTGGCCTACGAGGAGGAGCTGACCGGGTCGGGGGTTCAGGAATTCTGACCTGATATGGCTGCCAATGTCTGGTTTTACTTTCCACATAGTACTGTCCCTGCCTGATCCTTTCTCATTAATATATTCACTGCCCATCTCTTGTTGTTCTACATAACACACAATAAGAGAAGTGACCTACCTGCATGCCCAGCACAGTGCCTGGCACATACCAGGTGCTCAGGAAATGTTTCTTGACTGCATGACATTTTAGCTGAGATCCAGCTGAGATCCTGTGATCTAAGGCGTGGGCAGTGGAAAGAGACGCTGGAGAAGAAAACGGGCCGTGCAGGGTGTGTAGGTCAAAGTTAGGATTTTCTTCTCTATCCTTAGAGTAACAGAAAGCCATTAGTTGTATAGGGCCTTATTAACACCTACCAGTGGTTGCCCAATCCCTACAGAGGAAGTCTGGATACTTAGCAAGACAGGCAAGGCCCAGCCAACTTCTTGAACCAAATCTCATAGAATCCTCCCCACCCTGGGCCTTATGCGTCTGCTGCACGGTAAGGTGTGCAGGTGTCCAAATGGTCTCCTATGCAGAAAATTTCCCACCTCTTGTGTCTTTACTCATGATGTTCTGTCGGCCTGGAAAGTTCCTCTCATACACATCTACCTGGTAAACACCCACCAGAACTTCTGAGACTCCGGTCGCTTCTGGGTGAAGCCTTCCTGACCTCCACAGGTAGAAATGACCCCTCCTCACGCCTTTTTACTGAAGGCACTGCCTATTTCTATCGCAATACCGACATATTTAATTGCTTTATTGTACTTAACCTAGGTCTGTCTTCTTCCGCCAGACCGGCAGCCGCTTCAGAGCAGGGATAACACTTTTTATCACCAGTAAAAGTAATCAATAAATACGTGAGGATCCTTTCTGAAAATAACTTTCAAGAAAAGCCCACCATGTAGCATTAGCACTTTCTGCTACTTTTAATGGTATCATGCTTTCTGGTCCCAGCCGAATCGAAATTTCCTTCCAACAGGCAGGTCAATGTTGAGGGGATTTCAGCGGCCTCCCTGACTCAATAATTTTAACCTGAACTGCACAGAATAAACAAAATTCTGTGCAAGCGAGAACTCGTCCAGTCACGTTTTCCCGTCTGTCAAAGGCAGTAAAGAAAGCAAAATCCTAAAGCCTGAATGTTCACCGAGTATTTGTGAAAGGGTCATTTTTTTTTTTTTTTTAATTTATTTTGGAGACAGGGAGAGACAGAGCATGAACAGGGGAGGGTCAGAGAGAGGGAGACACAGAATCTGAAACAGGCTCCAGGCTCCGAGCTGTCAGCACAGAGCCCGACGCGGGGCTCGAACTCACGGACCGCGAGATCATGACCTGAGCGAAGTCGGACGCTTAACCGACTGAGCCACTCAGGCTCCCCGAAAGGGTCATTTTTTAATAGAACCTCACTTCACTTATGCCCGAGGTATCTGGGATGGCTGACTACCTATCTGTTGAAAAGCTTACGAACCGTCACTCTTCTTGTGAGAAAACACATCCGACTTGGAATCAGGGGCTACCTAGTTGTCCAAGGGTAACCGCGCGCCTACTTAAATGAAGCTATTTATTTACTCAGCCACTCACTCAAGAGTCAGTGAGAATCACGGAGGGGATCCAGGCTCAGGATACACCATCCTTTACTTATACCCCAGTTTTCAGATCCCTGAATATTTTTATAAGAACTAAGAATCTGGTCTTAAGATAGTTTTATATTTAATCCCCATGATGTTAAATTGGGAGAGGACAGCCGTAACTTTAGGGGACGGATCTTCATGCACGTAGCTTCAGTGAGCTGTCTGTGGAGATTGCACATGGCCCTGGTCAATTCTCCTATAGTTCACCTAATGACAGCAGTATGAGCAAGGCATTCCCTAGATCATCAGGCATACTTTCGCTAAAAGCAATACCGGATTAATTCTACTCAGATACATTAGTGAAAAGGTTAGGATGTTATACTGGATTTTTATTTCAGTGGTAGTCTTCCTTCTTAGAAGCTGGCAGGTGAATCTCTTCTGGGGCCAAAGGAACTTCAGTTGGAATAAAAGCTAAACCTGCATTATTATCTTCGCATTTTAAGGTTACACTGTATAGTTTAAGGCCTAAGGACACTCTAGATTACAAGTATACATAAATCTTATTAACTACCAAATTTTCTCTTTTGTTTCATCCTATCTCTACATTCCATCATTCAGATCCTTTAGAATTTCTTTGTTCCCTCTGTGATCACTGCTTCCGGAAGAAATCTGGCATAGGATCTGAAGGAAATGCCAGAGCGAAATTTTCCTTAAGATTAATCACACAGGTAAGTAATTTCCTCTCCTTGCCAAATAATATTTTCTGAAACTTTTTAGAAAATCAGCAAGACAGAAGTGGGTGGTCATGAAAATGTGAATTTTAGGATTTACTTAATCACTTACACATAACTTTCAAAGGTCTAATCGCTTGCCCGAAGCAGTATGGGGCTCTGTTACTGGCTGGAAAGAGCAGGAATTCTCCAAAGCTGGTCTGGGTTAAGGAGCTTGAGTAGCAGTCTGCCCCACTGCCCATCCCAGAGACCCTGGTTCCTATTCCCGCTCTTTTCCAGCGTCTGGGGGCACAGCAGGGAATTCAGAATCATCAAATGACTCGAATTTTAAAGTATAAATATCAAGGCATCAAGATTTTTCATGTATTAAACCTTAAAAGCAGTTTGTTGCGAAGGCTAAAGGAGTGAGTATGAGATGAGGCAATGAACAGTCTCCCAGGGACTGGCCACACAGTCGGTTTCTAATACGTGTCATCAGCCCTCAGTCAGCCGGGAGTGCCCCTAACCAGAACAGAGGAGGGGAGCCTGCCGTTCCCAGCAGAAAATGGACTGGCTCATGGGATTCAGAAGAACAAACTATCAGGAAAGCCAAACATAACTGAAGACTTAAGAAGGAAGGAAGGAAGGAAGGAAGGACGGACGAAAGGGGGAGGGAAGGAGGGAGGAAGGAAGGGAGGGAGGGGGGAAGGAAGGGAGGAGAGAGAGAGGGAGGGAGGGAGGGAGGAAGGAAGGGAGGGAGGAGGGAAGGAGGGAGGGAAGGAGGAAGGGAGGGAGGAAGGGAGGGAGGATAGAAGGAAGGGAGGAGAGAGGGAGGGAGGGAGGGAGGAAGAAAGGAAGGAAGAAAGGAAGGAAG